>NC_060049.1:8607413-8938913 GCF_905333055.1 Maniola jurtina | reverse complement strand
CACTCTTGATCAAGCCACCTTTCAAACAAAAAAAATAAATTAAAATCCTAAGAGCTACGATGCCTCAGACAGATACACAGATACACACGTCAAACTTATAACACCCTTCTGTTTGGGTCGGGGGTTAAAAACGTATTTGACTAGACTTTTACATTAGGTCCCTAATAGCGTTTAAATAATTGATCAAATTTCTTCATCCTTTACCGTGTATTAAATCTGAAAATACGTTTCTAGGTAATGCTATTACTTAAACCCTCTATCCACCAAAGCCTAGAGTTTAGGCTTTTAGTGTTTTACCAGCGTTATCGGATTAGGCTGGCACGTTTCACTACCAAACCGTTTTGATTTCATCAGCCGCTGAATTTTTTTTCCAGTTTATTTCGATAGACTGCTCTGGTTCAAAGGCATCTAATATTGGCTTTAAATGGTTTAAAATTTTGGAAAACAGGGTTCCCTTTTGAATAACGAAGAGATATTTGTAACGTTTCATAATAAATTATAATTGACTAGTATTTGCACACGTGGTCTGCGTGGAACTAAGTCCTTGAATCCCTTGTAGCCTTAATCACTTCTTGTATAAACTCATATTAACTTCCCCCCCTCGTCCCAACTTAGCGCTATTTTTAGGGCTCCGTAGAACCCCAAGGGGAAAAGGAACCCTTATAGGAACACTTAGTCTTTCGGCAGGTCGTGTCTGTCAAGAAAAAATCAGAAAACCGTATGATTACAAAAAAATTAAAATGTGTTCACAAAAAATAATAATTAGTTTACTGAATGTAAGCTAATTAGTTTACTGAATGTAAACTAATTATTTTACTAAAAATAATTAATTTACTGAGTGTAGATGGCGCTGTCCGTCATTAACTTACAGTATTGCAACTAAAAGTGTTATCTTGTACTACGGTACGGAACCTTTCGTATGCGAGACCGACTCGCTTTTGGCTGGTTTTTTAATGGAATTAAGTATTTTTAACTTGTACCTAACCGATTTGACAAGCGTAAAACGTGAAGCTATCTGGCATTTTCCATTAGCGACGAATCAGCGACTATACTTTAGTAACTAAAAGATTACGTTATTTTGAGCTAAGTACAGAAGTGAATGAAATGACAGATAAATTGTATTAAAAAATGTAAAATTTTCTATAGGTAATTAAACCAAATCAATTTCATTCTTTAAACTAATAGGTTCAACGAAAACTGAATCTGCCATAATTTTTGTATCTACTATTACAATAATTTAATAAAATTATCCTTTGATTTTGAGCAGTAACTTTACCCACTTACTAAATATCAGTTTTGGCTAAATGAATAAATTAGGCAAAATAAAAGAATTTCATGCCATTACATTTCATAAGCGTAGGCAGTGCTTTTTGCCTGTATTAAGTGCAATCTACTGCTACATATTTCTTTTAGCGATATACTAACCTAATGTACATCGTTTGCGCCAAAAATTTTAAACTTACGAGTATGTGAATGTTAGACAGGTCATCGTATGTGACGAATCTCATAGCTTGTTTTGTTGATTTTCCGTTCGCACTGCAGAAAATAGTATAAATTATTTTGCATTATATGTGTACTTATTAACCCCTGATCCAAAAAGACGGGTGTTATAAGTTTGACATGTGTATCTGTGTATCTGTCTGTCACATCGTAACTCCTAAACTAATGAACCGATTTAAATTTAGTTTTTTTTGTTTGAAAGGTGGCTTGATCGAGAGTGTTCTTAGCTATAATCCAAGAAAGTCGGTTCAGCCGTATGAAAGTTATCAGCTCTTTTTTAGTTACTGTAACATTCACTTGTCGGGGGTGTTACAAATTTTTAATTTACACTTGTTACCTATATTAATAATTGTAGGCTATGAAATGTCAAACAAGTTCCTATTTAACAAATTACATGACAAACGAAGTTCGATAAATACGTCTAACTGCGTTTAAAACATGTTAAAACATGGTTAAAACTTTATTTTCTAAAATCTAGACAGACGGACGAAAAGCGGAGTCTAAGTAATAGGGTTTTAATGGCTCTCTTTGGATACGAAACCCTAAAAAGGGTATTCACTCACTGACTGTGAATATAATATAAGCTTTCCATTATGAGTTACGGAAACTTTCCAAAGACGAAAAATACATAACGCAAATCCACATGGCGATTATTTTTCAACTAACTTTATGAAGGCATAAGGCCTTTACGGCTGCCGGAAATAAAGAGTCGTAAAGTTCACAGATAGGTGACGAAGGAATTTGGCTTCCGGCCAGAGGCTAGGGTTCATCTCTAGCGGAAGATTTGGCAAGTCATCTTATATCTGGCCTTTAGTTTAAGAGAGGTACTTAACCTTCGTATATGTTTTACAGACTTATGAATTTGTTTAAATCTTGTATAGAACTAGCTTATGCAAATTTCAATTTTTAGGGTTCCGTACCTCAAAAGGAAAAAGGGAACCCTTATAGGATCACTTTGTTGTCTATCTGTCCGTCCGACGTCGTGTCTGTCAAGAAAAACTATAGGGTACTTTAAGTTGACCTAGAATCATGAAATTTGGCACGTAGGTAGGTCTTTATAGCACAAGTGAAGGAATAAATCTGAAAACCGTGAATTTGTGGTTACATCATTTAAAAAAAATTAAAATGTGTTTCAATTTTCAAAGTAAGATAACTATACCAAATGGGGTGTCATATAAGGGCTTTACCTGTACATTCTAAAACATATTTTTATTTATTTTTATGCTCAATAGTTTTTGATTTATCGTGCAAAATGTCGGAAAAGTACCCGAGTACGGAACCCTCGGTGCGCGAGTCTGACTCCCACTTGGCCGGTTTTTTGCAAAAATCTGAGAGTTTGAGCTGTGCGTTGATAGATCAGTCAGTCAGTCAATCTTATCAGACTGACTTTTATGTATTAACAGACGTTATCAAATGAGTCATAGTGAGTCTTTGCATCCAGGCGACGCAAAACCGTGGCGTATGAACGTCCCTACAAGAAACCTATGTCCAGCAGTGGACGTCTGTCAGTTTGACAATGATGATGATAATAAGGGGATCAATTCAAAGAGAAACAATTAATTAAACTTAAATACAAGAACGAGTTTCCACACTTTGCACGAATAAATAGGTACGACTCATACAGAAAATAGGTAAAATTGTTGAGATATATATTCAAACACCCCAAACATTGTGGTGAACAAAACAAGTATTGCAGACTCGAGAGGTAACATCAGAACTCCGACCTCATCCGATATTTACACACGCTAGACTTTTTAGCCCTGCGGCAAACGGGGTGACTTGGGGTGCATTCACACGCGTACGGCCTGGCACATTCGATTAGTAGGTAATACGTAGATAAGCTACTTCGCAACGTTATATTTATGTCAAAAAAAATATAGTATTTTTTGAGAAATAACAAGGTTAAACAAATAATAAGGTTTGCTATCGACAGATAGATCGATTTTAATGATTACGTTAGCATAGCGATTTTTTATTAACCCCCGATCCAAAAAGAGGGGTGTTATAAGTTTGACGTGTGTATGTGTGTATCTGTGTATCTGTCTGTGGCATTGTAGCGCCTCAACGAGTGAACCGATTTTAATTTAGTTTTTTTTGTTTGAAAGGTGGCTTGATCGAGAGTGTTCTTAGCTATAATCCAAGAATATCGGTTCAGCCGTTTGAAAATTATCAGCTCTTTTCTAGTTACTGCAACCTTCACTTGTCGGGGGTGTTATAAATTTTTAATTTACACTTGTATTATTCAGTTACAAGTAAGGCCCCGACAATGATTTCACCCTGGTGGTAGAGAAAGATGTAAGTAAATGGACAAACCTGAAAGGCGTATGGTTTCTACCTGACATAATTTCGTTACTCTAAATCACGGCTTACCGGTTCGTTATAGTTGTACCATCTATTTATCTAATCTAATTAGTTAAAACAAATGGAAACTTTGTCTAAACTTCCATTTTTGTCAAGATTCCTTATTAAAAGACTTGTATGCGTTTTGACTAACCCGGTATACTAGGTATAGGTCAATAATGTTAGTACTAAAACGATAGAAATAAGATCAATCAAATGCAATACTGATATTACCCATTATAATTATTTGTCGGAGTAAATCAACCTGCATTGTTAAGAATCATCCTAATTAAAAACTTTTAAAAATAACAAACTAAAATCAAATGTAAAAAAAAAAATTACATAAAACAGATGATTGAATGCGATTAACTCTACGATTTCTGTCTCTACATCGGAATACAGAATGTTAAAATATTGCCGACTCGTATAAGTGTGGAAGTGCCCTTACGTGAAGCAGGTAACTTATGTGTAACGTTGGGTAACGGAGGACGAAGTTTTGAGTAAACTTTGTATTTGAGTTCTGTTTTGAGTAAAAAGCTATTTTATCTTTATTTAGCTTTTACTGCGGTTTCGCTTGTTAGTGCTTTTTGTAGTCGAAAGACAAAGCTCGGTTTGCCCAATCAACCCTCAGGCAAGGCCAAACCCTTCGAGCTTTTGCCTAATAAAATTTATTTATTTTTGAAGTGAAGTTTCTCATGATTGTTGGAATAGATCGTGTTGTTGAGGATGGGGAACGTGGAGAGGGAATCGCCCTCCCTGCGAGCCCTGGCCTCTAAGAGGACCTGTATATCATGGACACAAGGTGGTCCATCACTCACAGTATGGTCTTCGAGTTGGTTGGCGTGCTGCGGTTCCGGCATGTCTCTAACGGTGTTTGAAGGCACGTAGTGTCCCAGTGGTGGGTCTGCTTTGGCGAACAACGCTGGTAGAGTAACGAGGAGTTGCCAATCTCTTGTACTCGTAGCTCTGAGATAACTACCGTAGCCGGTGGTATCCATGATTATCAAATTAACTAATACTAATAGTAGTTTAATTACCGATACAAAGTCAAGGTCAAAGTCAGAATCATTTATTCAAAGTAGGTACAATTGTACCTTTTACTTACTTTTGATGGTCGAAATTGTTTTTAACCCCCGACCCAAAAAGAGGGGTGTTATAAGTTTGACGTGTGTATCTGTGTATCTGTGTATCTGTGTATCTGTCTGTGGCATCGTAGCGCCTAAACGAATGAACCGATTTTAATTTAGTTTTTTTTGTTTGAAAGGTGGTTTGATCGAGAGTGTTCTTAGCTATAATCTAAAAAAATCGGTTCAGCCGTTTAAGAGTTATCAGCTCTTTTCTAGTTTTCTTGTAGAAAAGAAGGTTAGATAACCGTTAGGTTCATAATATTATGTCAATAGACAAATGTCAAGCTGTCAAGATGGACGTTGCCTAAATACATAATTATTTATTTGAAAATGATGTTTTGGAAAACTCAGATACTTTGGATCGTCGGGGGTGTTATAAATTTTTAATTTACACTTGTTGTACGATATAGTGGTGATAATTAATTACGTAACTTAAAACTAAAGCTACGAGGGTTTCAAACGCGCTCAAGTCTGAGAAGAGCCCACAACAAACACAGACGGGTTAGTCCGGGTACAGTCGCTATTATATCCTGCCTAGTGGTTAGAACGTCCGGCTCCTAATCGGAAGTTGAGGGATCGATCCTGGGCACGCACCACTAACTTTTCAGTTATGTGCGTTCTAAGCAATTAAATATCACTTGCTTCAACGGTGAAGAAAAAACATGGTGAGGAAACCTGCATGCCTGAGAGTTCTCTATGTACTCAAAGATGTGTGAAGTCTGCCAAACCGCATTGGGCCAGCGTGGCAGACAATGGCCTAAACTCTCACTCTGGGAAGAGACCCGTGAACAGTAGTGGGCCAGCAATGGGTTGACCATGACGGTTTCTGGGGCGCTTTGAATTATTGTCATTTTGTATGGCACCATCGATGTATGGCACTCCTCTTCCAGCGTACCTATTTTCCACATGTAGATAAATGTCCATTTTAGTGGATATTTTGCAAAGCGGTCGCGCATTCCAAATACCAAATAATTCTATTTATCTGGACGCTGTTTAAACCAATTATCGATATTTGCTCAAAGTATTTTGTTATTGTTGGTTGTTTGGTTTAAGTTTTGAATGACAAAAGAATTATTGTTTTGCCAATTGCAAAAACATTTCGGGCGCAAAGTAAACATAGAGGAAAGCAAATAGCAAAATTCGACCTGAAAATGTTGCGTGAATTATTTACTTACGGATATGGTATATAACATGTGTCAATTAAAAATTTACTAGATGATTCCCACAACTTTATCCACGTGGATTTAGTTAATTGTAAAATCCAGTGGGAACTCTTTGATTTTCCTACATAAAAAGTATGTAGCTTATAATTTGAGTCGAAAGCTATCTCTCTACCAAATAATGATGCCCACGACTTTATCCACGTGGTTAGGTTTTAAAAATCCCGTGGTTACTCTTTGATTTTCCGGGATAAAAAGTATGTCCGTCCCCGGGATGATCTAGGGTGGTATCTTTGTATCAAATTTAGTCAAAATCGGTTGAACAGATGAGCGGAGAAAAGCTAGCAGACAAGCTTTCGCATTAATATTATTAATTAGGTTGGATGAAAATTAGTAAAAGAATTGCATCTACTCTGTTTTTAACCCCCGACCCAAAAAGAGGGGTGTTATAAGTTTGACGTGTGTATCCGTGTATCTGTCTGTGGCATCGTAGCTCCTAAACTAATGGACCGATTTTAATTTAGTTTTTTTAGCTATAATTTAAGAAAATCGGTTCAACCGTTTGATAGTTATCAGCTCTTTTCTAGTTACTGTAACCTTCACTTGTCGGGGGTGTTATAAATTTTTAATTTACACTTGTAGCGATATAAGTCATCAAACCCCGCAAAGAAAAGAAAAATATACTTACTTAATATTTTTTTACCAAAGAAAGCTTTTTCATTTTTCGATTACGATTTATTGTCAGGTGGAAGGTATCAATCCCCCAATGACATTTGGATCTGACACCGAGCCTCTATCTCCCGAGAGCTTTACTCGACCTTATCTACCGTCCCACACTCAACTTGGACATATCTGGACATATTTATAGAGATTGGTTCAATTGTTTATACTTAGTTGACCTTTGAACTGGGTAGAAAGCAAAAAAAAATCATACTGTCGGTTTTTGGTAAACGCATCCAAATCAGGAATGGGAAATACCTAGGGTACTTCCCGTTGACCTAGAATATATATTATTTTGATTCAATATACCGATTTTGAATAGAGCCGTGGTAGTCTAGGCCCTAGTGGTTTAAGGACGTTCGTCTCGAGATCAGGGTTTCCATCCGTTACGTATACGTTCATACGTTTGTTTTTCGCAATTAAATATCACTTGCTTTAACAGTGAAGGAAAACATCGTGAGGAAAGCTGCATGCCTGAGAGCTACCTAACCTACCTAGTTTTCAAAGGTGTGTGAAATCCGTCAATCCGTACTTGGCCAGCGTGGCGGTCTATAGCGTAAACCCTTCTCATTCTGAGATTAGACCTATGCTAAGTTGGCCGGCGATGAGTTAGTTATAATGATAATATTTTCAATGGACAAATATTAAAAATGCCGCTTCCAGCATCTGTAACAGCCCACACGGCCTTCATAATTATCGCTTCGTCTATTTTAATTAGGCAACAAAACTTTTCCTAAGTCTTCGCCCAGAATATTTTGACCCCATAATTCTCGTTAAGAACACGGAGGGCATCGCAGCTTAACCTCCATTAGAAAAGTTAGTTTGACAAAGAATCGCAAAGACATTATAAAGCCCTGTTTATACTGAGCAAGTTCATCAAAGTTGTTTTACCGCTTCAATGCTAGTTCACGACTTAAATTAATAATTTTATCCTCTCTATTTTTTCTTAAAATTAGAGAAAAATTAAGGAATATTAAAAATCGTTGAGTAATAATATTTAAGATATATTAGAATTCGCATCAAAATGCCTGAAACCTGTAATCGACGCTCGTATGCATCTCTTAGTTGGAGTCTTAGTGCTAAAAAATCTTACAATATTTCCACCGCAGTTAATTGCCTTATAGCTGGCTCATTTTTGCGCAAAGGAGTAGCCTGGCTGTTCAGCGCTGAAATGCAGCCAATGGTCTTGGCACCACTCTATGCAAGCATGATTTGTACCGATAACAAATAACTAGGCTAGCTAAAAGTCTTATTGCAACATTTTCAATGAAACAAGAAGAAACATTGGTTATCTGTTTTGTTAAAAGAACTCCCCTGGCCCAAATAATAATCTTACAGTACATAGAACTATATTTAATGGACAAAGACGATCTAATGCCTCAATAACTTCTGAGGTAAAATGAAATCTGAAAATTCGTAGAATTCATAGGTTCTTCTGCATGTCTGACTATTATTAAACATTGCTAGAAATGGAGCACACTAATTCATATAACTTACTAGCTGATGCCCGCGACTTCACCCGCGTGGATTTAGGTTTTTCGAAATCCCGAGAGAACTCTTTGATTTTCCGGGATAAAACGTAGCCTATGTGCTAATCCAGGATATTATCTATCTCCATTCCAAATATCAACCAAATCCGTCCAGTAGTTTTTTCGTGAAGGCGTACCAAACACACACACACACACACATACACAGAAACTTACGCCTTTATAATATTAGTGTGAAGTGTGATGTGATACTACTGTCTTCAAGTACTAGCAATGTGTAAAGTATTCCTTTGAGCAAGCATCAACGTTGCGGCCTTAGCCGTTGTTACCAAACTGGGCTTGTAATTTTGGTCACGATCACCAATTAACTACTAAGCCTTTTGCGATCCTGCCCTACCTCGACCTTTCTTGATTACCTATTTATATAATAGGACGCGTTTAGGCCGGCAGTTTCTCTCACGAACCACATCAATAAATTTGACGTGGCAAAATACGGACCTCCGTAACATAGGGCCTTTTCACAAAACGTGCGGCACAACGCATCGTGGAAATCAGGATATTAATATTGAGTCGCACATCAGTGTGATTCCTATGAGGCGCAGGTTCGAATCCTGCCTGTTCCGCAATTTTTGATACACGTGTATTAAAAAACCGGCCAAGTGCGAGTCAGACTCGCGCGCTGAGGGTTCCGTACTCGGGTATTTTTTCCAAAATTTTGCACGATAAATCAACAACTATTTTACATAAAAATAAATAGAAATCGGTTTGATGTACAGGTAAAGCCCTTTCAGATGATACCCCATTTGGTTTAGTTATCTTACTTTGAAAAAGGAAACACATTTTAATTTTTTTTTAATGATGTAACCACAAATTTGCGGTTTTCAGATTTATTCCTGTACTTGTGCTATTAGATCTACCTACCTACCAAATTTCATGATTCTAGGTCAAAGGGGAAGTACCCTATAGGTTTCTTGGCAGACGCGACGGACAGACAGACAGACAGACAGACAGACAACAAAGTGATCCTATAAGGGTTCCGTGTTTCCTTTTGAGGTACGGAACCCTAAAAACTGGGCAAGCGCGAGTCGGGCTCGCATGCAAAGGGTTCCGTACCATCGTACAAGATAAACCTAATACCTTTATGAAGAACTCTGCAAGTTAATAATGGTCTGCGCCATCTATTTGTGATTTAGTGAATTAAATTTTTTGTGAACACGTCATTATAATTTTTGGGTGACATAACCACAAATTCACGGTTTTCGGATTTTTCCCTTTACTTGTGTTATAAGACCTACCTACCTGTCAAATTTCATTATTCTATGTCAACGGGAAGTACCCTATAGGTTTCTTTGACAGACACAGAGAAAGCGCTATACCTACTAACTTCTTTCCGTGGAAAGAGTATAGCTTATAGATTGTCATCTGACGTTTATGACCTCAGTCTAATTTATTTGTTACGGGTAAACTCTAAAGTATAGTTGTGCCACTTTTTTAACATCATCGGCCTTTGTCGCTTCCATGAGTATCTTATCTAGAAGTACCTAGTTGATGAATATTCATGAGACCCTTTACCTTTGTAAGACACGCCACAGATCTACTTCAGGGTCTGAGTGAGCCCTCGCATACCTAATAAAATTTAAAGCATTATTTCCTCAATGTTAGTTTTTAACCCGCGACATAAAAAGTGTTATCTGTAATCGATAAACTATGAAACTACTTTACGGATTTTAATAATTCTTTCACCATAAGAAATCTACGTTATACAGAAGTATCATATTATTATAGGCTAAAAATTACATGAGGTCGAATGTACGAAGTCGCGGCCAAAAGTTAGTAACTTATTAATTTGACCGCTTTGATTACATTGCGAAAATTCTTTAACTGTCAGAATTTCATCAGTTAAATCTGAAATCAGACGTTATTTCAAAATGGTTCAGACTATAAATTATCTTAAAAAACGCACGATTCCGGGATAAAAAGTAACCTTTATCCGGGAAGCCAGCTTTTTTGTATTATTATCTGTACATGTGTGTGTTATAACTTATATTACGTGTACAATCAATTTAATTCAGATCACCAAGATCAATTAGGCACGTGTACATGGGCCGTGAAAAGTATGGATTGCCCTACCAAAATACATAATGTTAGCAATGCGAAACAGTATTTGTAATTACAGCTACAAACTTTAATTCCGAATTCTAGGAACTGGAACCGGTTTATTCCGCTCCGATCCAGTTCAAACTGCTTTAATTCAGTACGCACTGGCCTGAAGGCGATCCTTTGAAGCCTCGCCGCAAATTTCGGGTTAGTTTGAGCTGGTCAAACGGCGTGTACGGTGCATGCCTTTTATTAAAGGATGGGAAACTGTAAATTTGGTAATACATGCAGATTTACATTCGGTACTCGTGGTACTAAGGCGATGCTTATTCATGATGCTAACACACATTAGGTACGTTTCAAATCTAGAGACTATGGTTAAGGTAGTCGTGACGTCAAATTTATTCGTTAGATAAAGTTTATATGGAAGTTGTGAAACAGACCCTAAAAGTCTAGTTTAGTCCTTTTCAACATTTTCAAGGTAGCGCCGTCATTTAAGTGGTAGGTATATAGGTATGACTGCAAAACCAGTTACCCAGTGAACCACTGTAATGGATATATCAAAGTACGCTGGAAGAGATGTGCGTTACGAAATGACAGTTATTTTTTGCGCCGTTTCAAGGCACTCACCGAGCGTACCGGGAACAAAAATTTACGAGTACAATTTGTGTCAAATGGTCTTCGTATTGACACTATGTTGATAGATGTCTCATTTAGTTTCGAATACGTTAATATGACGCTCCCCACTGCTATCAGCGCCAAAATGGCGAAAATCAGTTGCTTCCAATACAATTCCAAGTCCAGCGTACTTGTGTTAGTAGAGGTCAGTGCAGTGAATGGAATGCAACATGAATCACTCAGTGAAGGGGCATCACTACACTCTCATTACATCAGAATAGTTAGAACATAGACATAATAAGTAAGTATATTACACATCTATATACAATATACATACTCGTATTACATGGTATACGGCGCTAGAAGGTTTTATGACGGTGTAAACATGTAAACTGATGCCCGCGACTTCGTCCGCGTGGATTTAAGTTCCGTGAGTAATCTGTAATTTTCTAGGATAAAAGTAGAGTACATCCGTCTCCCGGATGCAAGCTGTAATATCAGGGACCAGGCTATAAATAACACTGAAACCCAAACTACACGTGTGTGTGTTTTTAAACCAACTTTGAAAAATAGAGGAGTTGTGTTTTTTTACCTGACACACATGTACACTGATATCTGTGAGATTTCAGAACCGATTTGCGTATTTTTTTTTAAATCGTTAAGAGAACTTTTCATAAAAAATTTGGATTCCAACTCCTCAATCCTGCTGCTGCAGGGGATCTGACCAATCCACGCGGGCGAAGCTGCGGGCATCATCTAGTTTATAATTCTATCATGATTGCCCGAAAAAAAGACTGTAGGTAATGATTTCAGGGTTTATGTGTGTGTGTATGTCAGGTTCTTTATTACACCATACCTTCTAAAAGCCTGAACAAATTTGAATGTTATAATCATGGGTTATAATCCTGTCAGCATACCAAATGTCACTAATAGATAGTCAGCTTTGTTTTTGTAAAACAACAATATGGCGCCTGTATGGCGAAATTTTCAAATGTGAAAATTTAACTTTGATTGTTTTTTGGTAGCGCAGTCGTGTCTTTTTTTTTTAATTACGACTTGTTATTCAAATGAGTTGTTATTACCGATTACGTGACTAAATACGAGTAAATAATATTTGCATGCCATCATAATTATGTTATGTAATGGAATTACCATAAAACACATTCAATTTGAATAAATTAATAGTAAGTGTACATATTTCATATTTTTCGCATTCAGTTGACTATTTTGTAGGGTTCCGTACCTCAAAAGGAAAAATGGAACCCTTATAGGATCACTTTGTTGTATGTCTGTCTGTCCGTCCGTCCGTCCGTCGTGTCTGTCAAGAAACCTATAGGGTACTTCCCGTTGACCTAGAATCATGAAATTTGGCAGGTAGGTAGGTCTTATACCACAAGTACAGGAATGAATCTGAAAACCGCGAATTTGTGGTTACATCATTAAAAAAAATTAAAATGTGTTTTTTTCAAAATAAGATGACTTATACAAGGTGGGGTATCATATGAAAGGGCTTTACCTGTACATTCTAAAACAGATTTTATGCATCATAGTATTTGATTTATCGTGCAAAATGTCGAAAAAATACCTGAGTACGGAACCCTTGGTGCGCGAGTCCGATTCGCACTTGGCCAGTTTTTTTATGCACACATCTACTGTTAATTGATATGTACAGTTTAGGCCCTTCGTGAATTCATTCGTATTATATTCGTTTTCGTAATTCGTGAAAATACGATCATACAAAACGTAGGTACGTACACACGTTCGTATTTTTGCGATTCGTATTTTAACGGATCCGTCAAAATACGAATCAAATAAGTGCGCACGCGTATACGTTTTGTATGGCAGCCACTTCGTATCGTATTTTCACGAAAACGAATTTGAACCAAATACGAATGAGTGCACAAAATCCCTTTGATATTTACCAACTTACAAGATTAGTTGAATATCTAACAGATTGAGGGCAACCGAATGAGGTAAAGACAATGGTTGCGAAATCTTATAGGCTGTCTTAGTGAGAGGTTGCGGATAACCTACCGGACGGAAACCAACAAGGCTGACAGTAACAATTGCTTTCCGATTATACCATTCGGTGTTTGACCGATTTTCTTAATGGCACCTAAATTAGGTATTTCTGGAACCCATATAATTCACCTAAGTAGGTCCAATTTCGGGAAAGAGTTTTTCGAAGCCAACTCGGCAGATACATTCGGAAATCTTCTAGTCCTCAGTGCTTGAAGACCCACTTTGGTCTTCAAGCCAGGGACGCCATTATGGATCCGAGACATGGCGGCCAACTATGGGCCTCATAAGAAAAGTCAAACTACACATTTTTACAGAAATTTGAAAAACCATAAACACACGTAATAATAATATATATAGTTTCTAGAACGTAATTTTTTGAGTTTGATTATCCAACCATACTAATATTATAAATGCGAAAGTGTGTCTGTCTGTCTGCTACCTTTTCACAGCCCAACAGTTTAACCGATTCTGACGAAATTTGGTACACAGTAAGCTTATATCCCGGGGACGGACATAGGCTACTTTTTATCCCGGAAAATCAGAGAGTTCCTACGGGATTCCTAAAGGCCCATCCGCTCAACCGATTTATATGAAATTTGGTACCGAGGTAGCTTGCGTCCATGTTATTGACATAGACTATTAACTTTTTATCCCGGAAAACCAAACAGTTCCCACGGGATCTTCAAAAACCTATATCCACGCGAACGAAGTCGCGGGCATCCCCTAGTGGTTAATATTAAATGAAAACTAAACTACATATGTTTGTATGGAAAGTGCTGGAGATCGCACTAGGTCGGTTGTAAGTAGAAGTACTTTATACTTCTCTTAAAATAGGTATTTTTACCGACAAATTAGCCCTTGACTGCGATTTCATCAAAGTGATGAAGCAATCTAATATGGAAGTGGGTTAACCTGGAATCTATTTATAGATATTGATTAATCTTCTTTATACATAATAGGTAAGTACATTATATAAAATGAAAAGTAATGTTTGCCCGCTCGTTATCTGTGGGTAGAGGTATCGGTGATCCGATTGAGTACAAACTATGTACAGTTGTTGTTGATACTTTCGTGAATGTTTCTAATATAGGTAATATGTCAACCTTATTATATGTTTTCACTCAACGGCGTGAGAAACTTCCGCCTGTGCAATTAAATCAATTAATATATGTATATTTATTCCACACGTTCCAGTCGTAAAAGAGGCTGCATGCCTCTACAGACCGTCTTACCGTAGGTACCGTCAACGTTAAATAGGTAGCGCGCGAAAATACCTATTTAAGAGGGCTCTCTCCGTCACTCGTTTCATACAATCGTAGTTCCAATTTCATTTGAATATTAAGCAACCAAAGTCCATGAAATTTTGCAAACATATTCTAGAAACTAATATCTATGTCTGTGGTTTTCCAGATTTCTGTTAAAATATTCGGTTTCAAAGTTACGCGGTCTTAAAAATTTTCATACAAATCTTTGAGCCCCTGTAATTTTAAAACTACATATTTTTAGAAAAATCTAAAACACCACAGACAGATATTAGTTTCTAGAATATGTCTGCAAAATTTCATGGACTTTGGTTGCTTGATATTCAAATGAAATTGGAACTACGATTGTATGAAACGAGTGACAGAGAGAGCCCTGTTAACTAATAGCAATCATGCCATACCCATCATCATCATCATCATCGTCAACCGATAAACGTCATACGAACAAACTTACAAACTCTAGCTTCTTATTATTTAGTTAAAGTAAGATTGTATTAGTACTTATAGAAAAAAATGAAGCCTTTCCCTTTGTCAAGCCATAACTTGAGAACGACTGGGCCGAATGGGGCAAGTACCTAATACTTTTTTGTTGTGTTTGTAATAGTTAGGACAAGGTTTACGTATATGAAGGAATACACGGGAAAATACAGTTCCCGCGGGACGCGGATGAAGTCGCGGGCAACAGCCAGTTATTAATAAAACCCATATAATCCAATAATCCCTCATATGCGAATGGTACTCAAACCAAATTAGGTTAGGCTACTCAAGATGAAAGATGGCTAGATCAAAAGGTTGACGGTCGCTTTTACTTCCAGTCGTGCGAACTGTTGTCATCTTATTGTGTAGCAGATTTGCTATTTCTGCGAATTGGGGCTAGACTAAAATAACCTAAGCTAGGTTTTCCTAAAGAAAAGCGGTGCCGCCACATACTATTTTTTTTTTTTTTTAGGCTTTATTGCTTTCTTATTGCTAGTGACAATCATGTGTTATAAGTACATTAAATCTATAAAAAAAAAAAATTAACAATTAGCAATAGGCCGCAAACTCAGCATGGCCGAGCATTGATGGCAATGCTCAGCGCTGGTTTTCAGTTTGCTCCAAAACAAAATATTGATTAATAAAATAAAAACGCACCGCGCCCGTTGCGTTCCCTGCTTATTGATCAATATTAAAATGAATACAGTACAACCCAAAAAAGAACTTAAAAAACCGTACAGTAGAAAATAAAAATGAAAAGGAGAAAAAAACGCACACATACACATAACAAGCAAAAAAATAAAAAATAAACTAAACAAGATGTCCCTTCCCAGCTAGGCCTAACGAATAATATTATTAATAACTTAAACAGTAGTATTATAGACAACAATAATAATAGTATGGTTCCAATAAATCAAGTATCTATGTATTATATAACTAAAATTATTTACATTATGCACTAGTCAGATATTTACTTAGCGGTCGCAATGTATAGCTTCGAGTTCTGTCACTGAAATCTTGTCTACCTAAGATCAATTAAGCCTCAATAGCTCAACCGGTAAAGGAGTGGACTGAAAACCGAAACGTCGACGGTTCAAACCCCGCCCGTTGCATTATTATCGTACCTACTCCTAGCACAAGCCTGACGCTTAGTTGGAGAGGAAAGGGGAATATTAGTCATTTAACATGGCTATATTCTTTAAAAATAAAAAAAAACATATATATATAATTTACCAGATGATGCCCGTGACTTCGTCCGCGTGGATTTAGGTTTATTAAAAATCCCATGGGAATTCTTTGATTTTCCGGGATAAAAATTGCCTATATCAATTTCCAGGATGCAAGCTACCTCTGTACCAATTTCATATAAAACAAGGTTAAATGGATGGGCCTTTAAAAATCCAGTGGGAACTATTTGATTTTTCGGGATAGAAAGCCTACACCTTCCCCGGGTTGTGAAATAACTCTGTACCAAACTTCATAAAATCGGTTAAATTGTTGGGCCGTGAAAAGCTAGCAGACAGACAGACACACTTTCGCAACTATAATATAAAGTACGGATTACCTACAGTATAGATGTGATATGTTATGTTTACAATAGGTAACGTATAGTTCTATAATAACATTTTTTGGAGCCCTATGGACCGTCTACTCTTCATATTGTTTGTGACTCCACTTTGGCCCTTCATTGGCACCGACTAAAAAAATGTTATTATTGAACTACATTAACTCATGTAAATGCCCTCTTTTTTTGAAGTCGTTTAAAAATAATACTTTGAAATGATCTAAAAGTAGACCAAAACATACTTAACGCTCTTACATACTAACAAAGTAGGTGCATACTAAGTATTGTGTAATCATTCGTTTCCCACTAATCGGCTTAGAATAGAACTAGTCCAGCCGCCAGCCTTGAACTTCCGATTACAGCATTACAGTTGTAATCTATAATAATCGGTTGTAATTATAACTTTAATGAGCACTAACATAATAATTGAATCGATAGGTATGAATTGTTGATGTATTTTATGTAAATAAATACTTACCTACAAGGTAAAGAAACTACGACTTATCATGCATTCTACAGATCTTTACAGCTCTTCTAACGACTAAGCGTAACATCCACCCTGATGGATGGATGAATGGATGGATGGATGGATGGACTGATGGATTGAAACGTAGGAATTATTGTACAAATCAAATCAAATAAATAGTTACCTATTGGTGTTACAAGGGGTCTAAGTGATATTATTGGGACGCAGTTCAGAAGGGATT
Source organism: Maniola jurtina (assembly GCF_905333055.1). Lineage (NCBI taxonomy): Eukaryota > Metazoa > Arthropoda > Insecta > Lepidoptera > Nymphalidae > Maniola > Maniola jurtina. The sequence continues at coordinate 8,921,832 of NC_060049.1, read as the reverse complement.
AAATAAAACTTCATGGATCCATTTCCAGGTTTATTTACTATCTAAGTATATATATCTTTCGTTATCATTATCTTCGTTCCTGTTATCTTTATTTATTTATACTTTTAATTAAGTAATATTACTCTTTGACGCCTTACTTTACTGTGGATCAATTATTATACATATAATCGACTAAACAATATACCTACATATATTTTAACTAAGCAAGCCCGCGACTTCGTCCTACATATTTTTAGAAAAATCTAAAACACCACAGGCATAGATATTAGTTTCTAGAATATGTCTGCAAAATTTCACGGACTTTAGTTGCTTAATATTCAAATGAAATTGGAACTACGTTTGTATGGAGCGAGTGACGCAGAGACCCCTCTTAAATATGTCACGCGAACATTCAACAGAACGTATTCAGTACGATTGGGTCGAGTTATCAATAGCGGAAGTCAAATGACATTTATTATCAGTCCTTTTTTCCTGTGAAATAAACAAGGATAATAACTTATCGCGCCGGGCAAATAACCCGATGAATGCTTTGATGCAATGGTATGAATAAAATGTCTCGTGAATAGATATGAATTCTATTTCTGGTAGAATCAATAGATTTCAAACAATATTATAGCAGCTTAAACTCTTAAGACTAATATCTCAGACTTATAAACACCCCTCTTTTTGGGTCGAGGGTTTAAAAGTCCGAGGGAACTCTTTAATTTTCCGAGAAAAATAGTAGTCTACGTCACTCTCCAGGTCTTTAACTATACCCAAACGGTAAAGCACGTCGATCCGTTACTCCGTTGCGGCGTGATTGAAGGACAAACAGACCAACCAGCACACACACTTTCGCATTTATAATATGGGTAGTAATTTAACGCACAACAGACGGAAACGTTTAAGTGCGGAAACCAGCCCAGAGAGAAGAAGAAGAATGGGTAGTAATTTTTTTAAACATATTATGTTATCTTGTGTAAATACTTACTCCACTTTTTCGTCGGTCGGTTTATTGTTATGGAATACAGACAAAATGATACTTATTAACCCCCGACCCAAAAAGAGGGGTGTTATAAGTTTGACGTGTGTATCTGTGTATCTGACTGTGGCATCGTAGCTCCTGAACTATTGAACCGATTTTAATTTAGTTTTATTTGTTTGAAAGGTGGATTGATCGAGAGTGTTCTTAGCTATAATCCAAGAAAATCGGTTCGGCCGTTTAAAAGTTATCAGCTCCATTCTAGTTACTGTAACCTTCACTTGTCGGGGGTGTTATAAATTTTTAATTTACACTTGTTTTGGAAATTAATTTTGCATTGTCTATTGATAGCCCTTTAAAATCACTATAAAAATGATTAAATTTTTAAGGTCAGGTTTTCCAAATTAAAGGAGAAGAAGTCGAATAATAATTTCCAGATCGTGGTTAATTTTGAAAGCATTATAGAATAAGTACGTGTTACTAGAAGAGTCTTCAAGATAGTACATACTACTTCTAAAAACCGCAAATGCTATTCTGCAAACAATAGGATATGAGTTTTTACCATAACAGTATACCTGCTACCATCATTCATCAGCTGATTCTCATGCGTAGCCACGAATACTTACTAAAATATACATAACTAGACGAAGCCCGTGACTTCGTAAGCGTGGATTTAAGTTTTTAAAGATCCCGTGGGATCTGTTTGATTTTCCGGGACAATAGTTTCCTATGTCAATAACAGGGACGCAAGCTACCTCGGTGCCAAATTTCATACAAATCGCTTAAGCGGATGGGTTTTTGGGAATCCCGTGGGAACTCTTTGATTTTCCAGGATAAAAAGTAGCGTATTAAGTATGGATGGATACTTACTAAAAATTGTTTGGGTGACATATTCTTACCCGGTAGAGTCCGAAGAACAACTGCAGTAGTGTACTTAAATAAATCATATTTCAAATGCAAAGATTACGAACAGCTGATCGCGGTCTAACGTAATCCGATTATCACACTAATATTATAAAGGCGAAAGTTTGTGTGTATATGTGTTTGTGTGTGTGTGTGTGTGTATGTTTGTTCCTCCTTCACGCAAAAACTACTGGACGGATTGGGCTGAAATTTAGAATGGAGATAGATTATACCCTGGATCAGCACATAGGCTACTTTTTATCCCGGAAAATCAAAGTGTTCCCACGGGAATTTTAAAAACCTACATCCATGCGAACGAAGTCGCGGGCATCAGCCAGTTATTAATAAAAACGAATACAGAAAATTATTACGGTGAAATAATATTCTAGAGAAGAATAAATAATAACAGTTAGTCCTAGTAATTTCTTTGCTCTTTTGATCTTTTGAGCTGATTGCGGTCTAGCGTAACCCGTAAAACGTCAATAAAAACCAATACAGAAAACGAATTGCGAAGTATTAGACAAGAACAACAAGACAGCTAAACCTAGTTACAAAGAGGTTTGTAAATATCTCATAGCTCACCTCTAATCAGCCACGCCGTCGACGGATCGATACGACACGTGCTGTTGACAACCACACCTCGGAACGGAAATAAAAACCTAAACAGAAAACAACCAAAACCAGAAACCACAGCGGTTTATAACAGGTCTTTAAACCGTCACTAAACAAAGGATTTCACTGGACGTTACTACGTATTAGTATTAAAATACACAAATTTTCGCACACCGGTGTTTTCCCGGCGAAAATAAAGAAAACATAAACTGAAACTAAAACGTAAAAATAACTACAACAATTGAGTTTTTAAGCGTCCGTGTTCATGTAAGCGGTCACTTAATGCTTTTGAGTTGTTGAAACACGTGTTAAATGTTAATTTTTCGGTATATTTGCGGCGTAAACCAGGGTTTTCCTTCACTGTTTACGCGTTCCACGACTAACGCCTCGATGGCGCGGGCTATACTAAAGACGTAGCCGGTGAAAAAATCACACCGAGCCCGAACATCTATCGCATGGAGTGGAAAACGCAAGCGGAAAACTCTAGCCATCTTCCTCTGATACGTTGAAGCTGAAGTATGATGAGTTTTCCTATTCACGCTTTGAATCGTACTTGACTAGAACTAGTGAGTGACTTAAGGAGTGTTTACAGTGAATCGTGGAGTGCTAGGGACGTTATCGTGACGTGATCTGGCTAAAATATCGTTTTGCGTTTCCCTTTCGCAATGGTAGCTATGTTGTAACGAGGTCCGGGTTCGATTTCATGCTAAGTCACTAGGAATTTTCTGATTCATCAATGCCCAGACCAAACCCTTGAAATTATACATAAAAGTTACCTTTACAATGAAAAAGGAAAGTTACAAGGAAGGTAAGTTACAAGGAATAGAACCGAGAAATCCCGTGGGCAAATCCTGAGAGTCCTCCGTAATGTACGTCTTAGAGGAGACCCGTGATCAGTAGTGGACTGACGATGGGTTGGTGATGACGATGATGATGACCGCTCCGCTCCTCTCCACTCCATTGGATAGGCACCCTTACTCTTAGTCTTAGCGACGAGATGTGTAAGTCATTAAAATTGAAAGCTACGCATTGGTTTCCGCCGTAATATCAAACCTTCTTTGATGTCTGTAAAATTATTTATTTCTGGATGAAACTATGGAAGAAACTTGATTCATAAGAACATTATTGATAAAAATATTTTTCTTAGTAAATGAAATAGAAACTATTACATCAAGCTGAAACTGACTCTCTTATTTAAATTTCTGTCTGTCTTCTTTACATCATCATACTGTCATCCTGTCTGTCTGTGTAATCTGCCAATCCGCAATTGGCCAGCGTGGTGGACTATGGCCAAACTTCCCATTATGAGAGAAAACCCATGCTCAGTAGTGAGCCGGCGAAGGATGGAAGGCCAGGGAAGCGATGACGATGATGATGAACTGTCAACCTGACCTGATAAGAATTTCTGAAAATCAGAAGATACACATTCGTAATTACAATATTATAGGTACCTACGACTTCGGCCACGTGGATTAAGGTGTTTAAAAATCCCACGGGAACTCCTTGATTTTCCGGGACACTAAATAGTCCATGCTCATTTCCAGGATAGGTATATAATCTATCACTGTACCAAATTTCATCAAAATTAGTTAAGTAGACCAGGCAGATACACTTTAGCATTTATAATATTAATGTGGATTAGTATGGATACGTATACACGTACTAACTACGTACCTAAGCATATTCAAAAAATTTCGGTGGTTCTTTTTACATAATAAAAAGTTTTTTCAATGTAAAACAATTCAAAAGTTCCTAAAAATATTTGTTCTGAAGGTTGGTTAAGAAGCCAAACGTTTAAAAACTTTATTCGTAAGTAACTACTCAAAAACGTGAACTACTTCTAAGGTGCAAGGCAAGACACACCGGCAGAAGGGAGTAGAGCTGAGGCGCAGAGTCTTTCTTGATAATAATTTAAATTAATCTTTATTTACTTTGACATACATCAATCGAATGTCAATGTGCCTGCATAGTGTGACAACGTCATCGCTTATATTGTTATCGAAACATTTTTTTAAATAAAAAAAGTGAGCAAACGAAAATGAAAATGGGGTGAAAATTTAAATCAGCTCCTACCTATGAAATCTGAGGATGTGTGTAATGCGTGGCATTTGATAAGCTGGCCATTCTGTTACCCATCATCTGCTTGCTCCATTAGACCCTGCTGGTGACTATATGTAATCCAACTAACTGCACCAATATTAATCGAGTCGAGGAAAGAATGAAATTTATTAATACACTGTATATTGTTACTACGATCTTTACACCCGACTGAGAAAAGATCTGATAATACTGAAACGACTATTGAACAGGTATTCATTAAACGTAACTAACAACCATCTCGATTAAACACGTTTTCAAATTAAGAACTGCATTCTAATCGGTAATTTTCTTTGAGCGCTACGCCACAGACAGCGTTAAAAAGACTCCACTCTAGTCTCTACTCCACTCTGTCTATATGTGCTGACCTTTACAAGTGTAATGGCTGATGAGTACACCATTATATTTAAACTTCGCAACGGATCGCATTCGCAAGAAAATACTTTCAAACTTTCAAGGATTTTCAGAATTTTTGTTTCATTTGACTGTAATTATTTCGTCCAGTGTTTCACCTCCCGTGAAAACTTGATTTCTAAGCGTATTTTTTATCCTTGGTTTATTATAAAACCAGGATTTTTTGTTTAAGTATGACGAAATAAACTAAAATCATCGCAGAGATGAACATAGTAGACTACTTTTTATTCCGGAAAACAGAAAAGGAAACTTAAATCCACGCGAGCAACGTCTTGGGCATCAGCTATAATGAATGAATATGAATAATTTATTCATCAAAACTTGGACACATAGGTAATATAATTTTCATGGAGTCCTAGCCCCTATACGAGGCCCTTACATGTGCGTAGTGACGCGCGTAAACCCCTAACACACCGGGTTACGCATACATCCACGCTTTACGCAAGCGGTGTATCATGTTTTATGCAGTTCCATACATTACAAGGCAATGGTACGCGCTACGTCTACGCTTACGCAGCCTGTGTGAACGAGCTATAAACCTCATCATTGCTTTTCTTAAAGCATCATTGTCGTCAAGTGCGAACCTATAACTACTGTAATAAATAAAGGAAAGTCCAGTGCCTTCCCAAACGTAATGTGATCACATCACATCACACTATCACACTATAATATTATAAAGGCGAAAGTTTGTATGTGTGTGTGTGTGTGTGTGTGTGTGTGTGTGTGTGTGTGTGTGTGTGTGTGTGTGTATGTTTGTTACTCTTTCACGCAATAACTACTGAATGGATTTGGCTGAAATTTGGAATGGAGATAGATATTATCCTGGATTAGCACATAGGTTACTTTTTATCCCGAAAAATCAAAGAGTTCCTACGGGATTTTAAAAAACCGAAATCCACGCGGGAAAAGTCGCAGGCATCTTCCAGTAGAAAATAAAGCAGGAATTGAAAGAGCGATATTTATATGCATGATTACTGCATGTACCCAAATGTGCACAGTATACATTTCTGTCGTCATAATGTCCCCCGGAGGCACAACAACGACGCGACGGGCGTGACATTTGCGGGACGCGAGGTCAGCTCAAAATGATTGATGTCATTTAGTGAATTAAAGTTGACATTTCATTTTGCATTACGGAGAAGGGTATTCCCCGATGTGTCTGTTCTTTATGATAACAAATAGCCTATAAGATTATAGGCTGAGATTTGACTCTGCTCAGAGTAAGACTCATTGAAAGAAAGAAAGAAAGAAAGAAAACTTTTTTTATTTGATCACTAAATCATGATCATTGCTGATTTGTAGATAAAGCTTACTATAACTTTGCTTAGATTTAATATTCTGATGAAACGAGACAAGGTTATGTTTCTCTTTTGACGTAACTCTCCCTAGTTTTTAACCCCCGACCGAAAAAGAGGGGTGTTATAAGTTTGACGTGTGTATCTGTGTATCTGTGTATCTGTCTGTGGCATCGTAGCTCCTAAACTAATGAACCGATTTTAATTTCGTTTTTTTGTTGGAAAGGTGACTTGATCGAGAGTGTTTTAGCTATAATTCAAGAAAATCGGTTAAGCCGTTTGAAAGTTATCAGCTCTTTTCTAGTTATTACTGTAACCTTCACTTGTCAGGGGTGTTATAAATTTTTAATTTACAATTGTTTAATTTGTTCTCTGCTACTAAAGTTAACAAAGAAAAACTGAAACTAAATATTACTAAAATAATAATAATTAATAGGTAGTGATTACGTAAAGTTAACACAGAATGGCACAACTACCCGATGATTGAACCAGTTAAATAGAGTAAAAACCGTAGATAAATAGTAATTAGTAATATTAATAATACTAAGTAATCGCGGCTTTATCCGCGAGGATATTATGTTTAAAATCCCGCGGGAACTATGGATCATTACGGGATAAAAAGTAGCCTAGGTGTTAATCCAAACTATAATCTGTCTTCCAAATTTTCTAGTCTGTCTAGTAGTTTTTGCGTGAAAGGTACAAGGATGTATAGGTTAAGGATACAAACTTTTGCTTTTATAATATAATTTGAATGTGGTGAGTTCGTTGTATTCATGCTGGAATTGTGTATGCTAACAGATAACAATTATTCCGCTCCGCTCCGCGTCAGAGGATGGGCAGTTGGGCACCCTTAGGTTAATATTAGCAGTTTTGAACTATTACTAGGTGAATAAATCACACTAATATTCAAAAGGAAAAAGTTTGTGTCGTATCTCAGATTGTTACTCCTTCACGCAAAAAGGGATTTGGCCGAGGAATGGAAATAGATTATTTACTGGATTAGCACATAAGCTACTTTTTATCCCGGAAAATCAATGAGTTCCCACGGGATCTGTGATTGATGATAGTGACCAATGATTTTTAAGGAATCCAGAATAAAAGGTACTATCCATATTTCATAGCATAAGTAACACGGATGTAACATTATGTGGATGGACCCTAATATTTCCAACAATAGAAGGAATAACTACAGCTGTCTGTGGTTTCGTCTTTCACTTTCGACCTCTAACGTTCACGAATTTCTATCTGAACCACATTTGATTGTGTTCTTACATAACTACGAGTGGGTCTAAGATAACAATATCTAAAGAAAATATATAGTAGGTATCGAAATACCTAGCTCTCATACAATGCTTTAAATCTAAGGCTATTTAAGGCTTTAAATCCCTGGTTTCGTCTGATAGGAGGTCTTTTCCGTTTCTAGGTAGTTACCAACCTTTTTTTATTCAGATACAAGTTAGCCCTTGACTGCAATCTCACCTGGTGGTAAGTGATGATGCAGTCTAAGATGGAAGCGGGCTATGGAAGGGGAACGGCAGTTTTCATTAAACCCATACTCCTTTAGTTTATACACGGCATCGTACCTGAACGCTAAATCGCTTGGCGGCACGGCTTTGCCCGCAGGCTATCAGTAAAGTAGCCCCACTAGGTAGACGACATCAAACACGACATTAATTTAAATTTATTTGTTATCTTAAATATTTGCACACTAATAATTTAGTAGAAAGTTAAGGACTCTAATCATTTTCCATCTTATTGTACCAACTTTCTCGCAAATAAATTATCTTATCTTATCTTATCTTATCTTAACGAGTCGAAAGGAGCCGCTGGGTTCAGGTAGCAAGCCCGTGGCACGTGGAAATCCCTTCAGGAGACCTTTGTCCAGGTGTAAACATCTATCTGTTGACTACGATGACTTTTTGAGATTACCTACTGTCATCAAACAAAGAAACGAGGCTAGCTGACTTTATACCACCTATGTAGTGATAAACTTTCATCACAATAGCTTTTTAGGGTTCTGTACCTCAAAAGGAAAAACGGAACCCTTATGAGATCACTTTGTTGTCCGTCCGTCGTGTCTGTCAAGAAAACCTATAGGGTACTTCCCGTTGACCTAGAATCATGTAATTTGGTAGGTAGGTAGGTCTTATAGCACAAGTACAGGAATAAATCTGAAAACTGCGAATTTGTGGTTACATCATTTAAAAAGAAATTAAAATTTGTTTCAATTCTCAAAATAAGATAACTATACCAATTACCAAGTGGGGTATCATATGAATGGGTTATACTTGTACATTCTAAGAGATTTTTATTTATTTTTATGTATTTAGCGTTTTTTTATTTACCGTGCAAAATGTTGGAAAAAAAATATCCAAGTACGGAACCCTCAGTGCGCGAGTGTGACTCGCACTTGACCGGTTCTTTTGCTTAGTACGAGCGAAGCCGCTAAATAACTTAAAATGCCGTAGAACGCTAGAACAATACTTTGTTAAATTAAAAAATACTTCACTACAAAGTTATTGTACATTCTAATAGTTTGCTATGCAGTTAAATGCAGCTGCAGACCTTGGATATTTCGAATATCAAAATGTATTTAAAATTGCTCGTGGACCTTGTTTTCATTGTATGAAGCCGTCATTTTAAAATTAACAAAAAAAAATCGTATTTATTTTAACTGTAGTATGTGATTACTGATTACTTATCTTATTTTCATAGGTTCGCCAACATTAGGTACTGTTTGTAGAATAGTACCTACTACTTATACTGTTAAAGAACCATTTTGTGCCGGCGAGGTATGTAATACTCACGAAATATCTATAGCCATTAGTATAGTAACATAAAATCAAAGCAAAGCAAAGGCCCTCCTCCCCTTTCCTTCCAGGTATCCCTGTTAGCGAGGCCATCATTCATATTCCTCTAGTATTGGGAGTTGGGAGAGCAGGCGGTGCATACAAAATGCTGCACGTTGTGTCACACAGATTTGTCTGTTTTTGCGGATTTTAGCAAAGCTAATTAGCTTATAGTTTTAATTTAAATTCCTACTTCTTTTTGCACCTACATTTTAAGTTTTCTTTTTTATAACCTGTCATCTGTGTTTTGTGATGTAATAAAGTATATACATACAAACATACGTCAAAAAAGTCGTTTTAGTATAATGAGAACGTGTGCTAATAGAAAGATTACGGTAATAACACTGCGGTAAGGTTCTGCCGCTCACTGACCTTACCAGCACACGAACACAATTTGCCAATGAATAGCAAAAGTTGGGCCATCGCAGAAAAAGCCAGCCAATCCACCGCATAGCGAACTTTGGAATTTATTGCTTTATTATTCCAGATCTTTTGTAGCTTGCAAAATCCACTTTTCAAAAATTACTACTGTCCGAAAATGTTTATTGCCTCAATTAGTAAGTAAAGTCTCATTTAGTGGTTGCACATAGGCTAGAATTTCAAATGCAAATATGTACACTTAATTTCAAGTAGGTAGGCCTTATACGAAGTAGCTTAAATAAGTTATCATTTAATAAATCTAAAGCTACGGCCACACCTTCGCGATATTGTCATGGGGATGCGGAACGCGATACGGGTAACGGGAGCGTAGTGTGGAGCGTAGCTAGGCGTAGGTGTGCATGACACCAATCGTGGGAGATAACCGCCGCGCGGCTGACGTTCCCGATTCGTAATTGCTTAGGCCGTGCAGATTTGGATGATGCATAATTTTTATTTTCGCAAGAGACAAATATTATAGTGCCTAAGTGTGTGCGCAGACATAGGTGCACTCTTTATTTTCTCATTCTTTTAGCCCTTTAGAACGGCAATCCTACACAACCGGAGAGAGATCAGGTGCAAAACCAATGCCTTTACGTGCTCTCCAAGCCACAGGCATCCATTCAACTAATTTTGACCAAAGATAGAGATAGGGATAGTTTATATCCCGAAGACACACATAATATGCTACCTACTTCTTATTCTGGAAAATAAAAATTCCCATGGGATTATCAAAAAAATCTTAATCTTTTTGGTCTTGGCAGGTAAAAAGGCCACAAGCTTGGTATAAAATATGAAAAAAATTGCTTAAAATTGACTAGGATTCATTGAGCTCTTTGCTCTCAAAATTATAACATAATATCACCAATCACCATGTATCTGCTGTGGATAACTTTTCATTCAAAACTTATGTTTTTGCAATTGGGTCTTATAAAGTTTTGAGTTGGGACATTTTATTTCCGCTGGTTTGTATTGATTTAGCCAAGCCATACTGCTCGAATTCAATTACGACCCATGTTGTGTTGATAAGCGTAAGTTTGGGTTTACAATCAACTTGAATTAAATGGACCCACAAGTTTATTTGGTTGGCTCAAATTGACTATGCTGAGACAAATTACGTCATGAGTATTCTAAGATATCCAGGCACCACGTTCTGTCCTTATTTTGGATAAATTTTGAAAAAATTAGCTTCATCATCATCAATAACGCATCGCCGGCTCATTTTTTCAACTTTGAGAACATTATTTCATTTTCATTTGTCATTTTCATTACTAAAGAACTCTCTAGCGTGCAGATTCGATTAGCGATTATTCATGATGAACCGCTTGTTTAACTTTTCGGAGCTAAGTGCGTCTGAAGCAATTTAATATTATGCTTTAACGGTGAAGAATAACACATGCCTAAGAGTTGTCTATAATGTTTTCAAAGTTATGGTCAATCTGCACTTGGTCAACATTGCGGATTATATGGCATAAAACATATCACATTCTGAGATGAGTTGATCCTGATGACGATAATAATTGATGATTATGAATAATTAATTTAATTAATTAAGTAAAAGAATATTAGCCACGCTAATCATGACTAATACTCCCCTTTCCCCTCCAATTAAGCGTAAAGCTTGTGCCAGGAGTGAGCACGACAATAGTGCAACGGGTGGGGTTTGAAGTTTGAACCGCCGACCTTTCGGAATTCAGTCCGCTCCTCAACCGTTGAGCTATTGAGGCTCTAATAATGAACGATCAATTGATGATTTTAATATAATTAGGTAGTTTAATTTAATTGAGAGTTGATGATGATCAACCCGTTGCCGGCCCACTACTGAGCACGAGTCTCTTCTCAGAGTGAAAAGGGTTAGGCCATAGTCGGCCATGCTGGCCCAATGCGGATTGGCTGACTTCACACATCTTTGACAATAGGGAAACTCTCAGGCATGCAGTTTTCCTCACGATGTTTTCCTTCACCGTTAAAGCAAGTGATATTTTTAATTGCTTTAAACGCACATAACTGAAAAGTTAGAGGTGCGTGCCCGGGATCGAACCCCCGACTTTCCGATTAGGAGCCGGACGTTCTAACCACTAGGCTATCACAGCTTCAATTGAGAGTTACGTCACTTTATTTCTGCGGGTTTGAATTGATTAGCCGAGTTAAATGTACTCTCCGAATTCAATTAGGTACGACCTTCCATGTTGTGCCGATAAGCGTAAGTTTAGATTTACAATCAACTTGGATTAACTAGGCTCTCAAGTTTATTAATATTGAGGTCCATGTAATTTTGAGGACATCTGCGCATATTATCTGTGGGAAAACTGTAGAAGTACCTACTAATCTTGCAACCTAGTAGGCCCATGATTCGGCAGTGGTAAGCGCTGTGTTCTTATTGGTGAGAGGTTCCGAATTCGATTCCCGGCAGGGTTTTGGATATTAATAATTCCTGAATTTCATGTCATTCTGATGGGAGGTTTCGGCCGTGGCTAGTTACCACCTTACCGGCAAAGCCGTACCGCCGAGCAATTTACCGTTCCGATACGATGCCGTGTAGAAACTAAAGGAGTACAAGCTTTATGACTGCCATGTTCCTTCAAGGTTAGCCCTATTCCATCTTAGATTACATCATCACTTACTACCAGGTGAGATTGCAGTCAAGGGCTAACTTGTATCTGAATAAGGCAAGCCATGCCAATAAATCGCGGACAATATTTTTCATTGGGACAGTGCTATTTTTATTTGGCAGGCGTTATGTCAATTTCCTAGCACATACTCTAAACAGATGTACAGTACAACATATTAAGAACTGATAAATTGAGTTATTATTGGGTTTACATTGGTGAGAATTTTTAAAACAGAATTAGCAAATTTTGAAATTACAAATTAGAACACCTCTCGTAGACCACAATAATCAAATACTTTAAGTGAAAGTATTGCTATGCAAATTTTGCAAGGCGTTAATAAACGTGAGTTACCTTGAATGAAACTCGAATCGAACTTGATCGGCGTAAGCTACTAAAAGCAATCGAACCTTATCAAAAACAGAGCCTTTTTTTATTCACTCACTAGAGGATGCCCGCGACTTCGTCCGCGTGGATTTAGGTTTTTAAAGATCCTGTGGGAACTGTTTGATTATGATGTTTGTTACTCCTTCACGCAAAAACTACTGGACGGATTTGGCTGAAATTCGGAATGGAGATAGATAATATCTTGGATTAGCACATAGGCTACTTTTTATCCCGGAAAACCAAAGAGTTCCCACGGGATTTCAAAAACCTAAATCCACGCGGACGAAGTCGCGGGCGTCAGCTAGTCCGTAATAAAAAGTTGCCTATGTCCGTCCCCGGGATATAAGCTAGCCCTGTACCCATCAGAATCGTTTAAACTGTTGGGCTGTGAAAAGGTAGGTACACAGACAGACACACTTTCGCAGTTATAATATTAGTATGGATCAGGATTTATCAGATCTGATATTGTTAGGTCGAGTTTTTAACCCAATATTGTAAGGCCACGATAAAAAGCTCCTGCTGAATGAATTTGATGATGATGACAGATGATTTACGTTTATATTCATGCCATGGTAATCCACATCCTGGTTCCTCAATTATACGAGGTCTCCTTTTACGAGCCCGCTGAAAAATATCAGCGAAAAAACACGGGGTCATAACGCGTTGCCAATCGCGTTGGACCCTAAAGCGGGAACCAAACTATGGAACGCGACACGTCCGTAAGTCGCGACTGACTGCTCCAACTGATTGGTCAGCTGGCGCCTGACAAATCACACTAATATTATAAAGGCGAAAGTTTGTATGTGTGTGTGTGTGTGTGTATGTTTGTTACTCTTTCACGCAAAAACTACTGAACGGATTTGGCTGAAATTTGAAATGGAGATGGATAATGTCCTGGATTAGCACATAGGCTACTTTTTATCCCGGAAAATCAAAGAGCTCCCACGGGATTTCGAAAAACCTAAATCCACGCGGGCGAAGTCGCAGGCATCGGCTATTTAGCGCTAAATTGGCGCTTAGACAAAAGCGAGTAGCGCTTGCGAGATACCTCTCGGACGTCCGCGGACGTCTGAGTGCTCAAGTTTATGTCCGCGACTTCCAACCGACAGTGTGCACAGTTCAGAGTATTAGCTGTGGTATAATTATAGTACTGTCCTGATACCTATGCTGCGATTGACGGACGCGTCCGTCTTTTTAACCCCCGACCTAAAAAGAGGGGTGTTATAAGTTAATTGACGTGTGTATCTGTCTGTGGCATCGTAGCTCCCAAACTAATGAACCGATTTTAATTTAGTTTTTTTGTTTAAAAGGTATCTTGATCGAGAGTGTTCTTAGCTATAACCCAAAAAAATCGGTTCAGCCGTTTGAAAGTTATCAGCTCTTTTCTAGTTACTGTAACTTTCACTTGTCGGGCGTGTTATAAATTTTTAATTTGCACTTGTTTATTAATTTTCGGAACCTACCTTGCGATTTATTGACAAGGAGCGATCAGTATAGACAAATAACACTTTCATCTCTCCAATCATCATCATCGTCGTCTCCTGGTAGACGTCCAAAGCTGGGCACAAATCTCTTGTGGAGACTTCTACTCGCTACGTTCTTGCGCTCTCTGCGTCTCGTTTGATGTGGTCTAGCTACCTATTAGTCAATAGCCACTTCTGCTTCGCAATCTGGACTATGTTGGTTACTCTTGTTCTCATTTGATCACGTAGGGAAACTCCAGCATAGATCTTTCCATAGCCCGATGAGTGACTCGCTTTCATATGGGACTAGTTAGCGACCAACCGTCTCCAATTACGAAGGCGTATATTTTCATAGCATCAAATTTTTTACGCAGCAGAGTCGTCCTTTCGCCTCGCATTAAAGTTTTTACGAGCAATACACTATTATATCCGTGTATTTTTACAACCGAGATAAGAAAGGATTTTGTTTTATCCTTACCAGTATCAAATATCATAATTTTTTAACATTTTACAACTAAAAAGTTACTATTTCACTATACAATTAAGTACAGAGTAAAACTTCATGATCATCGCCGGCTCAGTACAGAGCACGAGTCTCTTCTTAGAGTAAAAAAAAATTTGGCCATAGTCTACCACGCTGGCGAAGTGCGGATTGGCAAACTTCACACACCTTTGAGCACGTTATGGAGAACTCTCAGGCATTCAGGTTTCCTCACGATGTTACTGATATTAAATTACTTAAAACGCACACAACTCTGAAAAGTTAGATGTATGCGCCCGAGATCGAACCCCAGACCTCCGATTAAGGGGCGGGCTTCCTAACCACTAGGTTATCACGCTGTAAAGACCTTGCTTGGTGATGGTTATTTTGGGACTGAAGCTCTTGTATACAATAATACTTAATATACACAAGTGTAAATTAAAAATTTATAACACCCCCGACAAGTGAAGGTTACAGTAAGTAAAAGAAACTAGAAAAGAGCAAGAAAAGAGCTGATAACTTTCAAACGGCTGAACCGATTTTCTTGGATTATAGCTAAGAACACTCTCGATCAAGCCACCTTTTAAACAAAAACAAACAAAATTAAAATCGGTTTATTAGTTTAGGAGCTACGATGCCACAGACAGATACACAGAAACACAGATACACAGATACATACGTCAAACTTATAACACCCCTCTTTTTGGGTCGGGGGTTAAAAAGTACCTACTGTTTATCTCGACAGTCAAATAAAATGGATTTTTAGCACACCTAAATCGCGAGCAGGAGCTAGTTTGAAATAATGTTTCAATTCCTAAAATAATAGTATACGAATAGCATGTAAAACAGGCCTAATTCGGCTTTACTGGACAGATTGAAAACTGTGGTTGTCGCAATTTCGCAAATCGGGTCGGGATTAGTAGCGAAATGGCTGGTTAGGCCGTTTCATACTGCCATCGTGATTGTTTCATGCCTAATTAATTTCTGCGGCTTTTGTGTGATGATCCCTTTACTATGTTGGTTGTTGTTGATTAGCATGTATTTATCTGTTTAATCCTTACCTCTATATCTACGTAATATTACACAAATGCGTGTAAGTGTACCTATACTTTGCTGTGTTAAATTTTCATGGCTCAACTGATGAGTTGATGCTTTTTTTTATCGTAAAGTGATGATTTTACTAATATTTCAATCTAGGCTATGAGTGAAGCTGATGAGCAATATTGTATTGAATTATCTTAGTTCATAGTTAAGAGTTTTAGTTGGAAGATACTTTGTTCTAGTGTTATTTACGAATAAAAAATTTTATTTGTCTGTATCACATACTTCATACTCACATGCTCAACTTAAGCAACTCTTAAACGCAAAGTAAACCGATGCTAGCCTACACACACACAGATATTTGTCTGTTTCAGCGGATTATAGCAAATTAAGATTTTGGTTACTTGTATATCATGGACTTCCGCAAAGTAACGCATGCTTCTATACAACAGAGAAAAGTCAACAAAGACGTGTGATAGCTGATTTCACAAGACATATGAAGCCATCCCAGCGTCTACGAATTTAAACGTAAGAAAAATACGACGCGATTTGTCTCCACAAAGAGAACGAGTACATTTTCTCTAAATAATGTTGTAATTTTCGTTGTAATTCTATTCTATGGGACCGACCTTATTATACTTTTCATTACCTACCGCGTCGGGATTTTTCGCTGAAATCATAGTGTCTTGAGAATCTATACTAATAAATAAAATTGGAGTGTCTGTCTGTAATTTCGAAATAACTACCTCATATTAAGCTCATATGGTTATTTGAACGATACCATAACTGAATCACACGTTTTTAAAATTTTTGTCTGTCTGTCTGTCTGTCTGTCTGTCTGTCTGTCTGTCTGTCTGTCTGTCTGTCTGTTTGAAAAGGCTAATCTTTGGAACGGCTGAACCGATTTTGACGGGACTTTCACAGGCAAGTAGAGGATTGACCAGGGCGTAAAATAGGCTACTTTTTTAACCGACTTTTAAAAAGGGAGTTGTGTTTTTCTACCTATGTACACCGAAATCTCCGAGATTTCTGAACCGATTTGCGTCATTTCTTTTTTAATCGATAGAGGAACTTTGCGACATTGTTTCATAAAAAATTTGGAGTCCAACTCCTCAATCCTGATGCTGCAGGGGATCTGACCAATCCACGCGGGCGAAGCTGCGGGCATCAGCTAGTATGAAATATTGCGTCTGGCTACAGACAGGTTTAATTAGTAAATCTAGTTTAAAAAAGAGAACATTCACGAATTCACTGGTCTGTCTTATTTTTTACGTCTATTACCTGACGCCCGCCGGGGGCTTGAGTGGATATAATCATAGGTATTTTCAATATCCCGTAGGAACATTTAATTTTCCAGGATAAAAAGTATCCCATGAGTTAATCCAGGGTATCTCCATTCTAAATTTCACCCAAATCCGTCCAGTACATTTTCTTTGAAAGAGTAACCAACCATACATACATACCTACACACAAACTTTCGCCTCTATAATCTTAGTTTGATAAAGTGCCTAAATAATTATAACATAACGTCATTTATTTATTATTTTATTTATAAAAGGAAAATCTACAGCGAAATTATAACAATAAGATTCTTAAATGCTAATTACATAAATATGGCCAATTTCAGATTTTCTCGAAAAGAATAATAATAATAATTTGTCTGAGTGAGTTAAATATATAGATACTAAGGAAAAAAAACAAGCATTAAGTAAGTACCTATATCAAAAGTGGGTTAAAAAGTAATTAAATACTAATTGTGTACGTATAAAATACAGGCATGAAAACCAGAAATTGGCCTCGTCGTTGTCATCAATTGACAGATTCTCTCTGGACATAAATCTCTTAAAGGAAATTCCACACGCCAGGTCTTGCGCCACCTGAATCCAGCTGCTACCAACGACTCGTTTGATGTCGTCTTTCCTTCAAGTGTGGGGGTCTTCGCTGTGCTATCCGGTGCAGGGTCTCCATTTCAGCACCTTGGGATCCTAATATCTATAGGCTTTTAGAACTATTGCCCTGCTATCGTGACACGGCGTTGACCCAGCAATTCCTTGGGAATTGTTTGATATCGTCGGTCCACCTATTAGTGGGTCTGCCAACACTACGCTTTCTGGGCAAAGTCGCGATTCCAGCACCTTGCGAGACCTTGGTAGTTGGGACCCCAACATATATCGGTTCTTCGAACAAGTTATCCATCCTGAAACAAGTATGAATTTTTAAAAGCTAGAAATGTAGTGGTTTTTAATAAAAGCGGCATCTTTTATCGTGACGTGGGATCTGAAAAATTGTTCAGACATTTTTGTTGTTCAATTTTGCTCGTTTTTACCGGGCTACCCACTGCGGTTAGTGACGTCATGTCCGGTTACAATGCACCTGACACATGGAAATGGCCGCCGCAATGAGAAGGTTGAACTTTTGGTTGATTTTCAATTATAATATTTTCCAGTTGTGCAAGGTGTTAGAATGGCGAACACCGAAAAGCCAAGCGTTGGAAGAACCGTAGATAGACTTAATTATTATTCGTGGATAAATTACCAAGAAAAAAACATGCGTCAAACTCGAGTGGCATACAAATCCACTTTCTTAAATTACACGACGTGTTTATAATGTCCAACACCGCGATGGTCAACGGCGTTCCCCGTTAAACGTAGATGTAGCCACGAACAACGTACAACGGCATTCACAATGCCGTTCGGCGTTAGACAATTTAACCCCAATCCAATTGGCATTAGACATTAGCCGTTCAAGTGTGGCCACTCAGTTTAACGCGTTGATTATCGCGATAATTATGGCGTTGTTGGGCATTGACGTTAACCTTAATATACCCCGAGCATAATAAACATAAAAGGGTAAAAAATGGATTACTCATCGTCCGTCGGTCGTGTTTCAATTTGTGTGAAATGACCAATAGGCCTCCATTACAGTTGATTTTCCGAAAATTGCCTCGCACCGCCTCGCTGTGAATAATAACCATGTTGACCTCTTAATTATTGTGACATTTACATGTATACTGTGTCGCTTGACAAGCTTTTCATAAAGCTGTCAAGCTTTTTAACCATATTACGTGCGTAAAAGGCTAAAATATTGATATAACTAGGTAATGCCCGCGACTTCGCCCACGTGGATTAAGGTTATTAAAATCTCGTGGGGCCTCTTTGAGTTTCTGCAGTAAAAAGTAGCCTATGTCACTCTTCAGGTCTTCAATATTCTAATCAGGTCCTCTAAATTGACGACAAAAAATCAAGACAATCCATATTGCGACGTGATTGAAGGACAAATAAACAAACAAATACACTTTCACATCTATAATATTATATTGTAACAAATTATAATCTTTATTAGAAATAACTAGGATTTAGGACAATTATTATCTGCCGAATCTAATTCAGTTGGGCTGCGTTCGGGAAGCTTCGAGATGTCTTCTCGTCCAAAATTCCTCAGTACTACTTGAAGACCAAAGTCTTCGAACAATGTGTGTTGCCAGTGATGACATGGTGATCCGAGACATGGTTGGTAGCTAACTTAAGGGACTCATAAGAAAGCTCAGAATCACTCAGTGAGCGATGGAGAGAGCTAGATGCTTGGAGTTACCTAGTACAGAAGTATGCACTCTAGTGAACTCTCGCAAATATGAACTAAGGTAGTTATGTAGCTACCACTTGCCTTGAACAGTCAGACTAGCACGAATTCCCAACTCTGTTCATAGAGATTATTTGCTCGATCAGCTGTTTGCAGGGTTGTTACATTGGAGTTAAACAACTTCTTTAAGTTATCATATCTCTCACGGGTATCACGCTACGAGGTTCATTATTTTTTTAGTACATCTACATATTGGTTCTAACCTCAGCTTATCGGAGTTTTACGGACATAATCTAGTATATTCTAGTAGGTAGGTATATAATAATTGATCACCTAAATTATGCACTCCAGTAAGCTCTCGCAAATATTATGAACTATAGGTATATACCGCTTGCCTAGAACTGTCAGACTAGCGCAAATTCCCAAATAGAGTTTAGTTCCGCGATCAGCTGTTTGCAGGGTTGTTACATTGGAGTTTTAAACAAATTCTGTAAGTTCTCATATCTCTCACGGGTATCACACTACGAGGCTCATTATTTTTTTTTTGGTACATCTACATATCGGTTCTTACCTTAGCTTACCGGAATTTTACGGACATTATCTATCTTGTAAGCGTGTATTTAAGATATATTGTAGTGTTACAGTGATCAAATACAAAAGTTTCCTTTCTTTCTTCTTGTATATTCTAGTAGGTAACATAATAATTGATCACCTAAATCATGCACTCCAGTAGGCTCTCGCAAATATGAACTAGGTATAATATATACCGCTTGCCTAGAACTGTCAGGCTAGCACAAATCCCCGACCCCGTCAACCACAGAACATGGCGGCCGCTGCGGTTTGCGCCGATTTTGGATGCAGCCAAATTAACAACCCAAATTAATTACTACACGTTTTTGTGTTGCGGCGTAAATTATTGTTTAATTATTATAAAATTGCCTAGATACAAGTTTTAAACTTTTAAGATATATTTTAAGTTATTTTAATTTTAAAGTTTCCCTTTGTGAATACCCTTACAAAATACAACAAGTGTAAATTAAAGATTTATAATACCCCTTACAAGTGAAGGTTACACTTACTAGAAAATAGCTGATAACTTTCAAACGGCTGAACCGATTTTCTTGGATTATAGCTAAGAACACTCTCGATCAAGCCACCTTTCAAATAAAAAAAATTAAATTATAATCGGTTCATTAGTTTAGGAGCTACGATGCCAAAGACAGATACACAGATCCACAGATACACAGATACACACGTCAAACTTATAACACCCCTCTTTTGGGTCGGGGGTTAAAAAGACCTTTTGAAGGACTTACATATACTAACTGTTTAATATTATTCTGGAAAATTGTGCAAATTCCCTTTGTAGAGACAAATAATATCGCCTTTTTCTTACATTTAAATTCACAGACGCTGAAATAGGTCTATAAGTCTTCTGTAATAAGCTTTCACGCCTCATTTCAAGGCTGTTTCTCAGAAACAACTCCCAAATGCGCAAAATATTTTCTTAGAAGTCTAGGAATAAAATATTTAAACAAAATTTTAAAATGCCGACCTCAACCTTGAGTTTTTTAATAGATTTTTTAAATGTAAAGATAAACAAGCGTCTTGCTAATTATTTTTTTTTTTTGTTTATTTAGTGGGATTTTTGAAAATCCGTGAGGGGGTGAAGTTAAAAAAAAACCTGAAAGCTCCGATAGTTTGCATAGTTTAATGTACTATGTACTATTATTCAGATACCCATAAGTCGCGGCTGTCAACCGCGTCCGTCAGCCGCGCCCGTCAGCCGCGTCCGTCAACCGCGCCCGTCAGCCGCGTCCGTCAACCGCATCCGTCAACCGCGTTCGATGATTTGTTTCCGCCTTAAAGGAACCTGTAGAATATAAACACTCACACGTTTATCGCTAACAAGAAGTTAATAGCCCCAATAACTTTCTTGACATCCATTTGATTGAAAGACGTCTTTTTAGGGCAAAAGCCTTGCAAAAGCAATAACATTTGCGCAAAACACATTTAGTGGGTAATTCCGTTTTTCAATTTGCGTCGGCTCAGACATAGTTTTTCCCCTGACAGGCCTAATCATCGGAAAAACGGTGACTCAGTGGATTTCCCCTCTGAAACACTCAGAGTGTTACGAATACGGACGTGAGTCACGTTTTTTATTTTTTCGCGGCTTTCACTTATTTATGGAGTTGTTTGGGGTGAAATTCTATAGAAACTTGATGGAGGATGAATAATATTACGTCGATTCTTGAAGAGCTTCCATATGAAAGGAGTATTTTATTATGTCGTTCAAATGAATTTTGCGCGTTTCATCACTACCTACGAATTTAGACATTGTTATTCGTTGATCACTACCCATATTATAAACTAGCTGATTTGCTCAGCTTCACTCGTATTGAAATTTTGAAATTCCAAAGAAAAAAAATGCTTTCGAGTACGAAAAACTTGGTATTTTAATAAAAAAGAGCTTTTCGTTAAGGGTTTAATGAAAAAAAATGTGACTTGGTCGTATCGGTGTGCCATGTCGACACGCCGGTGCAATATTTCTGGCTAACCGCCAATAGGACAAGAGCCGGTACACGGTTTAATCAAAGTGTTTAAACCTGTCCAAATCACACTTAAGAAGATAAACGCAGTCCAAACCTACTGCAATATTTTTTAATTCATTAATTATATCTAAGTGATTAAATAACAAGTGCAAATTAAAAATTTATAACACCCCCGACATTTGAAGGTTACAGTAACTTGAAAAGAGCTGATAACTTTCAAACGGCTGAACCGGCTGAACCGATTTTCTTGGACTATTATACGATCCAAAGTATTTGAGTTTTCCAAAACATCATTTTCAAATAAATAATTATGTATCTAGGCAACGTCCATCTTGACAGCTTGACATTTGTCAATTGACATAATTTTATGAACCTAACAGTTATCTAACCTGCTTTTCTACAAGAAAACTAGAAAAGAGCTGATAACTTTTAAACGGCTGAACCCATTTTTTGGATTATAGCTAAGAACACTCTCGATCAAGCCACCTTTCAAACAAAAAAAAGTAAATTAAAATCGGTTCATTCGTTTAGGCGCTACGATGCCACAGACAGATACACAGATACACAGACACACAGATACACACGTCAAACTTATAACACCCCTCTTTTTGGGTCGGGGGTTAAAAAGACAAATTCTGACTCACTGATTGACTGATCAACATCCACCCTTGAACCTAGAAAGCTGATTATTGTACAAAGGTTCCCTTTGTAATATAGACAAGAAATTAAGCTGAATTTATCGAAATTCCCACTGGATAGGAAATAAAGAGCTAAAGAGTATAAGATTGAACAAATCAGTCACTCGCTCTCGGCCTACGTGTCTTGGTTTATATTCATACGAGTATTTTTAAATATTTAATATTTTGATACGATCCGGGGTAAGTAACAAGTAAGTCACTTGTTTACGAAGTGGCTGGCCAGTAGCCAAGAGTTGCTTGTGATATTGTACTACAGTTTTTACGTGTTTTGTTATTATGATGTGAAGTTGTCACCGCAGACTCAGTGTAACTTTCAAGTGAACGTTCATCATCATCATCATCATCATCATCATCATCAATAGACGGCTCACTACAGATCAAGGTTCTCGTCTCAGAAAAAGAAGGGTTTATCCATAGTCGAGTGCAGCTTGGTAGACTTCAGACACCTTTGAGAATTAAATGAAGAACTTTCATTCATGCGGATTTTCCTCACGATGTTTTTCTTCACCGTGAAAAGAAGTGATATTATAGCTCAAAAAACTGACATATGCCCGGGAACGAAGCTGAATTTAGAAGGCTGTAGGCAGAGAGAGCTAATGGCGTATTAAAAAAACTACTTACTAGATCTCGTTCAAACCAATTTCCGGTGGAAGTTTGCATGGTAATGTACATCATATATTTTTTTTAGTTTTATCATTCTCTTACAGGGGGGACACACATTTTACCACTTTGGAAGTGTCTCTCGCGCAAACTGATATTAAAAACCTCAATATAATTTTTGAAGACCTATGCATAGATACCCCACACGTATGGGTTTGATGAAAAAAATTATGAGTTTCAGTTCTAAGTAAGGGGAACCCCCAAAATTTATTGTTTTTTTTTTTCTATTTTTGTGTGAAAATCTTAATGCGGTTCATCTAGAATACATCTACTTACCAAGTTTTAACAGTATAGTTCTTATAGTTTCGTAAAAAAGTGGCTGTGACATACTGACGGACAGACAGACAGACAAACATGATGAATCCATAAGGGTTTCGTTTTTCGCCATTTGGCTTCGGAACCCTAAAAACGCACGTTTGCAGCGCTACACCCGCGCTGCCTCTGTACAGCACTTTACAACTTTGAATACAGCACTTTACAACTTTGAAGGCGCCCTAATAAAGACATAAATTAGCACATTTTGTTCCGGAAAATTTCAAAAAAAAACTACCACGGTCATCTCTGCAGTTGGAAGAAGTATGACAGTTTATTTATTTTTTCTTCTAAAAAATTGCGAGCACACGAGCAGGTGGGTCACCTGATGATCAAATGTTCAAGTGATCACCACCGCTCATTAACACTTGCAGTACCAGAGGCCCCGCGATGCGTTGCCGGCCTTTCAGGAATTTGTTGGGCCTCCCCTTGGATAACCATATGTTGTAATCTAGTGGGAACACCGCCGATGAGAGTTGATTCCACAGTTTGCATGTGCGTGGAAAAAAAGATCTGGCACAACGGGCGGTCGATGTGCGCCAGGCACTCAGGTGGTGAGTGTCAAACTTCTTGCAGATCTTTTGTGGACAGTAGAATTAAACCGTGAAAGAAACCGTGTAGAGGAAAGTTTCCGTAGAGGAAACCGTGTCAAAACAATGGAATCACACTAATATTATAAAGGCGAAAGTTTGTATGTGTGTGTGTGTGTGTGTGTGTGTGTGTATGTTTGTTACTCCTTCACGCAAAAACTACTGGACGGATTTGGCTGAAATTTGGAAAGAAGATAGATAACATCCTGGATTAGCACATAGGCTACTTTTAATCCCGGAAAATCAAAGAGTTCCCACGGGATTTCAAAAAACCTAAATCCACGCGGGCGAAGTCGCGGGCATCGGCTAGTCCATAATAAGCTTACCCACTGATTGCGTCCGTCCATTCACTCTTGGCAAATTCCTGATGAAACTTTGTCGTAGCCGAAATTCATAAATATTCACAAAACAATTCAATTACATGTCCCAACGAGCTTCGATTCAGAGTGAATTTATTAAAGCTACTAGCAAACGGACCACATCTAGTAACATAGTTGAAAGACTAAAATTCGCACGCTGTAACGACATGAAGTAGTAATAAGTACTTATAATATTTGTATCAACATCTTATTTGCCTACCCCTTTAACCGATAGACGAACGACGTTTTTTGAACTGTGTCCCATCCCCTCCCCCCTCCCTCCTCTCCCCACCCCCTAGGCCACTTCAGCTTCAAAACCCGTTGAGCTATGTCGGTTACTCTAGTCCTCTTACGAATCTCCTCATTTCTGATTTGATCACGTAGCTCTCCAAATATACGTACATACATACATACAACATACATACATACATACATACATACATACATACATACATACATACATACATACATACATACATACATACATACATACATACATACAAACATAGCTCTCTCCATCGCTCGCTGAGTGACTCAGAGCTTTCTTATGAGCCTCATAGTTAGCCACCATATCTCGGATCCGTATGTCATCTACACTTACATAACATTAGTTACACTATAGTTTCATCTAATCACAACTTATTGAGATTGTAACAATGAGATTATAATCACAACATTCGTGATAAGAAGACGGTAGTCTAAAATGGTGGCTCGCGTATAAATTACTTTTGATTAGCATTCCCCACCCAAATGCCGTCGTGATATTAATTAAACATTGAAACAAAGCTCCGCGCTAGAAGTTTAAGAGCCTAATATAAATTAGGGAAAACGAATTATTGTTCGTAACAAGAAAACAATTTTGCAAAGTAGGTGCGGACCGTGGCGATATTAAATGCTGCTATCGAGTAAGCATAGTATCGAGAATTTCAGGTGGTTGTACAAAATTTTATAAAGTACTAGCCGATGCCCGCGACTTCGCCCGCGTGGATATAGGTTATTTGAAATCCCGTGGGAACTCTTTAATTTTCCGGAATAAAAAGTAGCCTATGTCCCAATCCAGGATATTATCTATCTCCGTTCCAAATTTCAGCCAAATCCGTCCAGCAGTTTTTGCATGAAGGAGAAACACACACACACACACATACACACAAACTTTCACCTTTATAATATTAGTGTGATAGTGTGATTTAAAATACCTTATAAAATTTATCGAAATAAAAATATCGAATTAGATGAATTTAAAAAAATGATTTTGGAAAAGTTAGTTGGAAATGAAATGAAAAGCATTTATTTCATGTAGCCCGAAACATACTAGATACTTATAAGAAGTCAAGTAGGTACACCACCGAAAACAATTAAGGTTCTCTACTAAGGAGAGCCAGAAATTATTTATTTATTACCTATTTTATAAAAACAGACACTGTTAATAAAGTTCTGGAGAAGTTTTACGATATAACGTGTGTTCTAAAAGATTGTTATCATGTTCAAAGGTTATCCATTCTTGAAAACATAATATTATTATATGTACATATGTATATTTTGTTGTTTAATTTTATAAAAAAAACATATCCTAGTTTAGTTATTTATTTATTTATTCATGCACCAATAATTAAACTTAAAAAAACATGTTCAATTAAGCGACATGCACAAGGATCCTAACTTCAGAGATTTCTTCCAGCAGCTCTAAATTTTTCCTTTACTGTGCTGTTAAAGTTTACTTTCAACAAAATTGAGTCCCTAAACTATTCATTATAAAAGCACTATCAGACTGAAGTGCATCTGCATGTAGCAGTCTCGAGAGTCGTAGCGCGTCTACGTAAGTAAGCAAGCTACGAGTACGTTAGTTAACGACGTAGCGAGTTGCTACGCCGTTTCTGCTTACAGCGATTTAAATACTTTAATTTTGTTATTGAAAATGTTACAGTTGAAATCTTAATCCAATTAAAAACTATATATGCGTGAAATGATGCCTTGAATACTGGCTGAACAGCCAGGCTGATTCTATGCGCAAAAGGAGCCAATCACTAGAAAAAACCGGATTTTAGTTTATTTTATAACCTATAGCAACCCATTTTTAAAATAAATAGTAATTTATGATTGAAATGAGCCATTTTCGAAAAACAAAAAGTCTTATCGATAACGAATCTTGTAGACATCACTAGCAACGAGTGAAATTTTCGCTAAAACACCATTTCGCTAACCGTTTTGTATAAATACAGTATAATACTGTTCCTGGATTTACATTTTGATTGAGTGCGAATTTACTTACAAGTTAATGTACTCTGTAAAATGAAATTTATGATGTCTTGAACGTTTTTTGGGAAAATGAACTTTTTTCGTTAAAAATAATAGAAATTTCACTAGAGACCGCCCGCTTTTTTGATTCCATGCGAATTTAAAAATCCGGGCCAATTCCTTGTCTATATTAAAGAGGAAACCTCTAAACTAAATTTGAGCTTTCTATGTCCAAGGATTTGGGGCAGTCATTGAGTCAATATGTACATATTTAGATATTAAGCTAAGTATACCAAAATCTATGCATCACTCTTAAATATTAGATAAATAGGTACCATATTATACTACGAGACTGTAGAATACTTGAAATATAAGAAAAGATTTACTGAAATGTCTCGGCTTCGCTTAAAAATGCGCAATGAATTCAAATATTCTTTACGGTGGTTAAAAGTCTGTACAAATAAAAACAAATCTCATAGAGCACCCAAAAATTCTCAATTTAATTTCCTGTAGCGGGTACCCTCAAAAAACTATAGCCGGAACACGAAACTCAATACCCTAAACCCGATATACCAGCAAACAACCGGATATAGCTGCCGAAACTGCCACTTCCGATTCGGTGGGATTCAGTTGAGATCGCTTTATGTTTTGCGTTTCCGTGCAAACTATGGCTTTCGAAATGGTAACGGCATTTTGACTAGCTTTTACGTTTAAACTAGATTTCAAAGGGTTTTATAAAAACTGCCATATCCCTTCCAGGTTACCTCCAGGGTACCTCTGGTGTTGCAAATGGTCATGGGCGGCGGTAATCACTTAACATCAGATGACCCGCCTGCTCGTTTAAAAAAGTTTAGCCCGCTTCCATCTGAGACTGCATCACCACTTACCACCACATGAGATTGCGCTCAAGGGCTAACTTGTATCTGAATAAAAAAAAAAGATTCTTCGAATAGTCACTGATTTTTTTATTTTTCATATCATTATCGTCATGAAGATAATTAGGTATGATGATTCTCTATAAGTTCTTTATAGAAAGAAAAAGATGATTTTCTCAAAGATGAGTGAAATCGGCCAATCCGCACTTGGCCAGCATGGTGGACTACGACCCATAAACCCTTCTCAATCTGAGAGGAGACCCATGCTTCTCATTCTGAAAAGATACTCTTGCTCAGTAGTGCGCCAGCGATCGGTTGAAATCATGGTGATGATGGGTCCACTCCATTATATCATCGTACCATTACCTATTTTGACACTCAAACGTCCTTTTCCTGACCATCTTGCCTCCGAAGAAAAACCGTGGTGACTGATAGAGGGATCTTAGTTGTCTCTTCTTTGTCGTTACACTCTTGGCAGAGCGGTCGTGGTCATCATGAAGTGACGTTTTGGGGGGCAGATGTTACACGCCTCACGAGCATTCGCCACTTCTCCCTGCTGGTCGACATTCTGGTACATTCGTGCACGGCACCGCCCACAGCGGACTTAATTTGGTCGGTCCATCGCGTAGGCGACCTTCCTCGCCCTCTGGTACCCTCCACCTTGCCCTGCACCACAAGACGCTCAATGGAGTCACTCTTAGTTGTAAGTGACCGAAAAATACGACTTTCATAGATAACAGTAAACATGAGCATTCGCTTGCAGTTTGCTCTTTCCAGTACACGAGTTAAACCTGAAACTCTATAAATAAGTTTTACGGATCGATATTTGTGAAAGCAAACGTATGACGTCACCACGACTGACCCGATATAAACTTTGCAAAACGCCGCTTTATTATGCCATCACATGTCCACATGTGCCCGCTATTGTGGCCGACCAACATTAGTTTACACACTATAATATTGATGGCACTGTACGACCATAAAGTTAGAAATAATTTCCAATTTATCCATGATGGCTGCACGGTAACTTCACACTCGCAGTGTGTGTACGTACACACGATGCGAAAATAGGTTTTAAAACGCGGCGTTTTTATTGAATCTTTTTTTTCAAATTCATTTATTATGCACTAGATGATGCCCGCATGG
Organism: Maniola jurtina; assembly: GCF_905333055.1. NCBI lineage: Eukaryota > Metazoa > Arthropoda > Insecta > Lepidoptera > Nymphalidae > Maniola > Maniola jurtina. Next base: position 8,893,297 of record NC_060049.1, on the reverse strand, counting down.
ATTTAGGTTTTTTTAAATCCCGTAGGATCTCTTTGATTTTCCGGGATGAAAAGATGTCTTTGTCAGGTTCCGGGATGCAAGCTAACTTTTTTTTTTTTAAAGAATATTAGCCATGTTAAATGACTAATATTCCCCTTTCCTCTCCAACTAAGCGTCAGGCTTGTGCTAGGAGTAGGTACGACAATAGTGCGACGGGCGGGGTTTGAACCATCGACCTTTCGGTTTTCATTCCACTCCTTTACCGGTTGAGCTATTGAGGCTCTAACTGTGTACCAATTTCATCAAAATCGGTCAAACTGTTGGGCCGTGAAAAACTAGCAAACAGACGACACACACATTTTCGCATTTATAATATTAAAGTATGGGTTTAAATTCTTTCCATAATTTTTTTTACAATTTTTTACTGAGCCTTGAATGCGTAACTAATGAACTAATTCAACCCTATTAAAATGACCAATACTCAATACCAATATGGCTCAAACCACCGAATATAGAGGTATTTTCTTTATAAGTTAGAACCCCACAAAGACATTTCAGACAGTAAAATTATAATAATTACTGTGCGAATATTGTTTGGACTTTGCTTCTTGTTCAGCCGGGGATTATTTTAATAAAAACTGCTGCGTGTGTAAAATCAATGGTGCACCTTCACGTTTTGGATTTGGTGTTTAATAATTCATGTCGCTGACCAGAAGTCTGGAATTGCTTTGTTTACAATGCTTCATACATTTTATAGAGTTTGTTACTTACAGTTACTGACCAATGGCAACCAACCATGACTTCGACGTCAGCTAGCTATACTCGTATCTTGCGTACGAGTATCATGGGTATGAGAACTTTGTCGGCTTTCCAGACAACGCCTCGATGCCTTTTGGTTTCCTAGTTTTTTTTAACCCCCGACCCAAAAAAAGGGGTGTTATAAGTTTGACGTGTGTATCTGTGTATCTGTCTGTGGCATCGTAGCTCCTAAACTAATGAACCAATTTTGATTTAGGTAGTTTTTTTGTTTGAAAGGTTTTTTTGTTTTTTGCTTAATGGTGGCTTGGTCGAGAGTGTTCTTAGCTATAATCCAAGAAAATCGGTTCAGCCGTTTGAAAGTTATCAGCTCTTTTCTAGTTACTGTAACCTTCACTTGTCGGGGGTGTTATAAATTTTTAATTTACACTTGTTGAATTGAAAATTCAGATTTTAAAAATCGTTCCACGCAAAAAATATATATATTTTCCCCCACGTACAGCTGCATTATGTATCATATAGGCTTTTTTCAGTGGATTTAAGCAAATTAAGCTTTTGATTCTGTGTATATCATGGACTTCCGCAAAGTAACACCTACTTCTATACAATAATAAATTAAATAATTAACACAATAAGTCATAAGTAGATTACGTCTATACAAAACTTTGCAAGTACTGTAACAAAGTCGAGACATCGCTCCAAAGGAATTTCGCGTATAAATTAAAACTTTTAACAGGGCTCTCTCCGTCACTCGTTTCATACAATCGTAGTTCTAATTTCATTTGAATATTAAGCATCCAAAGTCCATGAAATTTTGCAGACATATTCTAGAAACTAATATCTGTGTCTGTGGTGTTTTAGATTTTTCTAAAAATATGTAGTTTTAAAATTACAGGGGCTCAAATATTTGTATGTAAATTTTTAAGACCGTGTAACTTTGAAACCGAATATTTTAACAGAAATCTGGAAAACCACAGACATAGATATTAGTTTCTAGAATATGTCTGCAAAATTTCATGGAATTTGGTTGCTTAATATTCAAATGAAATTGGAACTACGTTTGTATGAAACGAGTGACGGAGAGAGCCCTCTTAAATGGCTATATCATCTATTTTACGTAACAATGAGTTGGGACACTATTATTTTGTGTTGAAATTTGTATTTCCCTTTTGTGTTATATTTTAAGAGGATTTTAAAAAGTTTGCTCGTTATCGTTCCTGCTGCAGTCGTTATGAGTATTGTTTCAATATTTGTTACATAATTTAAGGGCTATCTTATAACTGTTGTAACTTGTATAACTTGTTGTTGTAACTTGTATAACTTGTTATGAACAATACCCTGACGCCCTCTAATAGGCACGTGATCAAAATGGAATACCAACAGTTAGCTATATTTTTACCAGTGATCGGTAATTCGGGTGCAAATGATGCAATTATAAATAACTAGCTAATGCCCGCGACTTTGTACGCATGGATTTAAGTTTTATAAATCTCTCTTTGATTTTCCGGGATAAAAAGTAGTCTATGTCGCTCTCCAGGTTCCAAACTATATCCGTACAAAAAAACGGCCAAGTGCGAGTCAGACTCGCGCACTGAGGGTTCCGTACTCGGCTATTCTTTCCGACATTTTGCACGATATATCAAAAACTATCGTGCATAAAAATAAATAAAAATCTGTTTTAGAATGTACAGGATAAGCCCTTTCAAATGATACTCCACTTAGTTAAAAAAGTAAGGTAACTAGGTAACTATTAGTTACCTTACTTTGAAAATTGAAACACGTTTTAATTTTTTTTTAATGATGTAACCACAAATTCGGGGTTTTCAGATTTATTCCTGTATTTGTGCTATAAGACCTACCTACCTGCCAAATTTCATGATTCTAGGTCAACAGGAAGTACCCTATAGGTTTCTTGACAGCCACGACGGACAGACGGACAGACAGACACCGAAGTGATCCTATAAGGGTTCCGTTTTTCCTTTTGAGGTACGGAACCCTAAAAATCACGTCGATCCATTTCTCCGTTGCGATTGAAACCAACGAATAAACCCACTTTTGCATTTATAATATGGGTAGTGATATTGGAAAGCAAAAGACTTACTTTGCTTGTGGTAGGTAGGTACACCCTTCGGGGGATAGACGAGTAAAAAGAAGGAAGGGCTAGCAAGAATAAAAAAGCAAAACCTTGTCTTTATTTCAATAATATTTTATTCATAAAATAAAATTACTAGTTTTATTACATAAAAAAAAGATCAAATGAGCAGGTGGATCACCTGATGTTAAAAGTGAACCGCCGCCCATGAACATTTGTAGCACCAGAGGCACCACCGATGCGTTGCCGGTCTTTCAGGAATTTGTTGGTCCGCCGCGCCCCTTGAAATACCCCATATTGTAATTATTTTTTACGAATTACTCGTAATTTGTTAAGAGGGGTCACCGTCACTCGCTCCATACAAACGTAGTTCCAATTTCATTTTAACGGAAATCTGGAAAACCACAGGCACAGATATTAGTTTCTAGAATATGTCTGCAAAATTTCATGGACTTTGTTATTCAAATGAAATTGGGACTACGATTGTATGGAGTAAGTGACGGAGAGAGCCCTGTTAAAAATTGTTTATAACCTGACATGACATAATATTTCCATTGAAACATTGCAAAAAGTACTCCCAAGTCCCAAGCGAAAAATCACACAGCTGCATTGAATTGAGAAATGCAAAAATCCTCAAACAAACGGATGCAGGCCCCAAAGGAGGGTTCGACGGCACCAGATTACTTCCGCGCCGTCGTTCGTGCACTCGGTGAACTGGAAAACTTTGATTTGTAGTTCCAACACGCCTGAGCTTGCTTACTTTACTTACCTTGTTAGAAACATTTTATAAAGTGAAAATACAAACCATAATATGTTGTGAACTTTGTTGAATATTGAAGCGAATCTTCTTAACGGCTCTTGGGATGAGACGTAAGTCTTAAAAACCGGCCAAGTGCGGGCATTTTTTACGACATTTTGCACGATAAATCAAAAACTATTTAGCATAAAAATAAATAAAAATCTGTTTTTGAATATACAAGTAAAGCCCTTTCATATTATGATACCTCATTTGATATAGTTATCTTACTTTGAAAATCGTAACACATTTTAATTTTTTTTTTAATGATGTAACCACAAATTCGCGGTTTTCAAATTTATTCCTGTACTTGTGCTATAAGTCCTACCTACCTACCAAATTTCATGATTCTAGGTCGACGGGAAGTACCCTATATGTTTCTTGACGGACAGAGAGACAGACAGACAGACACACAACAAAGTAATCTTATAAGGGTTCCGTTTTTCCGTTTGAGGTACGGAACCCTAAAAACTCAACTATTTTAATCTTATCTGTTTCTAACTATAGAAAATAACTATTTGTGCCTCTTCTCACAAAAACCTAAATTATAATCCAGAGTTAACCCATACCCTATTCCGGGTTCATATCTGGCGAACTATCTCTAACTAATTATCAAGTTTGGGGGTGATCACCGCACTCCAACTTATCTTCGAATTTTGGAAACGGCAATATAAACTTTCCTGCTAATTACATCTAGTTTAATAGTATCTTTACTTGTCTGTTTGTTTACCGTTCGTTATATCATTTATCTTGTATACCGCAACTCCGTCGATGTGGTGATTACTATCATATTTATTAATTATTATAAATGCGAAAGTATGTCTGTGTGTCAGTTTCTGTTCCCTTTTCATTGCCCATCCGGTAAACTGACAGTACAAAGCGTTATCGCCAAAAAGAATGGTGTCTAGAAAAATTGCTATTTCTAAAAGTTTACTACATAGTTAGGACTAAACTAAAAACAAGGAAACTGATGTTTTTAAAGGTTTACTAGGTAGGTACATAATATGTAGTTAGAATAAAACTGAAAACTATCTAAAAACTTGATCTCACGTAATATCAAGAATACGGATTTAAGAGGCGTTTAATTTAGTCCATATTTCTTTACGGAGCTGAGACGTGGACTCTTAAAGCTGCTGACAAAAAAAGGACCGATGCTTTTGAGATGTGGTGTTGGGACGCATGCTCATTGCTCAACATATCATGGACTGAACATCGAACCAACGTCTCAATACTTAACAAACTCAAGATAAAGATGAGGCTAGCTAACATCTGTCTGCGGAGGACCCTTGAGTACTTCGGTCAAATCGCAAGGAAGAACGCCAGCAATATTGAAAAACTCATGGTCTCTGGTAAGATCGAAGGAAAGAGACCCCGCGGACGTAGCCCGAGACGTTGGTCAGACCAAATAAAAGAAGCGGTCAACACACCCATCTGTGATGCAATCCACGCGGCAAAAAACAGAGAGCAATGGAAGAACATCTTAGCAAGGATTGCGTCAAAGGGGAGCCACGATCCTCAAAATTGAGGAAACGACGCAGGAAGAAGAAGAATTTAGTCCATTTTGAATTCAATACAAACAATATAGTAAGGTGCAACACCTATATTAAATTTTCCTTAAGCCTTGTGTATCGGACACGGAGCAACACCGTAGAGACCTGCGTCGCATTCATAAATGCAAGTACACTATACTCATACAGAGTAGCTTTCATATAAACTAGAATAAGTATAAGTGGTAGAAATAGTAATATTATGCTACTGACCAAACAGCGACCAAGCTCAACAGAGATTAACGAAATTGTGGGCTCAGATGAACTCTCTTTTTAACCCCCGACCCAAAAAGAGGGGTGTTATAAGTTTGACGTCTGTATCTATCTATGCATCTGTGTGTCTGTGTATCTGTCTGTGGCATCGTAGCTCCTAAACGAATGAACCGATTTTAATTTAGTTTTTTTTTTGTTTGAAAGGTGGCTTGATCGATAGTGTTCTTAGTTTTAATCGAAGAAAATCGGTTCAGCCGTTTGAAAGTTATCAGCTCTTTTCTAGTTACTGTAACCTTCAATTGTCGGGAGTGTTATAAATTTTTAATTTACACTTGCTCCTCACGCTTATAGGCCAGTGGTGAACTATGACCTAAAGCTTCCCCATTCTGAGTGATGATTAGTGGACCGACGTTGGGATGGGATAGGATATTTCACTGAAATGCATAGTAATGGGTATGGGTACCTTCCAGTCAACAGTAAATAGGCAACTTCTAGGAATCTAGGCAAGCGCGCTCCATCTGAGGTCGCATCATCACTTACTAGCAGGTCTGAGTGCAGCCAAGCGCCAGTCTGTATATTAAAAAAAAATTGCGGGCGGGTGGTGCATGCTGCATGCTGCACGTCATTAGGTGCATATAGATTGATTTAAATTAAAATTCAAAACATTTTTATTCAAGTAGACTTTTACAAGTACTTTTGAATCGTCAAGAGCATCTACCACTAGTTCGCAATGCCTTTCCTACTGAGAAGAACCAGCAAGGAACTCGCCGGTTGCTCTTTTCAAGGATTTGATATACAATATTGAATAGAAATAGGATTGATTTGATATTATTTATTTAGTAGTATTTTATAATATCAAATTAACCCTTTTGTTTTATCCATCATTGACTTTCGAAATATATGCTAACAACCGTTTATAATCGCATATATGTATATTCAAATCTTCTGCTAGTATTTTTAAACAAACGAATTGTTCAACCAAATAAAAACGTTATGTCTCCCAAAGTAAACGCGTAATAGAAAGCGAATTCCAGCTTAAAAATACCAAACATTCATGTCCAGAAATAAACTCAAATAGACTCGGCATAAAATAGACTATTTCTGTTTGGGGGAGAGTTGAAGCTATATCGGGAAGGATGGAAATTCTGAGCTTACTTTTTAAAATCGGAGTATTGAATCAAGCTATTTCTAGCGAACGAGAAATCGATGCGAGTTAGTTGAATACAGCGTAGCATCCTATTGAATTGGATAACTCGTTCTGTGCAATATCTAGATATATATTAGCCAGATTAGCCATTTTAGGGTTCCGTACCTCAAAAGTAAAAACGGAACCCTTTGTTAATAATTAAACTCTCAGATAGTTAAATCAACCCGTATAATGCAATGTAAACCGGTCGGAGCGCAAACAGAAAGTGCCGCTTGTCGTTCCACGCCACATCATCGCCCTAGCGCCCTCTTTTCAGTCTCCATGGAGGGGACGCTGACGTTATGACCACAGCATAACCACCAGCACCGGACGTGAGAACGAGGTGTTGCCAACACCTTATAGAATCACTTTGTTGTCTGTCTATCGGTCTGTCTGTCGTGTCTGTCAAGAAACCTGTAGGGTACTTCCCGTTGACCTAGAATCATGAAATTTGGCAGGTAGGTAGGTCTTATAGCACAAGTAGGTACAGGAATAAATCTGAAAACCGCGAATTTGTGGTTACATCATTTTAAATTAAAATGTGTTTCAATTTACAAAATAAGATAACTATACCTATAGGTTTATTTGTGTTACTTAGGTATATGAATTTACAGTTTCAAATATCGATTTTAAGATAGTTGTCAGATATTGATGTTGATACTGGATCATTAACTACTCCTACGAAAATAATATATTTAAGTACTAACGTTACTGAAAAACTTCTTAATTCATAAGACCGTCCTCATTATTAAGCGATAAGACGCTTTTTTAAGTAATAAGCTAATATAAAGCGATACTTTTCAGTCTCAGGCCGTAAGCAATTTTATATTAGTTATATCCATGAAAAATTGTGTTCTGACCTATATTAATTAACACGCTGGACCTGACATTATCAAACTGTTTTTAAAACAACTTGATTTTTGCTATTTTGCTGCTATTTTGATGCTAACAGCACCAATCAGCCATCTGATGAGACATCAGCTGTACACCTAGGGTCAACATAAAGACCATATTGACAAAAAGTGTCAATATTAATTCCCGGGAGCGGGCGCTTCGAATGGGTACAAAAAATAACTGTATATATGAGTACACCTCTTCCAGCGTTCTTGTATAAGTCCATTTCAGTGAGTATGGAATTTAAATTAAAACTATAGTTGTCCATAATCGCTATCAGCTAATAAATCTTGGCACAATTAAAAAACGCAAAATTACTTTTGCTGTCCTCAGGTCAACAAAAACTTCTAGAAATAGGCGTCAAAGATAAGAATTGAAAGTACAAGTGTAAATCAAAAAAAATTATAACACCGCCGACAAGTGAAGGTTACAGTAACAAGAAAAGAGCTGATAACTTTCAAATGGCTGAACCGATTTTCACTCTCGATCAAGCCAAGCCATCTTTGAAACAAAAAAAAACTAAATTAAAATCGGTTCATTAGTTTAAGAGCTACGATGCCACAGACAGATACACAGATACACACGTCAAACTTATAACACCCCTCATTCTGGGTCGGGGTTAAAAAAAATCTAGAAATAGGCGCCAAAGACAAGAATTGAAAGTAAAATACGGTTCTAGTGAAAGTAGGATAAAATTAGACTGTTTCACGGAAGTCTAAAGATAGGCAGTGAACTGTTAGGCCCCAGCTATTTCTAGTGTGCGAAGAATCGATTTATGTGTTAATTTACCTAAATGTAATGGAGATTGCACTCTACGTACCTATTTACACGAGCCCAAACTAAAGGACGGGCACTACTTTAAGTATTAAAGCACTGGAGCTTTAAATCCCAAGCACTGTCACGCACACATATGTCACACACACACACACACAAACACATACACATACACACATCTTGTATTTAGCAGTAGATCTACTATTTAACTTTATATAACTGTAACTCTAAAATTTACTTAATATTAGGTACTTACTATTAGAAACCACTTAGTTATTTCATATGTTATGGAAGAGCGGGACCACCTGCCATAAGTAGGTACTAGTAGCAATACTACTTGGGATGATCCCAATTTCTGTGTTCTATGTAAAATTGTTTTACTGAAATAAATATTTTTGTATTTTGTATTTTTTGTATTCCAGATATAATACAGTAAGCTCTGTTTACAATTCAACTCTGCGAACTGAGCAGAACTACCGAAGGCTATTTTCCTAGAAGATGTTGCGAATCGTGAACTACATTAGCTGGGTTTCAACGGAACCTAGGTCTCTTGTGGGACGATGAAGCCAACAAAAGCCGTACCTACTCTTTGAAATGTCATTCCTTTTCTTTATCCCTTTAGTTTTACCCGACTCCAAAAAGGATAAGACTAACAAAATAAAATCGACAATAAATGGACAATGTGGCTAATTTTGTTGAACACAATCTCTAAACTAAATGAAATTGACGGGACTAAATCTAGTGCTATCCTGTTCCACAGGGAGCATTAAGAAAGGGATAGAAATTTATTTAGTTTTACCATTTTAGTTTAGTTTGAAGATTATGTACAAAATTAACCACAGTACCTATGAAGTACTAATAATATTAGTCATTTATTTTCACAGCTTGATAAATCATAGATCCGAAATGATCTATCTAGTGCATAGAATTCTTTGCTAGCACAACATACTATATGGCAGTGGGGTCAATAATAATAATCGACTATCAATATTATACGTGTAACATACCATATTAAAAAAATCGTGATTTTGACTTGCTCCAACAATGCGATGAACTGCAATTATACAACAACTAGAGGATACCCGGGACTTCGTCCGCGTGGATTTAGGTTTTAAAGATCCCGTGGGAACTGTTTGATTTTCCGGGATAAAATGCCTATGTCAATTACAGGGATGCAAGCTACTTCGGTAGGTACCAAATTTCATACGATTCGGTTAAGCGTATTGGTTTTTAGGAATCCCGTGGGAACTCTGATTTTCCGGGATAAAAAGTAGCCTATGTCTGTCCCCGGGATATAAGCTAACTCTGTACAAATTTCGTCAGAATCGGTTCCACTGTTGGGCCGTGAAAAGGTAGCAGACAGACAGACTAACACACTTTCGCATTTATAATATTATAATATGAATATATAAATATTGTAAACTTGATATTTGAAAAGAGTTTCCACGGAGTTTCTTGCTGGTTTTTCTCGGTAGGAATAGCATTCTAAGTGAGTTGTAGGTACTTTTGACGATTTAAAAGCACTTGTGAATGTTTATTAGAATAAAACTTTTGAATTAATTTCCATTTCACTAGTAGATCAAATTAGAAAACGAATCCAAAACCTCTTGCTTGCCAGAGGTCATGAATAACGACAAATATGTCACTGACGAAGCCAGTCACATTTTATTGTCCTAGATTGTCCTATTATTTTTCATACATGGGGAGCTGGATTCGGTTGTGAGATGTAAAATTTTGTAGCGACAGACGGGACAAAGTCAAGGCAGAAAGCCATTTGGCTACTTTATTATACAGGAAAGAAAGAAATAAAATCTTTTATATACAAGCTCTGCCACACATTAATTATTTATTTACCTTAGGAGTGGCATACCAACGTACATCTCAAACATGCTGGGTGTAAAAACTTGCGAATTTGCATATTGGATCTCTATATTCCAGAAGAAAATATTTGAGTCAACAAGATGGTTAATAAAGCTAAATCCACGCGGACAAAGTAGCGGAATATAGCTAGTTTTGATACAAAAATGTTACTTATTAGCCGCTTTGCTTTTCAAATATCTTTGTATTCAGTCCCATATCAAAAACCTTTTGATATCTGCGGCGACATTATCTCGATAGTAAAAATTTTATACGCCGTAAAAGTACCCGCTCCATTCGGCGCCATATTGGAAATAGAGAAAGATATTTTTCAAAACTAGTTTTTTTCTCGGTTAAGGTTTCTTTTAACCCAGAAACATTACATACGAACATTAAATGATACAAGTGTAAATTAAAAATTTATAACACCCCCGACAAGTAAAGGTTACAGTAAGAACTAGAAAAGAGCTGATAACTTTCAAACGGCTGAACCGATTTTCTTGGATAATAGCTAAGAACACTCTCGATCAAGCCACCTTTCAAACAAAAAAACTAAATTAAAATCAGTTCATTAGTTTAGGAGCTACGATGCCACAAACAGATACACAGATACACACGTCAAACTTATAACACCCCTCTTTTTGGGTCGGGGGTTAAAAAACTGAACACAGACGTAGTTTAAAATGCTACAGTAAATAAGTAAAAACTTATTATTACACAACACAGATAGATTGAGAAATGAGGAGATCCGCAGGAGAACCAAGGTCACTGACATAGCCCAAACTATTAGCAAGCTGAAGTGAAGATGGCCGTTGAAGCCGGAAAGTCCTTTGAGTGGAGACCGCGTTAGTGTGAGACGCACTCCAGCACGATGGACTGACGATATAAAGCGGCTGGCGGGAAGTGGCTGGATGAGGAAGGCTGAGGACCGGGTGTGGTGGCGCTCTATAGGGAAGGCCTATGTCCAACAGTGGACGTCCACAGGCTGATGATGATGATGACACAGATGGATAAATTACATATAGTCCATACAAAATGAGAAATCACACGCCATTTTAACTCGTGTCAACTGTCATGTCAAAAGTACGGTTCACCTTTTAAATAAGGACTAAAATCGTACTTTTAACATGAAAATTGACATGTGACATGAAAATGGCGAGCGAGATCTCATTTTGTACGAATTATACAAAATAGTGACAGGATATTTACAGCAAGTTGAGGTGTAAAAGAGGCCTTATCACAACGTCCTTCCAGGTATGTATATCTTCCAGAAAATCATCATTATCATCATCATCATCAGCCTGTGGACGTCCACTGTTGGACATAGGCCTTCCCTGAAGAGCGCCACCACACCCGGTCCTCAGCCTTCCTCATCCAGCCACTTCCCGCCAGCCGCTTTATATCGTCGGTCCATCGTGCTGGAGGGCGTCCTACACTACGCTTGCTTAAACGCGGTCTCCACTCAAGGACTTTCCGGCTCCAACGGCCATCGCCTCTACGACAGGCATGGCCTGCCCACTGCCACTTCAGCTTGCTAATAGTTTGGGCTATGTCAGTGACCTTGGTTCTCCTGCGGATCTCCTCGTTTCGGATCTTATCCCTCAGGGAAACTCCTAACATAGCCCTCTCCATAGCTCGCTGAGCAACTTTGAATTTGTGAACAAGGCCATTTGTCAGTGTCCACGTTTCAGCACCATAGGTGAGGACGGGAAGGACACAAGGATATCTTCCAGAAAATCAATATAAAACGATTAAAATTTATCTCTGCTAAATGATTATCTCTATATAAGTAATTTGTTAAAATGAGGCGACATGCTATTTGGCTACTAAAGATAGCAGCTTATTTAAAAATTGTGATGCCATTTCTATTTCTATTATCTTATTTAGAATTCTGTGAAAACGACCAAGAGACAATCAGATGAAAATATTAATTTAAGGACAAGGACAATATTAATTAAACTTTTTATTTCCGCAAGAATAATCCATTCTATTCAAACCAGTCCGCCATTTCCAATTAACTGTGGGCAAACAAAAAAACGAGCGCTGCGAGTGATAGCTGTTGATTTAAACTAAGTAATGGCTGCCAACCGCTTCGGTGGGTAATTAGTTTGAAATTCTTGAAAAATTATACACAGCTTCGATACTGAAGGCTGTGAAATATATGTCATAGAGCTGATATTACCCCTATTAATGTAAGGAACGTGATATAAATCGGTTGATTTCTCGATGCAAAGCCCGCATGAAAACTTTGTTGCAATGATTGTACTTGCACCGCTGGACGTGCTATGCTCGAATAAAATATATGGCCAAAAGGGAACCATTAATTAATTATATAAAGTGCAAATTGATTAAGTATATAAAGTGTAAAATGATGGCAGCGGCATGATTTTCGTTCAACCAAGGGCACATAGATCAAAAAATCGGTAAACGTTGAACAGACGACATCAAACCTTTTGTACCTGTACTCAGCAAATAAAGAATCTGATTATGATTATGAAACGAGTCATAGGGAGCCACTGCATTCAGGTGGCGTAAGTACGTGGTGTGTGAAATTCACCACAAAAGGCCCATGTTCAGCAAAGGACGTCATTAGTTGATAATGATGGTGATGATATTTAGTTCAAAGTTTAGTTTTTAAGGTATCTTTTTCATCGGTTATTTTTTTTCTTAATTTGTTATAAAGGGTGTAACCAAAAACTAGCAAAAACGAAGACAAGTAATAGTACTAATGATTACCAAAATACTCACAAAAAATAAAATAAAAAAATCCTGTGTTTTTAAAAGTCCACAATATATTGCAAATAAAATATCTGACTGAGGCTAGAAGTTAACTAACGTTCCGTAAATAGGCCACTCGGAAAGTTTGTATGTGTGTGTGTGTGTGTGTGTGTATGTTTGTTACTCCTTCACGCTAAAACTACTGGACGGATTGGGCTGAAATTTAGAATAGAGATAGATTATACTCTGGATTAGCACATAGGTTACTTTTTATCTCGGAAAATCATAGAGTTCCCACGGGATTTTTAAAAAACTACATCCACGCGAACGAAGTTGCGGGCATCAGCTAGTCACTAATACTACAAGATAAGGCAAATGGTTATTGGCATTGGCTTGTGTTAAGTATAATAATAATAACGCTAAGTTTCTACTAGCGTTCTGGATACACCCTGTATAGATAGTAGGCATCTTTTATGGTTGTAACCTCTCTACATGATTCCCAATTAGCAAGCGCCATTATAGAAGTTCTCGAGTGATATCAACGTGGTGTAATTGGCTTTCAGGCGTTGTTGGCGACTTGTCCGTGTTCCTGCACCTTTGTACGCTCCACGAAGAGCTACTTACACCGTTGCAAATGTCGTACAACTATCCAAATCGATTAACTTCCGGTTTTAATATCCAATTCGTCTCTAATCTGTCGATAATAATTTACTTAGCAACGTTGTTATTTATCAAAACATACTAGACTAGGTTTTTTTACCCGACTGCGGCAAAGCTAAAAGGAAGGGTTATGATTTTAGCAGTCTATGTATGTACGTATATGTGTATGTCAATACCCAATTCGTCTCTAATCTGTCGATAATAATTTACTTAGCAACGTTGTTATTTATCAAAACACACTAGACTAGCTTTTTACCAATAGCAACGTTGCTAGATAAAGTATCGACAGATTAAAGATTGAATATTGAAGCCGGAAGGTAGAAGCCAACATTTTGAATAACGGCTCTAGATTTATAGACCTGTCTATTTAATTTAGTTTAGAGATTGTATAATTCAAAAAAAAAAAAAAATTTATTCAATTAAACTTTTACAAGTGCTTTTGAATCGTCAAAATAATCTACCACTGGTTCGGAATGCCGTTCCTACCGAGAAGAACTAGCAAGAATCCGTTGTGAACAATCTAGAAACCTCGAATAAGCCAGATTGTCCATTTAGCGTCTTGTTTTTAGGGTTCCCTTCCTGAACAACGGGACCCTATTACTGCCTCCGCTATCCGATAGACGGACCTCTATCGTGTGTTGTATCTCGTGAAACTTAACAAGTAGAAAGTTGAAATTTCACAAAACGAAACTTAACAAATGTAAATTAAAAATTTATAACACCCCCCCGACAAGTGAAGGTTGCAATAACTAGAAAAGAGCTGATAAATTTCAAACGGCGGAATCAATTTTCTTGGATTCTAGCTAAGAACACTCTTGATCAAGGCACCTTTCAAACAAAAAGAACTAAATGGAAATCGGTTCATTAGTTTAGGAGCTACGATGCTACAGACAGATACACAGATACACACGTCAAACTTATAACATCCCTCTTTTTGGATCGGGGGTTAAAAATAACAATGTTTTATTCCTTGTACGATGGTACGGAGCCCTACGTGTGCAAATCCGCCTCGCACTTGACGATTTTTATTTTTTTAGTATGTTCTATGCCTAAAACATATTTATTGTATTTACCTGTATTTAAAATGTAACCATGAAGTATGCGTGCAATCAAATACAATTTTCAGTTAAATAAAAGAAATCGATTGCAGTATGCAATTAACCTTAAGGGAAAAAAAAGTATAAAACCACTAGCACCAATTTAAAATTATAAGAAGTTTGCCAGTTGACAAGATGTACAAACATACGAGTTTATTTGTTTTATTCATCATGGTGAGTTTTAAATTGAAGTGAGCCTTGAGTATTTTTTTACATAAAGAAAACTCGTTTAACAGGGCTCTCTTCGTCACTCGTTTCATACAATCGTAGCTCCAATTTCATTTGAATATTAAGCAACCAAAGTCCATGTTTGCAGACATATTCTAGAAACTAATATCTATGTCTGTGGTTTTCCAGATTTCTGTTAAAATATTCGGTTTCAAAGTTACGCGGTTTTAAAAAATTTCATACAAATCTTTGAGCCCCTGTAATTTTAAAACTACATATTTTTAGAAAAATCTAAAACACCACAGACACAGATATTAGTTTCTAGAATATGTCTGCAAAATTTCATGGACTTTGGTTGCTTAATATTCAAATGAAATTGGAACTACGATTGTATGAAAACAGGTGACGGAGAGAGCCCTGTTAAGAAGTTATCAAATGTTTTTTTTTTATATGGAGTAATTATATAAGAACTAGTCACTATTGGTTCTTATTCTTCTCGCGTGGGTTCCTCGATTTTGAGGATCGTGCCCTCGAGATATTCTTCACGATGTTGCGTTATTTTACCCTCTAGGAAACCGTACGGAAGGCATTGCAAAAGGGCTTCTCCTGACCGCTACTCATATCTGGTCGGACCAACGTCTCGGGCTTCGTCCGCGGGGTCTCTTTCCACCAATCTTGTCAGTGATCAACAGTTTTTAAAGCAATTGTGGTGCTTTTTTAAGCATTTACCAAATGAAAAAAATCTCTTGTTTTAAGGAAAACATCGTGAGGACTACATGCCTGAGAGTTCTTCATAGTGTTCTCAAAGTCGTGTGACGTCTACTAAACCGCACTTGGCCTATGGACTATGGCCTTCTCATCATTCTTGTCGCGTATCATCAGATTTCTTCTCCAATTTTAATATACCTTCGAGTCAATCTAGGCATCTTCTAGGCAAGCGCGCTCCATCTTAGGCTAAACATCATTTGCGAGCAAGTCTGATTGCATCCAAGCAACTAGTTTATAAATTTTAAAATAGCTGTGAAGTTTTTGATTCCTATTTAATTTGTTTGTATAAAATGGCACGATTGTTGTTTCAGATAATTTCCTTAGGTCATTCACGAAGTGCAGTTGAGAAGAATTCTGGTGAAGGTAAGTAGCTCTAGGTATTATGTGTAGTATACGGTGCTGTGTTAGCCTAGTGGCTAGGGCATCCGCCTCCTAATTGGAGGTCGAGGGTTTGATCCCTCAAATTAAAAAAAAACTAAATTAAAATCGGTTGATTCGTTTAGGAGCATCGTAGATGCCACAGACAGATACACACGTCAAACTTATAACACCCGTCTTTTTGGGTCGGGGGTTAAAAATGCGCAATGAATTGAAATATTCTTTACGGATACCTACACAGATACACACGTCAAAATTATAACACTTCTTTTGCCCTTCTTTTTCTTTAACAGGTCTTTTTGGGTCGGGGGTTAATAAACACGTGGATGATAGTGCCATTGGCGCAATTAGAATGCCATAAGCCTACTCTGCCGTTTTAGTTTACAAATTGTGAAAAACTTAATTTTTGAATATCGCAGGCAGAACCGTCGCTTGCCCCTTAATTGTTGCCCCAACCCAAAAAGAGGGGTGTTATAAGTTTGACGTGTGTATCTGTCTGTGGCATCGTAGCTTCTAAAAGAGTGAACCAATTTAAATTCAGTTTATTTTGTTTGAAAGGTGGCTTGACCGAGAGTGGTCCTAGCTATAATCAAAGAAAATCGGTTTAGCCGTTTGAAAGTTATCAGCTATTTTCTAGTTTTCTTATAGAGTTTTTTGTGTCAGGGTTTTTTTTTTATTTTGAGTTATGACTTACAGTTGGCAATTGGCGGATGGGATGCGAGGGCGAATATGTAAATACACGGTTACAGATAAAATTCATTTAATCTTTATTTTTTTAGATACATCATGCGAACCATATACGGAATTCTATGATGGATGCAACTCTTGTGTTTGTTCAGAGGACGGCCACAGTATTTGCCTTAAAATGGGTTGTTTCGATAGTAAGAATTTTTCCCTTACCAAGCACTAGACGATGCCGGTGACTTCACCCGCGGGGATTCGGGTTCTTTAAAAATCCCGTGGGAACTCTTTGATTTTCCGGGCTAAAAAGTTGCCCATTTCAATTTCCGGGATGCAAGCTACCTCTGTACCAAATTTTATATAAATTGGTTAAACGAATGGGCCTTTAAGAATCCCATGGGAACTCTTTGATATTCCGGGATAAAAAGTAGCCTATGTCCGTCCCCGGGATGTAAGCTAACTCTGTATTAAGTTTCATCAAAATCGGTTAAACTGTTGGGCCGCAAAAAGCTAGCAGACAGACACACTTTCACATTTATATTATTAGTATTGATTGTAAGGCACCTACTATACAATCAAGTTCAAGTCGGTGTTCAATCCCGGTTACCTCAAACCTGTAATAACGCTGTAACTTTTCGGAGTTATGTGCGTTTTAAATATTTAAATACCACTTGTTTTAACGGTGAAGAAAAAATCGTGAGGAAACCTTCATGCTTGAGAGTTTTCCATAATGTTTTCAAAGGTGCGTGAAGTCTGCCAATTTGCAAATGACCAGCATGGCGGACTTTGACCTTAACCTTTCCCATTATGTTAGACTCATGCTAAGGGCTGGCGATGGGTTAGTAATAAGGATGATGGTGATACAGTAAAATCGCTATCGCTAAGAAAATTTATACAAAAAACTTCCAACGAAACCGACAGATATCAAGTAAAGATCAGTTTTATCAGCAAAGGTTTTAACAAAACATTTTTTTTTTTCAGGTCCGCCAGAATCAATAAATTAATCGATCTATGGATAGAAAATCATAACTACATAAAGTTAATAGTTTGATCATTTCAGTTATGGCGCCAACTGTAACACCATTCAAATTATAATTTCAGATAATAATCATATTCTATCAAATTGGGTAATAAATAAAAAATAATATTTATCTTAAAGTGTCAACTTAATTCCTCTGGTTTATACCTTTGAAATATTATTTACATTTAAGTTAAGGTTAAGTTTAACTTATAGTTAAGGCTAAGTTTTTCATTCATTTCTTTCATGGAACTAAAATATTTTCTCACGTTAAAAAAAAAGTCTTATTATGTGTCCAAATCTAAGCTATCTTAGCTGTTATTAATTTAAACCGGTACAACCAAGCGTTCAAATTTATAATGTTACTATTTGAATTAATCACAAATTATCTATTAAATAACCTACTAGAAAATATACTGAAGAAAAAGTACAGGAACCTGAGTAAGTAAAGGAAATTTTGATTAGTTTATCTTTCGCTTACGCTCGCGTGTATCTGGATCTGATTTTAGGTGATAGAAATATTCAACTAAATTATGCTTAGGTATCATCTAAATAATTTAGTGGTTTTTGAATTATGTAGACACAAACAAACTACTAAAGATGTATGCAAATGAATTTTAGCATAATTACACGGTATACTAGCGTAAAATAGCTATCGATAATAAAAAACAATTTATTTCTAATTTCACCTTATCGAAATGTAAAAGGCAACAATATTCTCTTTAGTCGTGGTGAGTGTTATAATGGATTTTAACCAGTATAGCGACCTAATCTGAAAGTGCATGGCAGGTTAATTAAACCTATAACATCTAAATATGTCAAAAGAAAAGCTGACTGACTGACTGACTGATCTATAAACGCACAGCTCAAATTACGGGACGGATCGGGCTGGGCATACATTATATACATACTACAACGTTAATACAAATACTACGTTAATACAAATTATTATCGACAGATTAGAGACGAATTGGGTATTAAAACTGGAAGTTAATCGATTCCGATAGTTGTACGACATTTGCATCGGTGTCAAAGACCTTACACTTACTAACTAGACTGTGTACCAAAAATTTTTGTTAGGCTAAAATGAGATCTATTACATTATCTTAGGGTAGCTATTTCCATTATGATCGGTAGCTATCTAAAAGCGGTCCTGGTGAGAAGGCTTCCGGGGGTAGTGTGTCCTTGTCTGACGTCTTGCCAGCTCAACTAATTTATTGGGTTTGGTAGTAATGGTAGAAAATTTTATATTTAGCATTTTTATGATTTACCAAAATGAACAATCCATAAACTTTGAGACTCAATTTTATTATTTCTACAGTTTATATGAATAATAATTATCTCGTTGTATTTAGAAAATAATCCATTAAAACTGAGTAAAAGTAGTACTTAAATGTTTGGGACTGGTAATACTAAATGCAATATGGTGGTTTGTTTACTTGGTTGTTTGGTTGATTTTCGTACTTCGATTTGCGATTGTGTACATTTTCATAATAAACCTGTTTGTTTTCATGAAAAATGGTGAATTCAAGTTGTGTGACAGGGTGCAATAATGAGTCTTATCCTGGTAGCAGCTTTTCTTTCCACAGGTAAGTAAAAACAACAATCATATTCTTTAGGTTAACCATGAATTATGTGGATCAAAGATTTTTCTAGTTTCGAAGAAGTAGGCAGATACGTCCCGACTGACTTAAATTGGAGATTTATACTAATAACCTACTATTATAATAAAAATAAATCTCCGAAATGTTTGTACGCGCATAGCTTCCGATCGACGGCACCAAATTGGATATTTCATTTTATTGTGTTTGTTAGTATCAGGAGTTGGTTTTATAAAAAATATTATTCGAGATTCCCGGGCGAAGCTGGGTCGGGCAGCTATTTTTAATATAACTAGAAAAATCTTAGTTCGAAGTTGGAAATACTGTCCGACGAACGGCGAAGCTCTTGACTTGCCCTCTATTGGGTCCTAAACATAGCTGGTGTAATGTGGGTGATATTCACCTCTGCATACACCTTTGGGTAGGTACCTACCTAACAAGTTTACACTATGTTATGTTAACTTAAGTTGACTCGAAGTTTTGTTAGTAACAGAAACTTAATCTATGTTAGTCATTATATTTCTTGTATTGTAGGTTTCCGAAGAATGAAAATCAGAAATTGAAGTGGGGAAATGCAGTGCCTGGAAAAATCTCAAAATCGTCTGTTGTTTGCAGTGCGCATTTTAAATGTGACGACTTTATTCCTGGTTATATTAGGAAAATGCAATGTATAAAAACAAATCATTAAATAATTATTGCAATTTAAGTCTTTTTTTTCGTCTAGAATATGCATAACGTTCATTTGACATATCAATCATTTAATAATAATATTATGTAGCTTTTTTGTACTGACTCAATACGGAGTGAAAAGTTAGTAAGGTTGTTGTCAAATTAACGGTAACTATGTCAGATGATGCCTATTTTACAGAGAAGAAAAAAGTACTTCTGACCCTTATGAGTACGCAGTAAGCTCGACCGAAGTTGCCGGCGCACGTGGGTAACGGTGTACCCTGCTTGCTATTTCACCTAACCTAATATTGTGTGAGAAACAGATAGACTCAGTGTAGCGAGTACATGCGTACATAATATTTTCAGTTATTTAGGAGTTTAGTAAAAGACGAAATGTCATTTTTCTGCATCTAGTTAAAAGTCGGAGTATACAAAACAATATGTCCTGTGTTCTGTTTTATCATGGTCACCTAATTAGAAAGGGACACACTACCAACGGGAGCCCTCTCATGCGGACCGGCTTTTTCGCCATGGTGCACAGTCTAGTTAGAAGTGTAAGGTCTTTGATCGGTGTAAGTAGCTCTTCGTGGAGCGTACAAAGGTGCAGGAACACGGACAAGTCGCCAACAATGCCTGAAAGCCAATTACACCACGTTGATACCACTCGAGAACTTCTATAATGGCGCTTGCTAATTGGGAATCATGTAGAGAGGCTACAACCATAACAGATACTAAGTAATAAAAAATTAAACTGATGTAAAAAAAACGAAGAATAAATAAAAAAACCGGCCGGTTTTGCAGCGAAAAGCAATCGCATCGCTATCGCACTGATTGTGCTTGAGACTGGGCCCGATTTATCACGTTTCTTATATCAATAGCGGTAATATCAACTCTGTGACATATTTCACAGCCTTCAGTATCGAAGCTGTGTATAATTTTTCAAGAATTTCAAACTAATTACCCACCGGAGCGGTTGGCAGCCATTACTTAGTTTAAATCAACGGCTATCACTCGCAGAGCGCGCTTTTTTGTTTGCCCACAGTTAATTGGAAATGGCGGACTGGAAATTTGAATAGAATTGGTTATTCTTGCGGAAATAAAAAGTTTAATTAATACTGTCCTTAAATTAACATTTTCATCTGATTGTCTCTTGGTGGTTTACACAGAATTCTAAATGAGATAATAGAAATAAAAATGGCATCACATTTATTAAATAATGCTGCGATCTTCAGTAGCGAAATAGCATGTCGCCTCATTTTTAACCCCCGACCCAAAAAGAGGGGTGTTATAAGTTTGACGTGCATATTTTTGTATCTGTGTATGTCTGTGGCATCGTAGCTCCTAAAGTAATGAACCGATTTTAATTTAGTTTTTTTTTTTTGTTTGAAAGGAGGCTTGATCGAGAGTGTTCTTAGCTATAATCCAAGAAAATTGGTTCTGCCGTTTGAAAGTTATCAGCTCTTTTCTAGTTACTGTAACCTTCACTTGTCGGGGGTGTTATAAATTTTTAATTTACACTTGTAGCAAATAACTTCGATAATGCGAAATTATTATTTAACTAGCTGTACCCGGCATGCGTTGCAATGCCACATAAAGTAAATAAAAGTGACCATCAGAAATTATACAATAGTAGGTAATAGTACCCAATTTGAATAAATGATTTGACTTTGAGTGTGTCTGTCTATGCTCTGTCTAATC
The DNA here is from genome assembly GCF_905333055.1 of Maniola jurtina. NCBI lineage: Eukaryota > Metazoa > Arthropoda > Insecta > Lepidoptera > Nymphalidae > Maniola > Maniola jurtina. Next base: position 8,871,747 of record NC_060049.1, on the reverse strand, counting down.
TCAGAAACGCTTAACTATTACACTATTACACCCGGTTTTCACCAATGCAATAGATAGATTGATCTTGTAACTTGATCAAACAATATTTATAGAATGAATCGGAGAAAATCCAGCAATCTGAATGCTGCACCAACCTTTATTAAAACAATGTACTGTTACATAAGGTATTGTATTAATCTGTGCATATTGTCTATAGTTATATCCTAATGTCAACGTCTTGTCATCTGTCACTTGTCACTGTGCTGTCTTGTTATAATGTCTGTGTCATGTGAATGAATAAAGTCGAATCCAAAAGCATCCATCTTTTATTATACTATACCAATGAAATATGTACTTTGAAATTTAGTGACTTAGTTGCTTTATATATTTGTTTGTTGTCTTTGGAATATCTCAAAATATTGTTTGTATTTACATGCCCATATGCCCATATTATATTCGCTTTGTGCTAAAGAAGCTTTCGTAAGTATTTTGTTCGTACATAAGCAAAGCTGATTATCTCACTCGTGCGAAAGCCTTTGATTTAAGCCCAAAATAACTACCCTTTGTATTACTCCTCCTCCATTATCGATGTTCGCAAGGATTTCATAATAAAATATTTCGTTTCTTTCGCTAATCCCTTGTTACAATATTATTGCCAACTCTTTTGGAAAAACGATTGATGTTCCAAATTATTCTATATCCAACTTCTGATTCACTGAAGGTAAACAATTGTTTTGAGTGGTGATGGCCTAGTGGTTCAGACATCGGCATCTTGTTCAGGAGGTCGGAGGCTCGATCCCCAGCATGCAGCTCGAACTTTGGCGGTTCACTACTGAGCACTAAGCTTACCTACTAGAGACTATCACTTTCATTCGAGGCTGCATCGCGACTTCTTTGCAACTGTATCGCTACTGTCTTGCCTGTACTTTCGTTGTCAGGTCGTGACATCAGGGCTCTGCCCGAATCAGCGCTGCAGTTAAGCTAATACTGCAGAATTATGCTGACGCAGAGCCCCTTTAGCTCACGCATAAAAATATTCTATTAAAGTTCATTAAGTTTAGTTGTAATTTTGAAGTCTTAACATCAATTTTATTTCATTTATTTATTGTGTTATATTTTGTGTGTTAAATAAACTTTTATTCATTTATTTATTTAGTGTGTTGTCAAAAGTCCCAATGGGCAAAATCCTTATGTTGTGCTATTAATATAGCTAGTAATCTCTTTGATAACAATCTAGATTAAGTCAACGCCAGTCCAGTTAAGGCTTGAGAGTGCAGGGTTAGTGCAAACACTCTAAAAGCTCTGAGGCTTGGAGTTTCTGCTAGACTTTAATTTATTACTAGCCGATGCCCGCGACTTCGCCCGCGTGGATTTAGGTTTTTCGATATCCCGTGGGAACTCTTTGATTTTCCGGGATAAAAAGTAGCCTATGTGCTAATCCAGGATATTATCTATCTCCATTCCAAATTTCAGCCAAATCCGTCTCGTAGTTTTTACGTGAAGGAGTAACAAACTTACACACACACACACACACACACACACACACACACATACAAACTTTCGCCTTTATAATATTAGTGTGAAGTGTGATTATTTGCGGAGATTCGACTTAAGCCCTACTCAAACTAAAGTACCTATAGTCCGCGACAGGTCGAGATGGCAATCGAGGTATGAGGCGGGGGGAAGCCCGGGTTAGCTTCAAACTTTTGGCGACTTAACTCCATAACTCCTAATGAACCGATTTTCACAATTTGTTTTACTAAGTTTGGTGAAGATTTTATGAACAAATCGATCGCGATCAGTATTTAATAGCTTATTAGAAAGTAGTCTCTTTACATAGCATGTAGTATACAATAAGTACATTTTGATTTCTTCCTTATTAGTAACAGGTTTGATTTCAATTAAAAAAAAATATGCGAACAAATTAATTCTCAGTGCAATTCAATACGGGTTTCATTGTATTCAGAACATTTCACGAGGAATGTTTATAAGTAGGTAGATTCTATTAGGTATATAACACGTATTTCATGCCCATATTTTGTCTATGGGATAGGTAGACTCCCCGTGCGAAGCTGAAACGGGTCAAGTAGTAGATAATAACTTACCCAACTATAAAACTTTTGATAAACAAAAACTATTGGACCGATAACTTGCTTGTTTGGCCTTACAGTGCTCCCGTGAGACCCATGCTCGTATATGCGCTCTACAACCATACATTTACCGTCCCAAAACACATAATAAAGAAATCTGCACTTTATATAAATAAAGATAAGGTTGGAATTTATTTACAGAGTGAATTTCGGTAGTGAATAAAGCTGGTTTCAAATATAATGGAGGTGCAACGTAATGCCAGTATAAAGCTATTATAAAGCCTGGGTAACACCTTTTGAGTTATTGATTACCATTTGGGGCACGGCCCGTACGGACAACGCTGCAATTTCTTATAGGTAACAAATAATGTTTATGGAGCTATTACTCATTGATGCAGCCCGGGATAGGCTAAATGCTGAGTTATTATATTCTTGGACCGAACTTTACGAGGAATCTAAAAGAGAGATATAAATTTGTAGTTATTTTTCCTTGGAACGTGCTATACGTAGGTAGGTCCATCTTGTTTTATTTATTTTTATCCTAGGCTAGATTACAAAGCCGTGATAGCCAAGTGGTTAACAGGTCCGCCTCCTATTCAATCGAAGACTACCCTTTATCATCATCATTATCAACAACCAATAGAAGTTCCAGAGTTCCTTTGAGTTTTTAAAAAACCTAAGGCCAAGTAGAGTAAATACCTAAGTAGGTAGGTAAGTATAATATAAAGAAAACCATCTATACGCCTTTCAAATTTCTAGACCCAGCAGCTTTAGATATTTAATTCAGTTTCTTTTTTTATATGTATAACTTATGTAAAAACAAGATATAAAGTACAGAATGGGTACAGGTATAAATAAAACATTGTAGGTACGAAAAGCTAGAAAATAAATTCGAACATTCATGTTAGCACAAGAAACGCCTGACGTAAGTGTTCTATTTTACGTCCTTTACATACAAAAGACCTGCCGCCCGGCTCAATTTATGCCTCAGGCATGAAAGGAGCAAGACTTTTTTTTGAAAAAACCTTTTCTTATTTACCTGCTATGATATTATCACCATTAACAATCTCCCTGTTCCCGTATTCCAGAGAGTAAGTCGCAGCTCCTACACTATATTTGAGGAACAATTTGCTTCCCGAATATATTTTTCGCGTGGAAGTTTCCTCTCTGAAGACCAAGCCTGTTTATTAAATCAACCAAATATTAACTTTATTCCTTAAGTATTAGAGTTCAATTTGTTATGTATGAGGAATGTTAGAAGTAGGTGTGTTATATGCTTAGAAGTGAGAAATTTCATTTGAGACGATTTCGCGATTTCGCGCCTCTCCTTAGGGACCGCCCGCTGATTTATCCTTGAGTTATTCTTTTTTCTTTGAAAGGCATTCTAGCATTTTTATATTCATACATTTAGTATACCAATAAAATCTTATGTAGCAAAAATTGTAGACTAAAAACACGCTATGAAAGAATAAAATTAATTCAAGGACAAGGACAGGACTAGGACATCTAAACAAATCTTGTCGAGGCTACGAATAACTTCGTAGCGTTGAGGATTTTAAACGAAGATTTTTATCAAAAATTGAGCCTCGATAGCTCAACGGTTGAGGAGCGGACTGAATTCCGAAAGGTCGGCGGTTCAAACCCCACCCGTTGCACTATTGTCGTACCAACACCTGGCACAAGCTTAGGGCTAGCTAGCAAGGGAGTATTAGTCATGATTAGCATGGCTAATATTCTTTAAAAAAAAATTTAGCGGTGTAGCCTAGTGGCTAAAACATCGGCCTCCTAAGTCCTAGTCGGAAGTTTGACCCCGAGCTCGCGCCTAAGTATAAGTTTTCAGTTATCAGTGGAGTCAATGAAGCCGTAAAACAGCCAATCTTCGAAAGTCCTCAAAAACGATTGTTATATTATTTTAGGATTATTGATTATATTATTAGGATTATTTTTATTTTAGTACTCACTTAATAATTGAGATGTCTGCTTCAAATGATTTTTGATTTAAAATAGTATATCGGAGCTGTTTCTAAGGACTTCCGAGGAAAAGGTTTCATTGACTCCACTATAAGTGGGTTTTAAGCATTTAAATATCACTTGTTTTACCGTTGAAAGATAATCGTGAGGGAACCTAGATTTTTAATTTCTAAACTAGCGCTTAGCTGCAATCAGACCTGCTAGCTAGTTTGGTAAAGAGGTAGCTTGCATGCAGAAAACTGACATAGACAACTTTTTATCCCGGAAGAGTTCCTACGGGATTTTAACAAACCTAATTTAACGCGAGTGAAACTGCGGGCATTACCTAGTAAAGAATATTTTACTTTATTTTACTTTTAAAGTGAGTTCAAAGTTTAGTGCAGAGCAGGAATTAGTGGTTATGCGATGGTTGCGAATTGCGATGCACCGACATGCTTGCCGTAAGGCGATTAGCGCAGCTTCGATCCGGGATGAGTGCGCGATAAGCTTATTATCGACAAAGCAACAAGGATTGTGATTTTGTCATCTATTTAATACATTATTGGTCTATTGGGTCAGATGTACAAAGAAAGCAAGCACTGAGAGGTATAACAAGTGTAAATTAAAATTTTGTAACACCCCCGACAAGTGAAGGTCACAGTAACTAGAAAAGAGCTGATAACTTTCAAACAGCTGAACCGATTTTCTTGGATTATAGCTAACACTCTCGATCGTCACCTTTCAAACAAAAAAAAAACTAAATTAAAATCGGGTTATTAGTTTAGGAGCTACAATGCCATAGACAGAATTTGACGTGTGTATCTGTTTACACACGTCAAATTTATAACACCCCTCTTTTTGGGTCGGGGGTTAATAAATATTCAGAATGCTGTAGGGGCTGTCGAGAGACTGTGGTTAGACTGTAGTTCACAGAGGCCAGGACTGATAGCTTTCATGCCATTACCCGATGATTATAATAAAGATGATCTCACTCCTACAGCGCCTTCGTAACAGTAACGGTATTCTGGGTGCAATAAGCAATAGGCTGCCCAATAACGAAACGGTAGCTGTGGCCACCGGGCGACTAAAGTTGCCACAGTAGACAAGGAACCAAAAGTTTATTTTGCTATAATCCGCCAAACCAAAGAAATCTGTATTGTGCAACATGCAGCATGCGACATGCACCGCCCGCCCTCCCACTGATAAACATGCAGGAAAAGTCACCCACCAAGCAAGCCATACGGACCACCACCACGCAGCACCACACAAATCCCAACACCACTCGACGCACGTTTCGCCCCGACACCGCATCCCAAGGAGATGTAGGCCTTACAATGCCTAATTGTGACAAATTCTATACTACATTTGCCACAGTAGACTACTTCATTTATTTACTTTTACTAACTAACATTTCTAACATGATTTATGAGGAATTATTGTTACTAATACACCAAAGTATATGGACTTTCAGTCTGAAATATAATATTATTTATTTATTTTATCATACATACCAATAAACGGTGATAGCTCAGTAGCTAATACGTTAGCAGGCTTCTTATTCGGGATGTCGGGGTTCGATCCCAGGCACGCGTCTTTAATTCTCCGACCTCCTCCTCCTCCCTCCTCCTCCTCGTCCTCGTGACTCTTCATAATGTTCGCATAGTGTGAATTATGCTAATCCACACTTCGCCAGGGTGATGGACTCAAACCCTTCCCATCTGGGAGGAGACGACGAGAACATGCGTAGTAGATCTCCATAATGAACACGTTTATAAATTTTCACGCTGACTTCAGCGGTCCCATGGTGTAATGGTTAGCACTTTGGACTCTGAATCCAACGATCCGAGTTCAAATCTCGGTGGGACCTGACTTTTTTTATTTTGTTTTTTTTTTTTTGCTCTGAAACTGTCTTTCATACAGTAATTTAATAATCTCTGATAATATTTTAATCATTTTGTCGAATTACAATGTAATTGCTATTTAATTTAGGTCGGCGTTTGGTGTTTCTACTTTTATGCTTATGTAAACTTGGATCTTCAAATGTAAAAGTCGGTTAAGTGCAAGTCGGACTCACAGACGAAGGGCCCCGTATCATAGCACAAGAAATCACACTTTTTAATTTCTTTTAAAATATTCATGGCGGCCGTTTCTAAATTATTATTATTATTATTTGTTGATAATATGGAAATACATATTCTGTGAAAATTTCAACTCTACCTATTATGGTTTACGAGATACAGCCCATTGACAAAAGACGTATGGACAGACGGTCGGACGGATGGACGGGCGGAGGTTTGGTAATAGGGTTCCATTGGCACCCTCTGGGTACGGAACCCTAAAAACAAAATAAGAGACAGGAGACCTAAAACATTACGTGACGATTAAACCATCGTAGATTAGGTACATATTCACTTTCGAGAGCTAACTTTTCATCAAATAAAAATAAAAACCTGCCAACTGTACTCACCTAAATAAAAGAAAGGAAATAATTTTTATTGTGAGAAGTAAATTGGCCATAGCTCAGCTGGCTCAGGTAGATACTTGGAAGTGAAGTGCTCAGTCGTATTGAAAAATAGGTTTTAAAATAGTGAGCTAAGTTAAAAGTTTGGCCACAGTGTTGGCGGGAAGCGTTAAGTGTTGCCAATCGCTTTCCAAGAAATTGCACTATAGAAACTAACCTCGCAAATGCACTAGCTATTGCTTATCATATTAAAAAATCGTTCAAGTGGTAGGAAGGGTTCCGTACCATCATACGAGAAATAACGCTTTTTAAATTTTAACAGCGGCCATTTTGAAATCCTTATTGTTTTTTGTTATAGCAACGATAGAAATACGTATTTTGCGAAAAACTCAACTCTCTACATATAACGCTTCACGAGATATAGCCCGCTGACAAACAGACGGACCGACGACGTAGGGTCGGACTGATGGTTGGAACCCTTCAGATACGGAACCTTGAAAATTAAATTTGGATGAATAATAGCCAATGCAATTTGGAAATTAATGTTACTCTCCTTAAAATTTCATTCTCTATCCCTATTCCCTGTCATAATATAAACATGATAATGACAGTGACAGGATAAATAAGAAAACATCGCTGTAGTGCTGCCTAAAAATTATGCAATACAAGTGTAAATTGAAAATTTATAACACCCCCGACAAGTAAATTTTACATTAACTAGAAAAGAGCTGGTAAAATCAAATGGCTGATCCGATTTTCTTGAACTATAGCTAAGAACACTCTAGATCAAGCCACCTTTCAAACAAAAAAAAACACTAAATAAAAATCGGTTCATTAGTTTAGGAGCTACGATGCCACAGACAGATACACAGATACACACGTCAAACTTAAAATAAGGGTTAAAAATAAAAGACAAATCGCCATCACTATAGCCGCACCTTTAATACAGCGATTTAGTTAGCTACGGAGAAAGAATAGGTACAGTTCTTTGCATTTTTATTGGACATTTACTCAGCATTCAAATCCATAGATTTGAATAATTCCATTTCCACTAGAAAATACAGGGTGTATTTTCCGCTACCAACCGGAATATTGTCCTTAATTTGTATTTCTGAATTATTCCTGAATAAAAGGCTAGTTTTTTGGATTAGTACTTATAAAAAGAAACCTACTGTACCTGCACTAGGTGACTCCCGTGACTCGTCCCTATGGATACTTGGTAGGTATTTTAAAAATCCCGTGGGAACTTGTCTGGTATAACAAGTGTAAATTAATTTATAACACCCCCGACAAGTGAATGTTACAGTAACTAGAAAAGAGCTGATAACTTTCAAACGGCTGAACCGATTTTCTTGGATTATAGCTACTCGTAAGAACTCTCTCGATCAAGCCACCTTTCAAACAAAAAAAAAACTAAATTAAAATCGGTTCATTAATTTAGGAGCTACGGAAGCCACAGACAGATACACAGATACACACGTCAAACTTATAACACCCCTCTTTTTGGGTCGGGGGTTAAAAAGTATATAATTTTCGTGATTAGCCAAGTAAATTAAAATCAACAAAAAAAAAAAGTAGCCCGTAGGTCTCCGGAATGCAAACTACTCGTATCACTGTACCCGTCAAAATCGGTTGAACGGATGAACCTTTGAAAGTCCCGTAGAACTGTGAATAAAAAGTAGGTACCTTATTTCTATTCCCAGGATGCAAGTTGTCTTTGTACGAAATTTCGCCAAAATCGGTAAGGCGGATGGACTATGAAATGGTAATAGACAGACAGACATACTTTCGCATTTAGTCAAAACCCATACTTATTATCATCATGAGTGGATCAAAAACCTCCTGAAACTAGTGCTGCAAATATGCATGAGCTGCCGTAATCACTTAACATTAGGTGACCCGCATGCTCGTTTGCTCGCTATTTGTAGATACGTACATAAAAAACTGTCTGATTTTTATTTTGATATGTAAAAAAATCTCATGTAGGTTTTCCTCCATATAAACAAACCAGTTATAAAAACTTGTTGCTGTACTGAAATTTTGAAAAAAAAATCAGGGACTTCTCTCTTGACCTCAAAAGCTATCAACCTTGTCGAGATCTGCAAAGCTGTACTAAGCCTACAGTTCCCAGCTTCCACTACAAATCTGATTGCGAATAAAATGATAAAAACGGCAATTTCGCTAAGTGCTTTCGTGCCCGAGTCAGAAATCAGCCCAGGATATTAGATATTGCACAGGCTTGACTGGTTTATTCCACTTGGATCAAGTCGGGTAATATCGTCTTCGTCCCTGGCAGAGCGGTCGTGGTCATCACGAAGTGACATTTTTGGGGGCAGATGTTATACGCCTCACGAGCATGCTCGGGTAATATCACCCATGAGGAAAGCTTTAATACGTTGCCTAGTAAGTTTTAAGAGATATTGTAGACTTCTTCTCAGGCCGAGGCGCGTTGGGCACCCTTGTAACTTTAATTTTATTACGTAATTAATTACCACTCAATTATTATCGTACAAATTCAACAATTGGTCTTTAGCTTGATTGGTTGATCACTTTGTTGTCTGTCTGTATGTCTGTCAAGAAACCTATAGAGTACTTCCCGTTGTCCTAGAATCTTGAAATTTGGCAGGTAGGTAGGTCTTATAGCACTAGTACAGGAATAAATCTGAAAACCGCGAATTTGTAGTTACATCATTTAAAAAAATTAAAATGTGTTTCAATTTTCAAAGTAAGATAAAGAACTATATACCAAGTGGGGTATCATATTATTATGAAAGGGCTTTACCTGTACATTCTAAAACAGTTTTTTATTTATTTTTATGTATACTTAATAGTTTTTGATTTATCGTGCAAAATGTTGGAAAAAATACTCGAGTACGGAACCTTCAGTGCGCGAGTCTGACTCGCACTTGGCCGGTTTTTTTAAAATTCCAAGCATTTTGAATTATTAAAAAAAGTGTAAAATATTACTACCGGTGATCAAAGTGGAATAAACTGCTCGACTTTTATTTCTTCGCCGCTTTTATCTTGTTTTAACTTAAGTACCTACCTTCAGAGTACAAAATATGCTCAAAATATAAACCTCTGAGGAAATCTCTGAGAAATGGGATCTTTCGGGGTACAATTCTAGGCTGAATCAACTTGAAGCCTAAAATATGATCCGTACTATTATATTATAAATGCAAAAGTGTGTCGTTCTGTTTGAAAGCTTTTCACGATCCATCTACAGAGATAGACTGCATCTCGTATAAGCTACTATTTACCCTGGTGAATCGAAACTTTTCCTTGGGATTTTCAAAAATCAAAAATCCACGCAAATGAAGTCGCGGGTATCATTTAGAGCATATCACTACCCTTATTATAAATGCGAAAGAGTTTGTTTGTTGGTTTATTGGTTTCTTGGTTTGTCCTTCAATCTCGCCGCTACGGAGGAACGGATCGGGGTGATTTTTGCATGGATTTTTATTTCGGAAAATCAAAGAGTTTCCGTGGGATTATAATAACCAAAATCCACGCAGACAAAGTCGCGGGCATCAGCTAGTAATTATTTAAACCACCCAAAACCCGCTTGTAGGTAGGTTACCTATTATTTTTGGGACTTCAATAAAAATTTTAATTAACGCAGCCTCCCAGATAAGAAAATGATGAAATATTCATTCCGAGCCTTAATCATCGCAATGAAGTTGGAAATTGACTTTTTTGAGAGGAGTCGGAAGCCTTAATTTATGGACCCCAATGGCGATATTGAAAAAGCTTTTGCTGAGTGCCCTTGAAATCTGACGAGAGCTGTGAATGACCTTTGAGTTTAGGAGACCTTTTGGGACAATTTAGTCAAAAATTGATCTAAGAACTTTGAAAGCTTTGTTTAGTATTTGCCCCTGGGGTGGTGAGGATTGGTTTTTGGAATGGAAGAATATTTTTTTGCTGTATTACTTGATCTAGCCTCCCACCGCAAAAGTGCGAACGTTGCGAAACAATAATATATAATTTATGGTCGTTTTCCCTTCCGATACCTATCCGTTTTTAACCCCTGACCCAAAAAGAGGGGTGTTATAAGTTTGACGTGTGTATATATGTATCTGTGTATCTATTTGTGGCATCGTAGCTCCTAAACGAATGAACCGTTTTTAATTTAGTTTTTATTCTTTGAAAGATGGCTTGATCGAGAATATTCTTAGTTATAGTCGAAGAAAATCGGTTCAACCGTTTGAAAGTTATCAGCTCTTATCGAGTTTTCTTATTAGAGGTTTTTGTGATCATTCAGTCACCTTTTCCTTTTATATATTTAGATTAGGTACCTATTAAAACATATTATTCAACTGCTTCTACGACGTAGGCCTCTCCCAAACTCGAAATTACTTCATACAGTCCGAAGATAAAAATAACCTAAACCTAAATATGGTACATTATCTAATGTAGATCCAGCCCAAGCCTGCATCATAACTTACCAGCACTGGGGACCGCAAAAGCACCGTAAATCTATTAAAACTTTAGAACAAACTTAGAATTTCCATTTAAAAGTGGTTAACTTTGTTTTAAAAACAACTACTTAGCTAAGAAAAATAACTCGATAAATGCTAAAGTCTAGATTAAAAAAACACTCTAAAACGATACAAGGAAGGAGGAACCTATTTCTTTTTAATACGGTCCTTTGAGTGAAAAGAAAAACGAACGCTTGTTTACAAAGTACTTAGAGTCCTCTGCCAGTTTATGCGAGAGCATTGGCTCGCAATAATGAGTTGTTTTTTCTCACAGACTTCAGAAAAATATAGATAAAATACCTCTACCACACTACAAGGAGGTCGTGTAAGAGCGAGATGACTTGATGCAATCATTACTTTTACCTGTGCTTTTACTGATGATTTTGAAATAATGATTCAATTATGTTTTGAAATTAATAATAATATAATAGTTGATATTGTGATAACATTGATAAAAAATCTAGTACCTAACAGTTAAACTTAAGAATAATTTTGGCATGCCCAATGTGATTTGTATGGCGGATTGTAGTTGTTAACACTTAATAACACTGCGTAACACCATCATTGTACCTGCAATCGTGCAAATTAAATGATTAGTAGTTGTATTTGTTAACCCCCGACTCAAAAAGAGTGTATGTGTACTCAGTATCTGTGTATCTGTCTGTGGCATCGTAGCTCCTAAACTAATGAACCGATTTTAATTTAGTTTTCTGTTTGAAAGGTGGCTTGATCGAGAGTCTTAGCTATAATCCAAGAAAATCGGTTCAGCCGTTTGAAAGTTATCAGCTTTTTTCTAGTTACTGTAACCTTCTCTTGTCGGGGGTGTTATAAATTTTTAATTTACACTTGTATGGACTGACTGCTTCAAGTTGCGAATGAGCGAAATTCTGAACAATCTTCCTTTCATTGTGAAACGTGAGATTGCTCAAAGAGTCTAATTTCAACCACTTCCAATGCTCGACTGCAGTTAAATTGTCAATAGCTCTAACAGTCAATTTTCCACTGCTGTTGACTACTCGAGCTGTCCGTGTATGGAACATCATATAGCCGGTGCAGTGCCAACTGCCAATGCATTGAAAACTTCAGACATTATATAGTTTACACTACTCAGTGTGGCTAATTCTATTGTACAGAGTCTCTAAACTAAATTAGTATCTTTTCCTGCTTTTCTTTTCATAACACTTACTCTCTGTGGAAAAGATCCGCATTAGATTTATATCTGTCAGTTAAGTTTACTTTAGAGATAGTGCTGTGTTGTATGTTGTTAACGCAACGCTATGACGTGCACACAATTGGATTCAATTTTACTAACAACTTTTTTCGCGAGGGATCCGTCTATTATTTTTCATCCAGTCTGTACATTTTTTTTTAAATAATAAAACTGTATACAATTTTAAACCGAATGCGCCGTTTGGAAATATTGATAAAAAATTAAAACTGTTAACGAATTTTGTCTACTTTTTTATGGAGTTACTTTAGCGGAAACCTTTTTGTCTATGCGGTTTTTTTAATGTAATTTCTATTCGGTTTTATTACGCCTGTATCCATCTGCTCTATTTAAAAAATCTTGTTCAAATACAAATAAATATAAAATTGAAGTGTATGTTTGTGATTTAGAAATACCTTTCTGCCCCTTATTTAGTCCACATGGTTATTTGTACCTACTTTATGAAAACCCGAGTGCCATTTTTTTGTAAGTTTGAATAGTAAAAAATATGTAAAAAAATTAAATATAATATAGCAAAAATAACCGTTCACGGTCCAAGGTCTAGTAATAAACTGAAATGTTTTCTGCAAAACGAGGCCTTTTTATATAAATAGGATCAAAAAGCAACGCAACCCTCAAAGAAGAGACGTTACACGTACGACTTACCAAAGTATAGGGAAGTGTTGTGTGACCATTGGGTCTAAGAAATATGGTTACACAGGTTACACTGAATATATTATATTCATTGGTACCCGTTATACTTCGACGGTCGCAATATTTGTTACTGTATTTATCGTGCACTTGCTCACACGGGTAATAATTTCTATTCAATAGTGGAAGTGAATGAATCAGCAAGAATGTGAATCCAGCATTGTAGCAATGGAATATACGTTTCTTAATAGTGATCGTAATCAACTGATAGAGGTTCACCGTTACACATAGATTTCAGCTAAAGACTTCCACACGCCATAATCTTGCGCCCGCCTGAATATAAATGTTAGACTATTGTCATCTATACTTCAAGCATAAGTTACAATTTCACATAGAGGGGAAAAACTGATATAAGTAATGTTTAACACCCATTCATACTAATATTATAAATCCGAAAGTGTGTCTGTCTGTCTGTCTGCCTGCTACCTTTTCACGGTCCAACAGTTTAACCAATACTGATGAAATTTGGTACAGGGTTAGCTTATATCCCGGGGAAGGATATAGGCTACTTTTTATTCCGGAAAATCAAAGATATCCCACGGGATTCCTGAAAAACCCATCGACTTAACCGATTTGTATGAAATTTGGTACCGAGGTAGCTTGCGTCCCTGTCATTGACATAGGCATTTTATCCCGGAAAATCAAACAGTTCCCACTTTAAAAACCTAAATCCACGCGGATGAAGTCGCGGGCATCCTCTAGTAGCTAAATATATTCTTAATTGAAAAAAAAATCAGTTTTTCTCGTATGTAATTTTAGAACTTTTTGTATGAAATTAGAGTGCAATATCTTCTTTCGGCGTACCGCTCGATGAAATAGGGATGTGGAAAAAAGGGACCATGAGAATTTCTGTTAACGACAATATTATACAAAGTTTAAACGAATTTATGCCTTGCTAGTTTATAGTAGAGTTTAAAGTTAAACGTCGTTAAGTTTTAGACGTTTTTGTTAGTACGACGTCTCACTTTCACGCTCTTTGACCGTGGGATCCTCATGCGTGGGAAAAACGGGATATAAAGGGTGTTTATTTTATTGGTAACAAAAAGGTTGGTTTTATACATAAACTGCTTATTAATTCATCGTTTATAATGAAATTAAATAAAACAATTTTTATATCATAAATATTAAATAAGTACATATCTATACAATCCTATTAATATTACAAGTGTGAACCGTACCTTAGAGAAACTTAAGTAATGTTTACTCTGGGACCTGTACACCCTCTAACTACCATAATACTAATATCCATATTAATATTATAAATGCAAAAGTGTGTCTGTCTGTCTGTCTGTCTGCTACCTTTTCACGGCCCAACAGTTTAACCGATTTTGACGAAAGGTACAGGGTTAGCTGATATCCCGGGGACGGACATAGGCTACTTTTTATCCCGGAAAATCAAAGAGTTCCCACGGGATTCCCGAAAACCCGTTCGCTTAACCGAATTGTATGAAATTTGGTACCGAGGTAGCTTGCGTCCCTGTAATTGACACAGGCAACTTTTTATCCCGGAAAATTAAACAGTTCCCACAGGATCTTTAAAAACCTAAATCCACGCGGACGAAGTCGCGGGCATCCTCTAGTATACCTATATCCCTCCGAAGCCTCGATTCGAAGCTAACGTTCAGCTGATTACTTATAAAGAGAATGAGAATGAACTATGGTTTAACTCTATTTAACCCCCGACCCATAAAGAGGGGTGTTATAAGTTTGACGTGTGTATCTGTGTATCTGTCTGTGGCACCGTAGCGCCTAACTAATGAACGTTTGACGAAATTTTTTGACGTGACAACGTCTTATAATTCGATAGAGCTGGCTGCACGCACGAAAAAACATGACTCATGCGGCGTTACCTCGCTCTGAGGCGTTCCATGTAAGGCTTGAAGTGCAAGCGAGAGCGCGGAACGAGCGACAAAGAAGCACAATCGGCCTTTGTTGTCACGTTCAACTATCGTCAGTAAACCGACTTTACAGACAACCAATTTTTTTGTTTGAAAGGTGGCTTGATCGAGAATGTTCTTAGCTATAATCCAAGAAAATCGGTTCATCCGTTTGAAAGTTATCAGCTCTTTTCTTGTTACTGTAACCTTCACTTGTCGGGGGTGTTATAAATTTTTAATTTACACTTGTTATAAGTTTTTGATATTCAATCGCTACCTCCCTAAGTAAATCATTTTAGAGTAAAATTTTGGAACACCCTATACAGACTATAAATAGAGGTTGCGGTCAAGGTCGGAACACGGTTCGTGAATTCAATAATTTCTCAAGTGTAATGAATTTTTAATTGAATATTTTTTTATTATAATCCGTCTGATTGGAGACAATTCGTTGCCATTTATAAGTTTAATGGTAAGTATGTATGTATGTATTATACCTTGTATATGATATAATGTATGTATTTTAAGCTTTGGTAGTTATTATAAGATGATTCATCTGTCGCTTGAAAAAAGTGTGAAAAATTTCGCACGTTTTTTACAGTAAACAACATGTCAACGTGAACCATTCACATTCACAAACATGTCAAGCTTTCGTGGCCTTGTAATTGATGAAATTGATGTGCCAAAACGAACGTACCTACACTGTGGTTACATTATAGCTCTTTTTTTCATAAAAAATGAAGTTCAAATTCCTTTAAAATAGGTGTAAAATAAATGAAAATACCAACTTAGGATTTTCAGTCCTAAACACTTTATGCGTAAAAGTATAAAATTCAAATTCGTTTGAGATTAAATACAATTAAGTTTGCTAAACGTGGTTAGATAACTATGGACTTGGAATTCTCATAGGGAAAAATTTCTTGTGGGAACCGTAGTGGGAACGAACATTTTTGGTGGGAATTCTCTACATTGCGGGGTAGACGCGTGCCGCCGGTTATTAGGCACTGGGGCGATTAAATGCGGTTCAAATATTCTGTGTGACTGTGAGAGAAGGGTGTTTAGGGCTTTGTTCTTGTGTTTTGGTTTTGTAAGTCTTTATAACGTTCCTTCCTTTTTAATTGTTTGAGAAGAAAAAGCGGGAGGGATTTGAGTTCAAGTTACGCTAACTTTTCTGGTACGATGTTTCGTAGAAACCTGTTTTTTTTTAAATTATATAAACTAGCGCTTAGCTGCAATCAGACCCGCTAGCAAGTGATGATGCAGCCTAAGATGGAGCGCGCTTGCCTAGAAGTTGCCTATTCACTCTTGACTTGAAGGAAAACTGATGCCGGAAGGGCGTTCCATATCCTAGCGGTTCGGATTAAGAAAGAGGAAGCAAATCGTTTCGTACGTGTTCGAGGAATTTCAACTACGTATGGATGCAGACCTTGACGATGCCTGTGTGCCTAGTGGGAGATTTTTAACCTATTCGATCGCGTAAAAGTTAACTGCGTTTTGTATAGAATTGAAACAGCGCCATCTTCTTGTCACTAGATGGCGCTGTTTCAATTCTATACAAAACGCAGTTAACTTTTACGCGATCGAATAGGTTAAAAATCTCCCACTAGGCACACTGGTCTACGAAGGTTAGGTTTTCAGAGCTTTCAGATTGGCCCGCTTTCGCAATTTGCATTTCTTCAAGCAAACGTAGATTGGCTTTCCTTTGAATACCTACTAACCAATGAAACTCAATGTTTGATATGTTCTAGAAACTAAAATCTGTGGCTATGGTTTCCCAGATTACCGTAAAAATAACTACGTATTTTAAAACTTACATTCACGGGTTTAAAGATTTGTATGTAAATTCTTGAGACAGTGAAACATTGAAACTGAATATTATTTTATCGGAAATCTGGAAAAAACCGACATATCTACTTAGATATTAGTTTCTAAAATGTTTCTACATCTTGAGTTTGAGTGGTTCATTTGAAACAATCAAACTCAATATTGTCGGCCAAACTAGGTTTGTTTGGAGCTCACTACTAAGAAACCTTTCTTAGGCTGAAATCCATAGAGCGCACTTTGTTTAGACTTAAGTTTTAGTTAAAACGAGACAGATTTATGCCAGCGATATAGCAACTATCTCGTTCTAGTGCGCTTCAACCTTATTGTTAAATACCTATATATGCTGAAAATATTAATTTCAAAAGTGTAACATCAGACGTATCTACATATATCTATTAGGTACCTACTTACTTAGATAAAAAAAAATTTCACACCTCACATACAAATCATACCTAAGTTCTTTATATCTCGAACGCGGAACTTTTATCAAATTCCATGTCAGAAGGTGTGGGAAACGTGTTTTTTTGCGCGCCTGAGGTCAGCCAAGGACGCCCTTTTCCCATGCTCCGTGAGTTCCGATGAGAACGTGTCATGGGAACACCATAGTGTGAGAAATTTGTGTCAGGATACTTTTATATGTCCGGTGATATCAGCGCATTGTGTTATTTTAATAAAGTACTATGAATATTTATACCTACTAATATTATGTATCTATTTTGGAAATAAAGTTTACTTATCAAAAAAATGTTTTATAAAGATGCTCTTATTTATTATCATACTTTTCTCGAAGACCGTAAAAAAATTGTTTTACAATTATTTTAAATGAGTAGATCTGGAGTTGATACGTTAATTACGCTTTTTTTTCTTTATTTATTTAGAAGTTTTTAAACACAGATTACGCTTATGTACCCGTAACTACTTAATATTAAACTCTCACTGTCGAATCCATACTAATATTATAAAAGCGAAAGTGTGTCTGTCTGTCTGTCTGTCTGTCTGTCTGCTACTTTTTATCCTGGAAAATCAAAGGGTTCCTGCGGGATTTAAAAAACCGAAATCCAGGCGGGCGAAGCGGCGGGCATCCTCTAGTAAGAAATAATGATGCAAATAATATATCCAAAAATTCGTAGATATTATATATCTACACAGGCTTAAAAAAGTTAGGTATGGTTAACAAAACCCTAAAATTAAAACATTATATCTTAGAGTGCTAATCAGTGTAATAAAATAAAACAGAATAAATAAAACTATAGTTATTATAATAACTTATAATCACCCATGAGTAATCTCTTAAAAACCGTTAATACTTAAATAATACCTACTTATTGGCACGCGCCTGTATAACAAGGGTACTTTATATCCCACGGCACCCTTTATCCATCAAAGTGTCCATGTGAACCGATTGAGCTGTTAAATATTAAGTTGTTGGTGAAAAAACCGGCCAAGTGCTAGTCAAACTCGCGCACTGAGGGTTCCATACTCGGGTATTTTTTCCAACATTTTGCATGATAAATCAAAAACTATTATACATAAAAATAAATCTGTTTTATGATGTACAGGTATATGATACCCCACTTGGTATAGTTATCTTATTTTGAAAATTGAAACACATTTTTTTTTAATAATGTAACCACAAATTCGCGGTTTTCAGATTTATTCCTGTACATGTGCCATAAGACCTACCTAGCTGCCAAATTTGATGAAGACAGACAGACAACAAAGTGATCCTAGAAGGGTTCCGTTTTTCCTTTTGAGGTACGGAACCCTAAAAACTGGGAGTTTGCCTTCGTTTGAATAACGAATCGTGTAGTGACAAAATATGGTGTCGGTTTCAGAAAAATTAGGGATCCCGAGAATTTTTGTCGGTTTAGTTCACATGAGAAATGGTCTGTGCGTGTGGGAAAAAATTTTGGTGAGAACATTTTTTTTTACACTGGTATCCATATCACTTGCTTTAACGGTGAAGGAAGACATCGTGAGGAAACAACAAGGCAAAGGTAAAAAAGAACGGTGATAGCCTAGTAACTATAAGACTTCAGCTTCCTATTCGGATGGTATGGGGTTCGATCCCGGCCTTTCTAACTCATCTCTCACCTCAGATTTTTTGAAGTTGTGTGTTTTAAGCAATTAAAGTGCTCAGTAGTGGGTCGGCGATGGGTTAAGATGATGACCCCTAATCGCAATCGGAATCTTTCTTTGCGGCATCGTGGAACGCTAAATCCATCGATGTATTGCTAAATTGCATGGGGCACATATTTGCCGATAGAGTAGTTAATAGCCATGGTCAGAGGTGGCCCCCAGACCAGATTAGAGTCAATTATTTTGAAATAATATAGATTTCTATATTACCCCCGTTTGGAATCGAACCTGGGAACTTCTCCTTCTCCCCACTGCGCTCACTACTGCACTGATCGTCAGTAAAGTTCGGTAATGTATTCACCTTTTTAATCCCCGACCCAAAAAGAGGGGTGTTATAAGTTTGACGTGTGTATCTGTCTGTGGCATCGTAGCTCCTAAACTAATGAACTGATTTTAATTTAGTTTCTTTTTGTATTAAAGGTGGCTTAATCGAGAGTGTTTTTAGCTATAATCCAAGTAAATCGGTTCAGCCGTTTGAAAGTTATCAGCTCTTTTCTAGTTACTGTAACCTTCTCTTGGCGGGGGTGTTATAAATTTTTAATTTACACTTGTATTAAGAATCACGTGTGTTTCAGTAACGAATTATTACCATAATTCGTTCTCACGTTACTTAAAACCGAAGGCACGCGCCATATAGTAAATAAGGGGTGCAAAATATCCCATAGAATCTTTAATGGGTCAGAGATTACATGGGAACCGAGCACTTAAGTGTTAACTTTCACTGTTGTTTCCGTTACAAAGTTTTTGTAGGGATTTCAAATATTCGTTGCAAGTTTAGTTCGCATGGGAATAGGTTTTGGTTATGTGGGAACAACTATTTCTATGGGAATTTAAAAATTGATACTCCTCAAGGGTAAATGCAGATTGAATTATTTCAAAACGGTTGAAGGTTTTCAGTTTTTATAGTATATTTTTTTGTTGTTTACAATATGGTTAGCAATAAAGATGTTTAAATAAATAAATTAAGGTTGTTCTAGGAAGATTTTGTGACTTATAATTTTTAGGTTCTTTGTTTTAGTAATTTAGATTTTAGTTTTTAATTTAATTTAATTATTCTTAATGTGTGTTTAGAAATATCTTATTTATGTTTACATAATAAATTTCATAATTATTTTTTTGTTAAATCAAAAGTTGAATACCTCGAAATAATTGAATTACTTATAGAAATAAAATTGTCTTCTCATACTTAAATAAATAGAGTGGTGATACTGTAATGGTTTGATTCCGTTATGTGCGTTTCAAGCAATTAATTAATTAGTGAAAGAAAACATCGTGAACATGCATGCTTGAGAGTTCTCCATAATTATA
Source organism: Maniola jurtina (assembly GCF_905333055.1). Lineage (NCBI taxonomy): Eukaryota > Metazoa > Arthropoda > Insecta > Lepidoptera > Nymphalidae > Maniola > Maniola jurtina. The sequence goes on along the minus strand of NC_060049.1, from coordinate 8,851,726 downwards.
TTATTTTTATTTATTTTTGTAAAGAATATTAGCCATTTTAATTAGGACTAACAGTCCCCTTTCCCCTAAAATTAAGCGTAAAGCTGTGCTAGGATTGGGTACGACAATATTGCAACGAGTGGGGTTTGAACCGCCGACCTTTCGGATTTCAGTCCACTTCTATAACCGTTGAGCTATTGAGGCTAAAATAATGTTCTCAAAGTGTGTCTGCCTAATCGCATTTGGCCAGCGTGATTAACTATGGTTCTCAGTAGTGGGCTAAGGGTGAGTTGAAAGTGATGCATTAAAATAATCCTTAACGGTTAAAGTGTCAAGTACTGAAGCACGCGCCGTCAAATTAACAAGGTCACAAGGGTACAAAATATCCCACGGTATCCTTCTCGGTTCAAAGATTCCACGGGAACTGAGCTGTTAAATGTTAACTCTGATTGTATAGTGTCGGTTACAATTTTTTTCTGTTAGATCCCATGAATAAAATAAATTCGTATGGGAAAAGGTTCAGTTTGTGGGAATCACTAAATTATGTGGGAATGTGTAAGAATTCAAAAATGCATAAAATACTTAGTGAGGGTTGTAGAAGTTTGGATGTGAAAATTAATGGGAAGGTTGAAATATTATTTCAATTTTCTTTGTGTCTATGATTGTTTATTGGAAAATACTTTAGGATTGTAACAATAAATATTAATTATAGATTCTGTTTGTAGATAAAGCTTAATTTAATTCAATGAAATAGTTGATAAGGTAAAATTATGTTGTGGCTATGGTTTATGACCATCCAATCAACTCGCACGAAATGTTTTTCTTTCTGAAACGAACTGGAAAGGTGTGAAACGCCCTTTCCATGTCAGGTCACGTACGAGTATATGAGTATCTTCAAAGTGTATAGATAGATACCTATTAGGTATTCTTCATCCAAGCGCGTTCCTAGCTGGACCTATCATTTTCTTTCTCTAAGACTTATTGTTTCAAGACAATAATTTTATACTAGTACAATTTATAAGAAGAAAAACAGTGACAGATTAACTTGATGATCCAAAAGCATTTGTGAAAGTTCATTAGTTTAAAGTTTTGCCTTTGACTTTCCGGTACCAAAAAGTAGACTTTCCCGGGATGCTATCTCTGTACCAAGTTTCGTAAAAATTCGATGAGCCGTGAAAAGCTAACAAACAGACCTATAGACGCACTTTCGCATTTATAATACTAATAGCTGATGCCCGCAACTTCGCCGTTCACGATTTACGTTTTTCAAAATCCCGCGGGAACTCTTTGATTTTTCGGGACAAAAAGTAGCCTATGTGTTAATCCAGGGTATAATCTATCTAAATTCCAAATTTCAGATAAATCCGTCAAGTAGTTTTGGCGTGATTGAGTAACAAACATCCAAATATCCAAACATCCACACTTTCACATTTATAATATTAGTAGGATATTAGGATTACCTATGGATAATGTGACCCTATCTTCCTGTTCTCTCAGAAAATCTATTCTGAGAAGTCTCAACCGAAAATCTACCCCATAAATACGTTAATTCGTACCCACATCACCCTTCATCCCCAACGCAGAAATATTTGAACCGTATTTATTACGGGCATTGTACGTAATAACCTCGCACTGAGTCTGCACGTGTCGGCTTTGCCCAGAACGTGACCGATTCCTCGAGTCAATTTTCGTATAATATTGTATAACTTACAGGGAAAGTTCGGTATAATATAAGCATACGTGAGGCAAAGGTTACCTTCAATCATTAGGAGTTAAAAAAACCACCTTTCCAGGCAGATCTTGACTGATGACTAAGCACACCTTAGCCACTGCTCCCGACAGTTAGGGAACTTGTAACTAAACGTCGAGGCTTCGATGTCACTGGTAGGTGTCAAATGTTCCTACATTTGACGCTAGATAGCCAAATCACCAATTTTTCTTTGATTCAACGTCACCTAATCACATTAATATTATAAAGGAGAAAGTTTGTGTGTGTGTGTGTGTGTGTGTGTGTGTGTGTGAGTGTGTGTGTGTGTGTATGTTTGTTACTCCTTCACGCAAAAACTACTGAACGGATTGGGCTGAAATTTAGAATGAAGATAGATTATACCCTGGATTAGCACATAGGCTACTTTTTATCCCGGAAAATCAAAGAGTTCCCACGGGAATTTTAAAAAAACCTACATCCACGCGAACAAAGTCGCTTAACTAATACAAATATCGTCGATTCACTCACTCTAGTTCACTCTGCTTTAACCGTTATTCTTAACCATCCTAAGTAGTTATAATAAAAGTGCTGAAGTTGCTATAAAAAACTGAAACCGTTAAAATACAATGAGAGAGAAATAATTTTTGCATTTTTTTGTTCATTGTCGAACAAGGACTTTCATGGAAAAAAGAAAGGGATGTCCCATTAGATCCAAGGGATGTCATGGGAAATATCCCATGGATCTGTGTTGTGATGTAAATGGGAATGCTTGGGAACGATGTGAGTGAGAAACTGAGATTTGTTTAACCGTTGTCTCTTAGCAGAACTAGCTGCCTAAATATGTTAAAAAATATTAATTCTTTTAGAATAAGTTAATAATACATTACATTTTTAAAAGTTAAAATATTCTGGAAATAGGAATCAAAGAAGTGCAGCTAGATTGCTTTTAAGGGGGCTTTTTTTATTGCTTGAAAGGGGGCTTTTACTCAATTTATATACAAGAGAGCTTGAGATATTATAGCAATATTTCTTATCAATGTAAAATTAAAGCAACCAGATTTTAATTCTCACCCCTTCAAGTGCTTTCAAGTTCTGATGTGTTAAGTAAGCGACACACCCCACGTATGTTATGTTGGTGTTATGCGTTAATTTTGTGGGAATTTCTGACAACGCGTGGGAATTTTTGACACCCATTGTGAAATAAAGGGTTGAATTAGTTCATTCTGTATATGATAATGAAAGAGTTATCTCTATCCAACGCGACAAGTTAGCATAAAGCTTTCTTTTTACGTAATCCCATACATAGTGTGAACAAGTGTAAATTAAAAATTTATAACACCCCCGACAAGTGAAGGTTACAGTAACTATAACTGATAACTTCCAAATGGCTGAACCGATTTTCTTGGATTATAGGTAAGAACACTCTCGATCAAGCCACCTTGCAAACAAAATAATCTAAATTAAAATGGGTGCATTAGTTTAGGAGCTACGATGCCACAGACAGATACACAGATACACACGTCAAACTTATAACACACCTCTTTTTGGGTCGGGGGTTACAACCTCTATATCTACTACTCAGAGTAGTATGGAAAACAGAACCTATATTTTGTGATGAGTCGGTCAATCAAAATTGTTAACCCAATCTGAACTTCTTTGTCCTTATCATTTGTATGGGATTACGTAACAGAGAGAGATCTATTCTAACTTCTCTCCGTGGATATAGTATAGTCGAGTTGACTTTATATAAATACGATTTGTCTGTTGTCTGATGTTATTAGTATGTATGTATTTAGTATTAATCCAACGTTAACTAATGTAATACGGATTAGTGATCTAATCAAAGATTTAACGGTCCTCTATCTTGGAATACGTCCGACATTCGCCTCGAGAACTTACTCCGGAAATGGGTTCTATGAGAGCGATGGGCTGGTGGGCCATGAAAATAGCGAATCAAAGACAAATTCCTTTTTGCACGCACATGCAAACTGTGGAATCAACTCCCATCGGCGATGTTCCCACTAGATTACAACATGGGGTCAAGGGACACCAACAAATTCCTGAAAATCCAGCAACGCATCGGCGTTACCTCTGGTGCTGCATATAATGTTCATGGGTGGTAGTAATCATTTAATTTCAGGTGACCCACCTGCTCGTTTGCTCATTCCTGTTCTTGAAATAATGTAAGTTCTTCTTGTCCGCAACTTAGGGACTGACTCGGAAAAGTTGTGAGTGTCGAAGAAAATATGGGGTGCACAGAGTTCATGCGCATTTCACGAGTGAATTCACGGCCGCCATTCAGTAGGAGTGATTAGCGAGATTAACAGTAGATTACTGTAACAATTGTACGTGACTGTGTACGGTTTGCAAAATAGCAGGACTACGGCTAACTTGTAAATAACTACAAACTTGACCTTGGCTAATCTATGTAAAGCCAGACGAGAGAAGAAAAAAAAGAAGTAAAATAATACTTTAACGATTCCTCTAGTTTCGTGGCCTTACATTTAAGTGCATGCAACATTAGGGGCGCTAAGAGCCGCGCGTGCTATCGCGGCAATTATAAAGGCCCTTGCGTTATTGTCGACAGTTTTAGGGCCGCAAATGTTTTGATAAGTCGTCCTTTTGATAACTTTGATAACGCGGTATGCTTAATGGGCCCATTAATTTTCGTGTTGACATAATTTGTATGGACGAGGGGACTAATTGCGGAATGCATTCGCAATAACTAAGATTTTGATGGCTTCCTTTGACCATTGTACTTACACCTTGCGGATCCAGGCAAGGTGTGTAATCGATCGTAAACGATTGAGGCGCGCTTTATTGTCACGTTAGCCGCGGCGCTTTTTAGGGTTCCGTTAATCAAAAGGAAAAACGGAACCCTTATAGGATCACGTTCTTGTCTCTCTGTCTGTCTGTCCATCCGTTCGTATGTCGTGTCTGTCAAGAAAACCTATAGGGTACTTCCCGTTGACCTAGAATCATGAATCTTGGCAGGTAGGTAGGTCTTATAGCACAGATACAGGAATAAATCTGAAAACCGCGAATTAAAAAAATTAAAATGTACGTATCAATTCTCAAAGTAAGATAACTATACCAAGTGGGGTATTATATGAAAGGGCTTTACTTGTACATTCTAAAACAGATTTTTTATTCATTTTTATACAGTAAAGTTCTTGATTTATCGTGCAAAATGTCGGAAAAACAGATGAGTATGGAACACTCGGTGCGCGAGTCTAACTCGCACTTGACCGGTTTTTTTTTATTCAAGTTAGCCCTTGACTGCAATCTCACCTGGTGGTAAGTGGTGATGCCGACTAAGATGGAAGAGGGCTAACCTGGAAGGCTTCGACCGCGACCCACGGAAGTCTAGACCATCGTTTGTCGATCTGGAGATCCCAACCATTGGAGGGTCAAAAAATAAGAAAAGATTAGTTTACTACTGGAATTAATTATAATGTAACGCTATCAAATAAAATAGACAGGTGCAATTTACACACGCGATATATTGTAAACCGCAATTTTGCGTTTTTATAGCCTGTAGAATATATTGAGATATTCTGTACTTAAGTATACATTTTGTATTAGGATGCATGTGATCTTACATCCTACTGTATAAACATATTATTATAATTATAATATACTAGAGGATGCCCGCGGCTTCGCCCGCATGGATTTCGGTTTTTAAAATCCTGCAGGAACTCTTTGATTTTCCGGGATAAAAAGTAGCCTATGTCTTTCCCCGGGATGTAGTCCATGTCTGTACAAAATTTCATCAAAATCGGTTCAGCGGTTGGGCCGTGAAAACGTAACAGACAGACAGACAGACAGACAGACAGACAGACACACTTTCGCATTTATAATATTAAGTATGGATTATATAAAAATATTATTGTTCGTGGGTTGCGACATAAAAATAGGTCGAGATGATTTTAGCTGTAAGTTTTGTTAAGTTATCTGGATAATTTAACAAACATCGAACCTTTGTTCGATTCGTATTTTGATAAATCATTTAGTCAAGGAAGCCTGCTATATAATTGAATAGATAAACAAGACACAGTTCCCGTTGTACACTGTGATATAATTCAGTTAGCACTTAGTCCGTTGTACTTATGTTTAGTTTAGTTCCCAACTTCGTGCTTCGTCGAACGACGGATAGTTGCTAGAATTAATGGCTGCCTGTCAGACGGAAGTGTAACGATTTATCGATATTATTGAATACATAATGGTTTAATAAAATTTAATATGACGGAAACTAATAATATCTATTCTGATGTAAAACTGAACCAAAACGGGCGTAATGTACGTTGCGGAATTCCAATCATGTGACTGAGAGCTGTGACGGCTTAGTGGTTAAGGCGTTCGCTTCCTATTCGGAAGATTGGCAGTTCGATACTGGGCACGCACCACGCACAAATAACTTTTCGGAGTTATATAACTTGCTTTAACTGCGAAGGAAAACACCGTATGGTAGGTAACATCTACATGCGAAAGTCAGCCATAATGTTCTCAAAGGCATTTGAAGTCTGCCAAATAGCACAACAGGAACTGTGGACTAAACCCTTCTGAGAGGAGACCTGTGCTAGTAGAGGGCAGACGATGGGTTGATCATGATGATGATTATGAGGATGATTTTACTGAGAGTGTTAATGCAAACCACCCATTTTTCGTCTCATGTGGCAAAAACCAGACAATATTAAAACAAATGCAGAGTAAATTATAAATGTGACTTAGCTTTATACACCACAGCAATTTACGCTCATTTGGCCTCGTTTTTCATTCGACATCCCTATGATCACCTTCTCGAGACAATTTTTACTTTAGTGTTAAGGTCACTTTAGTATTACTACTACCATACTATTGCAAGTTATTGGTATAAGCAAATAAGTATGTGTTTAGCAGACCAATCAGATTATTAATATGTTAAATGAATTCAAGTTTTACGACCTGCAATTGGCTTACCGTAAAGTAATATAAAATATTTTGTACAAATACAAAATCCCGTATTCTATGTAAAGCGCAATACAGTGTAAGTGCCTAATAAATTCCATTTGCAACCCTGCGTGCGCTTAAACCAAATTTTCCCATCCTGCAATGCTGCATGTCGTAATTTAATCCACCATTTTTACACTATAAAATACTGCACTCTGCAACATATCATAATAAATATCACTTAGCGCAAAATTGCTAAACTACATTGCTATTCGGCTTGCAAAAGGGGGAATTATTGCAAATTCTTTTAAAAGCACTGCAGGCTTTGGACGCTGTCCAAAATTGCTTTAAATGATCACCCGCAAACAAAGGCCGCGTTATCCTAACCAGCTAACCACCCGAGCATAATGTTACAATGCCATTGTCTATCCGGGGAGTTTCGTTAGGTTTTATTATGTGTTATGCAGTGGTAATAAAATTTTATGATGATGACAGGTTTGGGTTTGATTACAGCCACCCATATATGGGCAACTTGTAGTAAGTTAAGTCCGTAGGTAGAATAGATAATATTTATATTTGTTTCTATGGTAGTGTTTTTATGATTGTGTTGAACCTTATTAAAAAAAAAATAGCAGACCGTAAAAGTAAACACGATAACTGTGATACCAGATGGAGTGCTTCGACACCCGTACTAGGTAAACCTGTGTTACGGGCACCGCAGCCTTCCTTATTACCTTATGGATACCGATACCGATAGAAACATAACAAGCAGTCTGTATATTGTTGGCAGTAGATAATATGTCTAGCTGTGTAATAGATAGTCGCGTTAACTGTTCTAATTAATAGGAAGCGATTCAATTGCAATAGCACTCAATTTGCGGTAAGGATCGACAATTTAACGACCCGTTTAATAATACACAAATAATGTCACAAATACTACACATAATGTCACAAAAAATACGTCAAAGCTGACCCTAACTTACGCACATATAACTGCGCAAAGAATCAGATTAACAAACAAAGTCTTTTCATGTCTTTTGTTGAAGGTAGAGAATTCGCGGCGTTGTTAGACGGCCGCATTATTTAGGACTGCCACATAACAAACTTAACGAAGAAAGTCTATACTTACTTAGATACTTACTACTATACTACTACTACTTACTTAACACTACTACTACTTGGGCTGTGGGGTACTACTAGTAGGGTAGATACTCGTTGGTCGTAGATATTTCCGCGCCGTTGTTCGCGGTAGTGTAACAGACAGTCGCGTTAACTGTTTGAATTAATAGGAAGCGATTCAATTGCAATAGTCGCAGCAATCAATTTGCGGCGGGGTTCGACAAAGCGACCCGTTTCGCGCTTAATTAGTTTTGTGTTTTGTGCGCAGTGTTGATCATTTAGCACCCCGCCATCGAACTATTCCTATCGCTTTTTGCCGGACAAACATATAGTTAGGACTTAGGAAATTAATTATGCGGAATACCGTAAAGTTTAACTTTTTTAGGGTGCCTTTCCAACAGAAATGTGCTATGCAGCTATGCTACAAAGATGAGAAATCTACGCTACGAAAATATGAGACCGTTTTCACCAATACTAAGCTATATGTAGCTGTGCGAGGAGGATGCGCTATGAAGATGCGCCGCGCCGCCGCAAAGTTTTGCTGTTCGAGCTATGCGATGTATCGATAGTAGGGAAGCGGTGAGAGCGACGCGGTGAGGAGCGAGGCGCTCACGCGTCCTCCGTGCCTGCACATAGCTACACCACTCGCGACGGCTCATGGCAGGCATCCATAGCACGCATCCTTCCATATAAAAACATATCTTAGTTGAATCCGTTTCCACCAGTGCTAAGCTATGTGCACCAATGAGTATGATTGGTGGATATCAACCGCATCCATAGCAACGTAGCATAAGCACATCTCTGGTGGAAAAGCAGCCTTAAGGTCTAGACAAAAACACCGCTCGAGGAAAACATATCCAAGGCAAATAGAAGTTGTTAGGAACAGTATAAACGCGTTGTCACACTACGGAACGCGAGTTTACTGTTGGGTTGAAAAAACCCAGCTTTTTTCAAGAACAAAATATTTTTGTTTAAAACGTAAATTACATATTATGTTTACGAGTGTAAACTAAAAATTTGTAACACCCCCGACAAGTGAAGGTTACAGTAGTTAACTAGAAAAGAGCTGATAACTTTCAAACGGCAGAACCGATTTTCTTGGATTATAGCTAAGAACACTCTCGATCAAGCCACCTTTCAAACAAAAAAAAACTAAATTAAAATCGGTTCATTAGTTCAGGAGCTACGATGCCACAGACAAATACACAGATACACAGATACATAATTATATACACACGTCAAACTTATAACGCCCCTCTTTTTGGGTCGGGGGTTAAGAGGGCTCTCTCCGTCACTCGTTTCCACTCGTTTCATACAATCGTAGTTCCAATTTCATTTGAATATTAAGCAACCAAAGTCCATGAAATTTTGCACATATATTCTAGAAACTAATATCTATGTCTGTGGTTTTCCAGATTTCTGTTAAAATATTCGGTTTCAAAGTTACGCGGTCTTAAAATTTTCATACAAATCTTTGAGCCCCTGTAATTTTAAAACTACATATTTTTAGAAAAATCTAAAACACCACAGACACAGATATTAGTTTCTAGAATATGTCTGCAAAATTTCATGGACTTTGGTTGCTTAACATTCAAATGAAATTGGAACTACGATTGTATGAAACGAGTGGAAACGAGTGACGGAGAGAGCCCTGTTAAAAAGGCGACGGAACGCGTTCTAGTGTAATCTTCACTTGTCGGGGGTGTTGTACATTTTTAATTTACACTTGTTGTCTGTATGATTTAAGAATCAAGATTCGTAAATCCTCCTAAGGTTGACACATTAGGTTCAAATGTAAAGAACCTAAATAACCTAAATTACCCACGAAAGAAAAGGAGGACCGAACTTCAAATTACAGCACATTCTTCCTAGTAAGGTTTCCGATACTGCAAATTCTATCGAAAGTCAAGCTTGGCAATTTAAATAAATCCAAAATAAAGCTCCCACATTAGTCTGCATTCCGAAAAGAGCTCTCCCGATTAGTCTTTGCTTAAAATAAAATAACGATACCGCAATTTGAATTAAATGCCCAGTCAAGTGCGAGTTGAATTCGCACACGAAGGGTTCTGTACCATCGTACGAGAAATAAAACTTTTTAATTTGCTTGGCGGCCATTTTGAAATTCTCATAGTTTGTTGTGCCAGTGGCAATTGAAATACATTGTGACAACTCTCTTCTTGTTATGGTTCATGAGATACAGCCTGCTGACAGACAGACGGACGGCCAGCGGAGGCTTGGGGTAATAGAGTCCTATTGTGCTATTACGTCGCGGGTCGTTAGCATCGGCACCGTAAAAAAACCGGCCAAGTGCGAGTCAGACTCGCGCACTGAGGGTACTCGGGTATTTTTTCCAACATTTTGCACGGTAAATCAAAAACTATTGTACATACAAATAAATAAAAATCTGTTTTAGGATGTACAGGTAAAGCTATTTCATATGATACCCCACTTGGTATAGTTGTCTTATTTTGAATAATTGGACACAATTTAAATTTTTTTAATGATGTAACCACAAATTCTCGGTTTTCGGATTTATTCCTTTACTTGTGCTATAAGACCTACCTACCTGCCTTTCATGATTCTAGGTCAACGGGAAGTACCCTATAGGTTTCTTGACAGACATGACAGACAGACAGACAGACAACAAAGTGATCCTATAAGGGTTCCGTTTTCTTTTGAGGTATGGAACCCTAAAAAAGATTATAAATATGCTGTAAGAAACTTTTAAGCACTGTAAAATTTATACCTGAATGTTTTTACGAAGTATGAATTAATCGTTAGTTTCTTCTTCTAATCTCAAAGGCAAGCACGTGAGTTCGCGTTCTCAGTCAAAGCAGCTCTTTATCAGTTAACTCGGCCTTATCTGCGGAGTCAGGGCACGGCATTACACACGTTAACTTGCTCAAAGCTTGCATTATAAAGTGCCCGCCTTTGCCGGCTTATAGATCTCGAGCACGGCATTAATAAAGATTACGCTGTATTAATATTCGTAAACGATCGTTTACAGCACGACTGTACGGTAGCAATACGATTTTAAATCTGTCGTACACGTATTTTTGAAAAAATCGCGAGAAATTATTGTGAGGAAGTTTTTCATAACTAACAGTAATTGAAAGAGATTATGACTAATTAATCTTTCAATAATATTTGACCACAGTGAATGTTATGGCAAAGATGAGCGTCAATGATATCTCACTCAGATACTATCAGAGTCAGTGATAGAACAACTAGATTTCCTTTTTTTTTATGAACATACATTTTTGGGTGAAGTAGTAACAAACATACACACACACACACACACACACACACACACACACACACACACATACACACAAACTTTCGCCTTTATATAATATATAAGTGTGAAGTTTTCTTTAGAGTAGCAGTGCTACGAGCCTACAAATATAACAAATAATTATTTTTTACAGATATTATTTCTGATAGAATAAATTCTTCATTCACAATGAGGTTTCATTTATAATGAGGTTGTCAGCTTATAATCTAAACGTGTCTCCAAATCTCGCCGGGACGGATTACTTTTGTTCGGTGCTGAATATAACGAACTGAATCCCATCTTCTAAAATACCGTGTAGAGTAATTGGCGCTTCTCAGGTGATCCTTATCTCCGGTCCGGTCCGGTTTGTGAGGGAATCCTTGAGTAATTTTACTTCTAGCGTTTCGATTCACTTCTTAATATTTTTGACGTCATCTTAGGATCCCTAAAAATCCTAAAAGAATTATGGAGACCTTTTTGGCGTAGCGGTGCTACGAATATATAAAGTTAATTATTTTTGATTTATTCATTGATAAAGAGGTCGTGAGCCTATAATGTAAACGTGCCACCAAATCTCTCTGGGACGGATTACTGTTGCTCAACGCTGAATAAAATATAACGAACTGAATCCCATCGTCTGAAAGACGTCGTGTAAAGTAATTTGCGCTTCTCAGGTGATCCTTATCTCCGGTCCGGTCCGGTTTGTGAGGGAGTCCTTGAGTAATTTTACTTTTCAAAGCGCCTCGATTCTCTGAGCAGGGTAAATTACGTTTTAAGCAAATTGAGGTGCTTTGCACATTTCGTCACTTTTATTAAAATACAATATTGTAATATTTTCAATAAAAAAAAAAAAAAAAAGATTAAAAAAAAAAAAAAATTGTATTTTACAATGTACCTTTTTTTAAATTATATAGACTTGCGTTTGTCTGCAATCAGACTCGCTAGCAAGTGATGATGCACCCTAAGATGGAGCGCGCTTGCCTAGAAGTTGCCTATTCACTCTTGACTTGAAGGTACCCATATTATAGGTGGAAGGGAAAACTGATGCCGGAAGGGCGTTCCACATCCTGGCGGTTCAGATTAGAAAAGAGGAAGCAAATAGCTTCGTATACGTGTTCGAGGAATTTCGACTACATATGGACACAGACAGACCTCTTTAGGAACACTGTTACGAAAGCTCGGATCTTAAACTTTTGTGGAAATAGAGATCCAACACGCAAAAATTGTTCTTAATTGTTGTTGTATGTAGTTCAATCAAGTATTTTTCGTCCTATCAAGATATTTTGAAAAAAATTCTAACTGACTGAAAGCTAGCCGGTTGGTTTTCGTTATTAGAGTCTAGCTATTAGAGTCTTGGACCAATTAGAATTTTTATCTGACCCTACGAACAATGAACGAGCGATAACATAATATTGTATCAGCCATGAAGTTGATTTAAATATTTTATTTGAATCATTTATGGTACATCACTGAAGTAGCAAAGTAGTTTTTTTAGTGATGTAGGTATAACCACAAATTCGCGGTTTTCGAATTTTTCCCCCTACGTGTGCTACCTACCTGCCAAATTTCATGATTCTAGGTCAACGGGAAGTCCCCTATAGCTTTCTTGACAGACACGACAGACAGACAGACAACAAAGTGATCCTATAAGGGTTCCGTGTTTCCTTTTGAGCATGACAATTATAGGACAGGTTAGATATCACTGAAGCGTTAGCCAAAAATTAAATGCAATAACCGATAATAAAACGTGTAATCTCGCCTTTCCGCCGCTGATATTATGAGAGAAATCAACGAATCAATGCACAAGAAAGCATCAGGTGTCAACAGAGCTAGTTGTTTGAACAAAGAATCAATGTAACGAATATACTTAAGAGGACTCTCTCCGTCACTCGTCTCATACAATCGTAGTTCCAATTTCATTTGAATATTAAGCAACCAAAGTCCATGAAATTTTGCAGACATATTCTAGAAACTAATATCTATGTCTATGGTTTTCCAGATTTCTGTTAAAATATTCGGTTTCAAAGTTACGCGGTCTTAAAAATTTTCATACAAATCTTTGAGCCCCTGTAATTTTAAAACTACATATTTTTAGAAAAATCTAAAGCACCAAAGACACAGATATTAGTTTCTAGAATATGTCTGCAAAATTTCATGGACTTTGGTTGCTTAATATTCAAATGAAATCGGAACTACGATTGTATGAAACGAGTGACGGAGAGAGCCCTGTTAATAGGAGAAATTCGTTCGCTCCTGGCTGGGTATGATCAGTATGATTTAATATAATTAACTCCAGCCAGAGTTCGCTCTTAATAAGTACTAAGTGCCTCTTACGTAGCCGGTAAAAGATAATTCAGTTGAGAGTTGGTCTCTGCCAAATCCACTTACTGAAGAGCTAACTTTTTCAACTATTTTCAAGATTTTATGATACCTACTTTGCTTTATAATTTCGCATAATCCCCGCAATCTTTAGGGTTAGTCTAGTCTGAGATTTTACAACATTGATAGAATTCGAACGTTAAGACACAACAACGTCAAAATACAAGTGTTTTAAAATTTATAACAACCCAACAGATGTGTTGTGACAAGTGCAGATAACTTTTAAACGACTGAACCGATTTTCTTGGGTTATAGCTAAGAACACTCTCGATCAAGCCACCTTTCAAACAAAAAAAACTAAATTATAATCGGTTCATTAGTTTAGGAGCTGCGATGCTACAGACAGATACACAGATACACACGTCAAACTTATACATCCCTCTTTTTGAGTCGGGTGTTAAAAATGGACCTAATGTACCTTACATGGACAAGTTTTTTCAATCTGGACCAATAAGTGGAACAATCTGAAGCAATTATTTCGCAGGACATTGCTGATATTTTCGGTATTGCTGGGTATTGCAGTAAATTGCTTCAAGTGGTCGTGACGACATAATTGACTAAATTATCTGGAATTGAGGAATTTCAGTAGCCTGTGTTAGCATACTTTTAAGGTCCTTCAATGTAAAAAAGAAGTTGACCTATCTACTACGGGTATCTGCAGTGAAGGAGAGCGCTATCTCATTTACTTTCGTGTGTTTTGTATCTTCTGTCTTATTCGTCACCGAGGATACGCTATGTAACATGATCGTAACATGGCTATAGTTGAGTTTGTCATTGAGTTCCTCTACAAAATCCCAAAAAACGCGAATTTGTTAATTATGGCTTGACTCGCAGTTTTGATAGTCAACGGAAAGTGGACCTAAACTGCCCTACCTATTTTTAACCCCCGACCCAAAAAGAGGGATGTTATAAGTTTGACGTGTGTATCTGTGTATCTGTGTGTCTGTGTATCTGTGTATCTGTGTATCTGTGTATCTGTCTGTGGCATCGTAGCGCCTAAAAGAATGAACCGATTTTAATTTACTTTTTTTTGTTTGAAAGGTGGCTTGATCGAGAGTGTTCTTAGCTATAATCCAAAAAAATTGGTTCAGCCGTTTAAGAGTTATCAGCTCTTTTCTAGTTTTCTTGTAGAAAAGAAGGTTAGATAACCGTTAGGTTCATAATATTCAAGTGTCAATTGACAAATGTCAAGCTGTCAAGATGGACGTTGCCTAGATATACATAATTATTTATTTGAAAATGATTTGTCAGGGGTGTTGAAAATTTTTAATTTACGCTTGTAATCCTATTTGAACCCTGCATGTTGTAATGTTGGAGGCCCAAATAAAAGACTTGTTCGTAGTTAGCGTGGTATAATAATACTGATCCACTTATTCTAGGTGCATTACATTTACATTACATCGATGCATTACATTATATGTGTTCAAGTGCCGTGGGTCACATACTTTATAAATAAATTCATTATTTTAAAGGAAAGGTTGCGGTTTAATAGGTTGAGCCACTGATGCCTGAAATAAGTTTTAAACTCGTAAGATATCAATGTACTGAATCCCTATACATCTTCATTGAAACGAGCTTCGAGCTTAGGAACTACAGAGATTCACTTCAATATTGCCTGACTCAAGTGTCCAACAAAACTTGTAGGTATTATGCTAATTTATGTAATACGTTAATACTTTAAGGAGACAGTTCTAGTTGCGAGCTTCAGTTCGTATTTCATAGAATTAAGGAAACTGTGTAATTGAAAAAGTTTTTGCAGTTGCAAAATTGAACTTTCGCAGCCACGTTTTGCTGCACCTCTCTATTTTCATTTGATATTTGAATATCTTTCTTACTACCTGTATAATTATTTGTAACTTTATTTTAAAATAATACAGGTAATATAAGTTAAAAACATTTTTACAAATATTATTAGCTTAATTTATTACATTACAGAATATCTATATCATATGTAGTTACAATTATTGAATGATCAATCAAATCAGTATTTCAAAATACTCAATGATTTTTCAGAAACATCGTAATCATTCAAAGAGTCTGAAATCTGGTTCTGTGGTCTTATATGAGGGAAGTCCCGGGTTCGATTACTGACAAGTTTATTTTATGAACCAAGAGTTCAACTCTGATCCGAATATGACTCGAAACACTACAAAAAGTCCGACACAAACCATCGGTTTTTAACCGACTTCCAAAAAGGAGGTGGTTCTCAATTCGGCCCGTATATTTTTTTTATCTATGTACACCGATTTTCTAGGTTTCCGGACCGATTTGCAAAATTTTTTTAATAAACAGTAGAAGTTTTTTTAAATTATTATCATAAAAACTTTTGCATGTAAGTTTTGCATGTGTCTAAAAGCAGTTATTTTTAAATTTCGGATCCAAAGTAAAACAAACAAATGTTGCCAAAACATCGCAGATGTGTTGAGCTTATGTAAATGAGAGCCGACGTGTGGACGCATTGCGGGGCTGCATTTAACCTATTGCTTTGTTTCTATGCAGAGCTGTGATGTTGCAGTGTTTGTTTTTTGTTTTTTACTGCTACTTGCTGCTTCCGTTTGGACAGCAATTCGATACGAACGGAGAGAGATCAGACGAAGAACAAACCGTTTTACATCTCCCTAATCATCATCATGATCATCCCATCATCGGTTCTTTACTGAACTTTTCGGTTACTAATATCTTTTTAACCCCCCGACCCAAAAAGAGGGGTGTTATAAGTTTGACGTGTGTATCTGTGTATCTGTCTGTGGCATCGTAGCTCCTAAACCTAATGAACCGATTTTAATTTAGATTTTTTTGTTTGAAAGGTGGCTTGATCGAGAGTGTTCTTAGCTATAATCCAAGAAAATCCAGCCGTTCAGCCGTTTGAGAGTTATCAGCTCTTTTCTAGTTACTGTAACCTTCACTTGTCGGGGGTGTTATAAATTTTTAATTTACACTTGTTACTGCTACAAATGCCGCTTTCGTTTGGACAGCAATTCGATACGAACGGAGAGAGATTAGACGAAGAACTAACCATTTACGTTTCTTTCATTCATCATCATGATCAACTCATTACCGGCCCTTTACTGAACGCGGGTCTCCTCTCAGAATGAGACGGTTTTTAGGCCACGCTGGACTACTGCAAATTGGTAGATTTCCCACACCTTTGAAAACATTATGGAGAACTCTCAGGCATGCAGGTTTCCTCACGATGTTTTTGGTTACTAACATTTTTTAGACTAGTTATTTTAATGCCAATAATTTTTAGGTACGCAACAGTGAATAAATCGATCCTTCTCGCTTTTTGTTTAGGTCTCTCAAAGGTAGATACTTTGTAGAGATTGACTTCACAAAAGACTCTAGGAGGCAGTTAATATGTTGCAGCGCGATTTATTGCCTGCGCTAGTTCGCCCGGAAGATATATAGCAAGATATACGCCTTTGATTCTCATACACATACATCTTGAAAGGTCAGGGGAAAAGATATAAATATATCTTGTTACGTAGCTGTAACGGTTGAATGTGTCTGTAAAGCAAACTTACAGCAAACAAATGAGTACAGTGCATGCATTTTGGGATCTCTCTTGCCATTTTAACTCTATGTGCAACTGTCTTATATTATACTAGCGACCCGCCCCGGCTTCGCACGGGTGGACACTACCACGAAAAATCCTATCTATTTTCCGGGATAAAATATAGCCTATACGGATTCGGAAGAATCCCTCTAAGTAATGGTAAAAGAAATTTTGAAATCGGTCCAGTAGTTTTTGAGCCTATTTAATACAAACATACAAAAATACAAAGGTTTCCTCTTTATAATATTAGTATAGATTTTTAAAGGTGATTGAATGATTCTAGATCAACGGGAAGTACCCTAAAGTTAGGTGCCATAGAGTGGTAGGTGTTCTTGACAGACACGTCAGACGGACAGACAGACAACAATGTGATCCTATAAGGATTCCGTTATTTCTTTTGAGGTACAGAACTCTAAAAAATCATAGTATTTTAATCTTCCACTTTTAAAAGGAAAAATCAAGAAATTAAAGAACAAGAGTAGGTATTTCCAAGATAGCTTTTAAAGTAACTTAACGCGTTGAAGCTGTTGAAAGCGTTTACAACGGGGCAAAGTCGACGTTTAAGAGCTTTGTACTTTGTTCTGACGACATAAAGAATAAGTTAGTGAACGGTTGATGATAGTTTTACTTGCAAAGATCGTTTTTAGGGTTCCGTATTATTTTTTTTCAAACTAGCGAAACGCATTGCGAAATGTCTAAAAATAAGAAACGCAGTCAAGTGCGAGTCGGACTCACACACAAAGGCTTTCTTAACATCGAACAAAAGCACCGTCCGGCCACACAGGCCACGTATGCGTCGCGTAAGCGTAGACGTAGTGTAGAGGCATGCAGCCTCTTTTAAGACTGGCAGCTGCGAAGAAAACAACACACTTTGCAGCTGTCACTTAGCGAACACGATTTGAATTCGGAACAATTCGAATATCCTGCTGGCCTGGACGAACCCCGGGCAGCGCATTCACCTTAGGAACATCAAGACCGCAACACCTCGGTCTAGCATCAAGCTCCGGCCCTCGTTTTATACCACAGTTTTTGTTATAACTACAACCATATTGTAAATTATTGTTCATATAATACAAAGTGTAAATATGTAAGCAGCATTTCATTTATCACGTACAATTGCGTTGTAATGTATGAGACATGGCACACCGATTGCGTGGCGTGAACGTTCACGTAAACGTAATGCGTGCAGTTATATCTACGGATTCACGCGCGTCACTACGCAAGTATCACGTGTACGTGCGCGCGCGTGAATCGGCTTTAACCCTAAAATATTTTTTAGGCGCTTGTATTCAAGCGCCATCTAACGGCAAGATACAAAACTAGTAAAGACAGCGAGTCTCTCTCGCACTGGCAGTTTACCGATTTTTTAATTTGCATGGCGCCATTTAGAAATTCGATATCTTGGTTTTTTTTATTATGTAAAATATTTGTTGCTAAAGCGGCAAACACACTTGCTAAACACACTCTGTTAAGATTTCAACTCTTCACCTATTACAGTTCATGAGATCCAGCCCGCTAATGGACAGACAGATAGAAGGAATATAGATACGGAATCCTAAAAATCAATATTTCAATACTTACTACTCCGTTCAAGCATAGAATTTACAATAGTACTAACGTATTCAAGTTACACCTGCTAAATAAACTGTATGGTATAAAAATGAAAATAAAGCACCCATATATTTGCCAATGAAGTCTCGAGGCAAAACACAGAAATGGAAAATATTCGTAATTCTTTAATAATGAAATGCGCCCGAAACAGCAGCCGTTGAAACCTGAATAAAATTATTTACATAATTCCGAAGATATACGTACATTATATTTGCAATAGATAGGACTTAATGTCACTCTCCAGGACTTATTTATAGTTTATAGTTTAAAGTGGACAGTTGATCGTTGTTGGTTGACGGTTGACGGTTAAATATACATTTTCGCATTTATAATAATTAAATAAACTACAAGACTCATAAAGTTATTAAGCTCAGTTATAGAGAGCAACCTACGCTACACAAAATTCAAATGTTGAAAGAAAAATTCAGGTTATCATAATTTTTAGATAAAGTTTTCAGCAACTAGCTTGGCTACAAAACCCTACCTTATGCATGTTTTATGTAGGTATGTACCTACGCACTTGACCATTTTTTTTATTAATTCACCAGATGCCGCTATTGGCCGCTCTAAAATCTAGGGGCATAAATATCTCTTTGCATAATTTCGAATACAGGACGTTACTTACTTCATTTAAAAATGAAATTTGTTTTAGAATTATGCAAATTGAAAGAAAGGTCAAATTATCATTTTTTTTATTTTTCAACGGGATCAAAAATATACTCTGTTTTAATTTTACAGGCTTGATGAAGGCAGAATGAAAATATATTGGATGAAAAGAACAAAAAGGGTAATTTATTATGGCTTCTACTCGTTATTTTAAAAAAGATATTATTTGTTTACTGTTAAATTTCATAAAAATTTCATTGTTAAATAATCCTAACATTGAGTTACTTACTCAATGTCATATGTATCAAACAATTTGTTTATATTATAAATAAACAAAGCGTTTGTATTGTTAATATTATAAACAATAAGATAATAAATGCGACTTCGTCCGCGTGGATTTAGGTTTTTAAAAATCCCGCGGGAACTCTTTGATTTTGCGGGATAAAAGTAGCCTATGTCCCTCCCCGAGATGTAAGCTAACTCTGTACCCATCAAAATCGGTTAAACTGTTGGGCCGTAATAAGCTAACAGACAGACAGACGGGCGGACAGACAGACACACTTTCGTATTTATAATATTAGTAAGTATGGAATAGTATGGATGGATTAAGCGGTGATAGTCTAGTGGTTAAGACATCGGTCTCATAGTCGGCGGCTCCTGGGTTTGATTCCGCAGCTTTGTGCGTTTCAAGCAATTAAATATCACTTGCTTTAACGGTGAAGCAAAACATTTGTGCAGAAACCTGAAGTGTGCCAATCCGCACTCGATCAGAATGGTAGACGCAAAACTCTTCTTATTCTGAGAGGAGACCTGTACTCAGTAGTGAGCCGGCGATGAATTGATCATGATGATGATAATGATATAGGTATAAAAACTCCGTCATACTAAATAAATCATAAATCTATAATTTGAAGATACACATTGCAGATCGATGAAAAAATCACATTTAAATGCTTATTCAATATTTATGGAAAATTGGAGCTCAGTTTAAAATTAGAAAATCTCTACCTACAGTGCGCGACAGGTTGAGATGGCAATCAGGGGCATACCCCCCGCGTTAGACCTCGTACTCTGATTGCCATCTCAACCTGTCGCGTACTATACTTAAGAGGGCTCTCTCCGTCACTCGCTTCATACAATCGTAGTTCCAATTTCATTTGAATATTAAGCAACCAAAGTCCATGCAGACATATTCTAGAAACTAATATCTATGTCTGTGGTTTTCCAGATTTCTGTTAAAATATTCGGTTTCAAAGTTATGCGGTCTTAAAAATTTTCATACAAATCTTTGAGCCCCTGTAATTTTAAATCTACATATTTTTAGAAAAATCTAAAACACCACAGACACAGATATTAGTTTCTAGAATATGTCTGCAAAATTTCATGGACTTTGGTTGCTTAATATTCAAATGAAATTGGAACTACGATTGTATGAAACGAGTGACGGAGAGAGCCCTGTTAACTATTCTCAAGAGGTTTCGCTACTGAAACTGCATCTTCCAAGTCGTAAATACTGTGAATAAGTAAAAATTCGGCAGCGTCCCGCGAGCTTCTTAAATATTTACAAATAGGTATGCGACGGACTAGCGGTTGACGACAATCATGCTGAATGGAAAACCGATTTACCGCCTTCATGATGGGGAGTATTCTTAGAAGTTATTTGACCCTATCCACTCTCCACTGCACTGCACGCTCCACCGAAAACAAATTCACTCTCACCACTTGAGTACCTGGTGTACTTCAAGCACTCGTTGTACCAGATCTTTTTAGGGTTCCGTACCTCAAAAGGAAAAACGGAACCCTTATAGGATAACATTGTTGTCTGTCTGTCGTGTCTGTCAAGAGAGCCTATGGGGTACTTCCCGTAGACTCACGCCTTCTATTAGTTTATTAAGGCAAAGTTGCATCAGCGTTGGATTGTGATAAGGTAGTATAATAATAACGCTAAGTTTTAAGTACATTAGTTTTGCATTAGTTTTACGCTAGCATTAGTTTCTAGAATATGTCTGCAAAATTTCATGGACTTTGGTTGCTTAATATTCAAATGAAATTGGAATTACGAATGTATGAAACGAGTGACGGAGAGAGCCCTCTTAAAAAAAATGTAATATGGTCTTAGAGCGCGCTTGTGTAGAAGATGCCTATTCTTTACCGTAAATGTACCTACTGTTATACTTGGCAGGAAACACAGACGCCGGTGTCGGAAGGGCATTCTACACCTTACCGGTACGTACCAACAAGTGTAAATTAAAAATTTATAACACCCCCGACAAGTGAAGGTTACAGTAGAACTAGAAAAGAGCTGATAACTTTCAAACGGCTGAACCGATTTTCTTGGATTATAGCTAAGAACACTCTCGATCAAGCCATCTTTCAAAGAAAATAACTAAATTAAAATCGGTTCACTAGTTTAAGAGCTACGATGCCACAGACAGATACACAGATACACACGTCAAACTTATAACATACCTCTTTTTGGGTCGGGGGTTAAAAACGTTTCTTCGTGTATATTAAATGTTGAAGATCTATATCTTCTATAATCTTGTAGGTACATAATATAGATTAGTTAGGAGAAGGACGCGACTCACAAGACGTTTCACTTCTATAACTGCATCTTGGAAGTCGTAAATACTGTGAATAAGTAAAAATTCGGCAGCGTCCCGCGAGCCCCTTGAATATTTAGATGTACGATGGCTGCTTTACATTTCGCGAACGATGCATCTTCGTGCAGCGGCTGTTTTAATATTTAGGCAACGGGGATGTTCTTCGAGGGAATTAGAGTAGGTTATAAACTAGATATAAAGTTCATACCTACGTGACATCGACGAAGTAAAGTAAACTGGGTGAGAATAAAGAAAAGCCACTAATCCTACTTAATACTATAAACTAGATGATGCCTGCGATTTAGGTTTTTCGAAATCCCGTGGGAACTCTTTGATTTTCCGGGATGAAAAGTAGCCTATGTGCTAATCCAGGATATTATCTATCTCCAATCCAAATTTCAGCCAAATCCGTCTAGTAATTTTTGCGTGAAGGACTAACAAACATACACACACACACACACACACATACACACAAACTTTCGCCTTTATAATATTAGTGTGAAGTGTGATGTGAAAGTGTGGATGTTTGGGTATTTGGATGTTTGTTACTCAATCACGCAAAAACAGCTGAATGGATTTGGATGAAATTAAATTGAATTAAATGAAAATGAGATAGATTATACCCTGGATTAAGACATAGGTTACTTTTATCCCGAAAAATCAATGAGTTCCCAGGGGATTTTAAAAGAACCTATCTACACGCGGCGAAGTCGCGGGCATCAGCTAGTAACACAATAAAACCGGTCAAGTGCGAGTCGGACTCGCAAACTCGTAATCGACTGGTACTGCATAATGATTGCTCCATTTTTAGAGTTCCATACTCAAAGGGTGCTAATTAATGGGACCCTATTACTAAGCCTCCGCTATCCGTCCGTCTATCCGTCAATCTGTTTGGCAACGGGCTGTATCTCGTTAACTGTAATAGAATAGGTAGAGAGTTGAAATTTTCACTGAGAATATATTCTATTGCTATGACAAAATAATTAAGAATTTCAAAATGGCTGCCATCAACCCATTGTCGGTCTACTACAGAGCACGGATCTCCTCTCAGAATGAAGAGGGTGTAAGCCATAGCCTGCTACGCTGGCCCAATGCGGATTGACAGACTTCACATACCTTTGAGCACATTATGAAGTACTCTCAGGCATGCAGATTTACTACGATGTTTTCCTTCACCGTTGAAGTATGTGATCTATACTAATAAATAAAATTGGAGTGTCTGTCTGTAATTTCGAAATAACTACCGCATATTAAGGTCATATGGTTATTTGAACGATACTGTAACTGAATCACACGTTTTTAAAATTTTTGTCTGTCTGTCTGTCTGTCTGTCTGTTTGAAAAGGCTAATCTTGGGAACGGCTGAACCGATTTTGACGGGATTTTCACAGACAAGTAGAGAATTGACCAGGGAGTAACATAGGCTACTTTTTTAACCGACTTTCAAAAAGGGAGTTGTGTTTTTCTACCTATGTACACCGAAATCTCCGAGATTTCTGAACCGATTTGCGTCATTTCTTTTTTAATCGATAGAGGAACTTTGCGACATTGTTTCATAAAAAATTTGGAGTCCAACTCCTCAATCCTGATGCTGCAGGGGATCTGACCAATCCACGCGGGCGAAGCTGCGGGCATCAGCTAGTATTTAATAAGATGTGCGTGCCCGGGATCGAACCCGGATCTTCGTCTTAACCAATAGGCTATCGCCGCTTTCTCGTGATGTACAATAACCTATTTAGAGGGAAAAGGCTCCAATGCTCGCAATAAATAAGCAAAGGTTTCCAAGTCCTCTCCAGTCCAGTGTCGATCAAATATTTAGATCCTCACCACCGACTGCTGTACGTTTTGTATACGATGCAGTTAAGCTAGACTTGTAGGGATATAACCTCAATTTTTGAAAAAAAAAAAAGTATTTGTTAAATGCTTCAAAAACGCAAAAAACACTGCCAAGTATAACTTTATAGCAAGAGTGGCATCTTCTAGGCAAGCATGCTTCAACTTAGACCTCTTCATTGATTGTACTAAAAATAAAATAAAAAGTGTTTTAAATAATAACAATAATTTGACTGCTAGGTGCGTTTTCAACCTACTTGTTCGTTTTATGGAAATAATGTTCAGGCCCAGCTCTCTTGATCACGTGACCCGAGAAATATAGGTACCAACGACGGTGCGCCCCTTAGACAGCACTCACGTAACTCTTATTTCTTATGGGAAAGAGAGAAAAGAGATAAGAGCTTCCGAGATAGAGAGAGAGGCGTTTTTAACCCCGCTTGGCCGTTTCAACCAATCGGAGAAGACTCACATTAGTGGAAAGTTCAAAATACCGTGTATACCTATTCTGTGGTCTTATCCCCGTTATGCCCAATTCATCAATAGTCTGTCCAACGTTCAACAAATATTTTATCGGGTGTTACTCGACGTCCGCCCGGCATTCTATCCTCCAAATATTCTTACACGAGCATCTAAAGACTGTATATTATTTAAGTTATAACTTTATAAGCCTCAACAACTCAACTGAATAAAGCTGCCTTTACACCACGGATGTGTCAGGAATCAGGATGCATAATGATATGTGTCAATCTGTTTGGCAACGGACTTTCTCGTGAACTGTAATAGAATAAGTAAAGAGTTGAAATTTTCACCGAATGTATATTTCTATTGACGCTATAACAAAATAATTAAAAATTTCAAAATGGCTGCCATGGATTTTTTTTTATCTTGGTACGGAACCCTTCGTGTACGAGTTTGACTCGAACTATCTTTATTCAAATAAACTTTTACCTGCTTTTGAATCGTCAAAAAAATCAGGTACCACTAGCTCGAAAATTGGAATGCCTTTCCTACCGAAAAGAACCAGCAAGAAACTCGGCGGTCGCTCTTTTCAAAGATTCGAATTACCATTGAGATTAGATCTGTGAAACATCCAGTTGGATTGTGGTTGGTGTTGAATGTTGTTTACATAATCGTCAGAGTATTTCTCAATGCCAAACAGAAACCTTAGAAAACAAGCGATTCTTTATTTGTTCCCAACGTTGCTACACAGTTCGAAACTTTCCGAGTCTTCCATTGCGTAAACACCTTACAAATTACATGAACCGCGTCGCAATTTCACGAAATATTTTCTGGATAAGCGAGATGACGTATATTTAACCCCCGACCCAAAAAGAGGGGTGTTTTAAGTTTGACGTGTGTATCTGAGTATCTGTCTGTGGCATCGTAGCTCCTAAACTAATGAACCGATTTTAATTTAGTCTCTTCTCTCTCTCTTCTTCTTCTTATTTTGTATAATGGCTTTTATTGAAAGGTGGCTTGGTCGAGAGTGTTCTTAGCTATAATCCAAGAAAATCGGTTCAACCGTTTGAAAGTAATCAGCTCTTTTCTAGTTACTGTAACCTTCACTTGCCGGGGGTGAGAGCCTAGTGATTAAAACGTCCGCCTCTCATTCGAGAGGTCGGGTCAAAGTGATCCTATAAGCGTTCCGTTCTTCCTTTTGAGGTACGGAACCCTAAAATTAGAGGGGCCCAGGGATCGAACCCCCGACCTCCCAAAAGGTTCCAAAATCCAAAATTAAGCCTCAATAGCTCAACGGTTATAGGAGCGGACTGAAATCCGAAAGTTTGGCGGTTCAAACCTCACCCATTATTGTCGTACCTACTCTTAGCACAAGCTTTACGCTTAGTTGGAGGGGAAAGCGGAATGTTAGTCTTGATTAAAATGGCTAATATTCTTTTTAAAAAAAAATAGGAGGCCGACGCAACGCCAAGAAGTATCGCAGCATCGATCGGTATTAATCAAAAATATATCAAGGTAATAATCAATAATTAATCAAAAAATCTGCAGCAAAATTAGAAACAAATATACCAGAGTGAATCTAAATAAAATAGTTTGATTAGTTTGGTTAGGATATTTTTCTTTACCAAAGAGCATGTAAATATAAATTAATGAACTAAAGTCCGAACTTTTCAGTAGGTATACGTGAAATAGTTAACAGGGCTCTCTCCGTCACTCGTTTCATACAATCGTAGTTCCAATTTCATTTGAATATTAAGCAACCAAAGTCCATGAAATTTTGCAGACATATTCTAGAAACTAATATCTGTGTCCGTGGTGTTTTAGATTTTTCTAAAAATATGTAGTTTTAAAATTACAGGGGCTCAAAGATTTGTATGAAAATTTTTAAGACCGCGTAACTTTGAAACCCAATAATATTTTAACAGAAATCTGGAAAACCACAGACATAGATATTAGTTTCTAGAATATGTCTGCAAAATTTCATGAACTTTGGTTGCTTAATATTCAAATGAAATTGGAACTACGATTGTATGAAACGAGTGACGGAGAGAGCCCTCTTAAACACACTAAAAGTACTAAAAAACTCACACTTTGGTTAATTGGTTACCGTATTTACATTACAAAACAGCGTTGCAAATGTGCGCTGCGAAACTCGAAAGCAGGAAATTTTTAAGTAATTTTCATCCTCTTTTTTTCGAAAATTCCCTCTGAAACGGGTGAATTTTATATCAACTACTCAAACACCGGCAGTGCATGGCTCCTGCTGAGTGCAAGATCACTGTTTTTTCTTTATTTTCGACGGAAATTTTTTAAAACTTCGTCACGGCTTTTAAGCGCGTCCTTTGATTTAAATTCACACAGAAAAGTTGCCCCCGACATTAAATCGCCGCCAAAGTTTTAAAAAGTTCTAACTTAGATGTACATAGATATCACATCTTTAAAAAATTTAAATACATGTTTGACTTGGTTTGGGTTGACAAATTTTACTCGAGTGAATATACATTTTGTCCGTCCGTCTGTCAATATCTTAAACATGAACAAATGAAAATTACTTTATAAACATTACGGGCAAGTTACCTAAGTACGATTAATTGCCTCTATCAAACAATTTACTTATCTATAAAAGATTGATCGAGTCAATAAAAGGTATCAAAATAATCTACCCAGCCTTGCTGCGACTACTCTATCTACTATTATTAACCCCCGACCCAAAAAGAGGGGTGTTATAAGTTTGACGTGTGTATCTGTGTATCTGTCTGTGGCATCGTAGCTCCTAAACTAATGAACCAATTTTAATTTAGTTTTTTTTGTTTGAAAGGTAGCTTGATCGAAAGTGTTCTTAGCTGTAATCCAAGAAAATCAGTTCAGCCGTTTGAAAGTTATCAGCTCTTTTCTAGTTACTGTAACCTTTACTTATCGAAGGTGTTATTTTTTAAATTACACTTGTTCAGGAGTAAGTTTCAATCCTTTTTAGTACATTTAAAAAGTTTTTATCTAGGTATAACTTAAAATAAAAATTCACTCGCTGGTATAAAATAGTCGTCGTAATTCATTGTAATAGATAACTAGATCTTTTCTCTCGCCCAAGATATATGGAGACAAGTTGGAGCTAGCGCGTATTTCTTCTAGACGAAGACGATAAATTACTACTGAGCGTATTAACCTCTTGCCTGACTACTTCTAGTTAGCGTAAAGGATTTTGTCGACCTGCCTAAAGCATTGTAAATGCTATGGCTTTAGGTCCTGAATTTGATGCCCGACAGCACTGTGTGTCTTTTTTTATTCCATTACAAGTTAGCCCTAGACTGCGATCTCCCCTGATGGTAAGTGATGCTGCTGCATCATCATTATCATCTTAGAAGATGGTAGGGGTCTGCTAGTTTTATTAAACCCATAAGTACATAACCCTTATGAGTTTCTACTCGGCATCGTACTGCTACTTTAAATCGCTTGGCGGCACAGCTTTGCCGGTAGAGTGATAACTAAGCACGGCAGAAGTCTCCCACCTATAGGTACTCTTTACAAGTACTTTTGAATCGTCAAAAGCATCTACCACTGGTTCAGAATGCCTTTCCTACCGAAAAGAATCAGCAGAAACTCGGCGGTTTCCTTATTCAAAGATTTGTTATTACAATATTATGCCATGTATAAAAGTAATTAAAGTCCAGTGCATTGCTGGAGTGAGCTGCTGATAATGATTATAATAATGATTTTCATTAAAATAAAAGCCAAAACAAAAGACAGTTTGCATGCACCAAATAACTTTCAGCGTTGGAAAATCATCAAAATTCACTGGGTGAAGTAGAACCGTTATAACTTTTCCCGGTCCCATTGTACCTTTTATAAGAAATACAATAAGAAACGCGAATGTGGAAACTTGCCGTCGTGTGTACTCACAGTTTGTGCATTCATTCCGAAATTAAACATTCATTTCATTGCATTTTCGACGAAGGGAAGCGAGCCAAACTTGCAGCTTTTATTTTTTGAGAAAACACGTAAATGGGAAATGGTATGTGCCAAATAAAAAGTCTTAACAAATACAACAAAACAGTTAAACTACCCGAACATACCTCAAACATCAAGGTCCAAAAAATATAAAGTTCAACAATAGCTCAACGGTCAAAGGCGCGGACGGAAACCCAAAAAGTCGGCGGTTCAAACCCCATCTGTTGCACTATTGTCATATTTACTCCTAGCACAAGCTTTACGCTTAGTTGACAAGTTTTACGCTTAGTTGGAGGGGAAAGGCGAATATTAGTAATTCTGGTGTTTGCGAATTTCAATCGTTTCGCGCACTAACCTGGGTAGATATATACCTAATATCAGTAGTGGCGATTTGTGGAGAGAACACATGAGTTCCATAATCCCTGTTCAATCCAGTGTTTTGCTCCTGGTTGTAGAATATACTCCAGCTCGGCGCTAACTAAAGGCGGAGTCAAAATATCTATAGTTAAAAATCATGAAATTAATCGTGGTTAAACCTACGCCTTATTTACATTATAATATTTCGCTAAACCACGAAATAAGCCTAAAATCATTAAAATTAAAGAGTCCCCACGGGATTTTCAAAAAATCCAAGCGGACCATTATCCAGTAGTCAACTATACCCTCCTGAAGTCGGGTAAAAATTTATCTTAATTGTACCTACTTAAAAACAAGATGAAAATACAAAGCAACATTATTAAAAGTTAATTTATTATTTTCTCGACTGAAGTCATTCCTAGAATAATATTGTTTATCCTATAGAACCTAGTTTTCTCAAGATCTCAACTGTGATCTAAGCGGAATTAAAATTCAACGAAGCGTATAATTTACTTAAAGCGAACAGGAAATGAGTTAAGGAATGCTTTTACTCCGTGTTATGTATTTTGTAATCTCCATTTAATAACAACTAGCGAGTCGCCCCGGCCTTGCACGGGTAGTTTATAGCAATTTTCCTAGGCATCCCTAATTATTGTATTGTTTAAAATATAGCCTATGTCGATAAATGTAATTACTAGTATTTAGCTATATCAACATAACATACATTCGCGCGAGTTACGCAAGCGACAACTAGAAGGATTTTTGAAGGAAACTAAGATAGAATTAACTACTAAAGTTATAAAGTCCTTACATGTTAACCTTTTTTTTTTAATCGCGTTGAAATCCTCATGGATACCACCGCTCCCGGGGAGGCACGGAGGTTATGTCGAACTCTTACCGACTAAAACCCCACGGCGGCGGCGTTCCCCGCATCGCCTGATGGCCAGGCTACGGGGCCAGACACATTCGCGCAACCTAGCCAGCGGCGCCTGCCAAGGACTCTCCTCAGGGCACCAATATAGTCCCTACACACCGTCTGAGGCACACCACAAACACATTTTTACCTAACCTAACACCTGCATCCATGTCAGATGCAGAGTTTCACATTATGACGACCTAAAACTAATCTAATCTAACCTAACTTGAAACTGCGTCATTGAAACTGCGTCGAGGTGTGACCACAGAATGACCTCTTCACATCTCTCACTTGGTTTAGAATAGAATAGAATAGAATTTTATTCAAATAGACTTTTACAAGTGCTTTTGAATCGTCAAATAATTCACCACTGGTTCGGAATGCTGTTCCTACCGAAAAGAACCATCAAGAAACTCGGCGGTTGCTCTTTTCAATTCTTCAATTTACAATAATATTCCATACTATACCTAGAAGCAATTGCAGCCCCGCGCATCGCTGGAGCGAGTCAAATCCATGCTTTTTTATCATTTACATAATCTTACTAATATCATATCTTATCTTAATAGTTTAAATACTTTAAATAATAGCTAATTTTAAAATATAGATTAGTCCTATTTAGTTGATCACGTCATATTATGAGGTGATTAACTAAATCAGGACCTAGTACCTTAGTCTTTGAGTCTGGTTTGCTTCGCAAGTGATTTCAACTATGTCGTCGTTCGAATACGCAACACGTGCTATAAGCAGTATTTTATTTTTGTAAAGCTATCCATAATTTTCCACATAAATGAGCAAATTCATTAACTAAGTATTTATACTCCAGTAACTACTCAAATACTTACAACTAGTAAAACTTGAAAAGACGGGCAAATTCACAATAAGCTTGATTGGATTCTCAAAAGCATAGTTCGCGAACAGTTGCCAAGTCGATAAAAGATTGCCTACTATTTAAAGTTTAATTATTTTCCCAATAGAAGTAACTTAGTAGAAGTTCTGTGTAAGTTCGCTATTCTATGTTCGCGTTAGTTGTTACTTACAAGTTCTCAACAGAGATTGAAGCTAGGATTAAAATGCGTCGAACCGTGTAATTTTACTAAGAGAGTACAAAGTACTAATTGATAGACAAGTTAGTTGATTAATGCTTTAGAGTTTGTATTTACGTACTCCTAATTAAATTGATTCTTCCATAATATTGTCTGGTGGCTTTTGCGCTGGCTAGTTACCACCCTACCGGCAAAGTTTCAATAAGCTCAATGGTTAAAAGGGCGGACTGAAATCCAAAAGGTCGGTGGTTCAAACCCCAAGCCGTTGCACAAATAACGATCTCCGTAGCGTAGTGGTAAGCTCTGTGGTCTTATTAGTGGGAGGTCCCGGGTTCGATTCCTGGCAGGGGTTTGGAATTTTATCTTGTCTGGTTTGGTTGAGTGGTCTTGGCCGTGGCTAGTCACCACCCTACCGACAAAGCCGTGCCGCCAAGCGATTTAGCGTTCTGGTACGATGCTGTGTAGAAACCGAAGGGTTTAAGAAAAACTGCCACACCCGTTCCAGGTTAGCCCGCTTCCATCCTAGATTGCATTATCACTTACAACCAGACGATACTGCTATCAAGTAGCTAACTTGTATCTGAATTTTAAAAAACCTATCCCTAACACAAGCTGCACGCTAAGTTGGAGTTCAAACCTTAGATGAAAATGAGTGAATTTCATCCTATGTTAATCCTACTAATATTGTAAACTAGCCGATGCCCGCGACTTCGCCCGCGTGGATTTAGGTTTTTTGGAAATCCCGTGGGAACTCTTTGATTTTCCGGGATAAAAAGTAGCCTATGTGCTAATCCAGGATATTATCTATCTTCATTCCGAATTTCAGCCAAATCCGTCCAGTAGTTTTTGCGTGAAGGAGTAACAAACATACACACACACACACACACATACAAACTTTCGCCTTTATAATATTAGTGTGATGTGAAAGGGTGGATGTTTGGATGTTTGTTACTCAATCACGCAAAAACTACCGGACGGATTTGGCTGAAATTTGGAATCGAGATAGATTATACCCCGGAATAACACATAGGCTACTTTTTATCCCGGAAAATGAAAGTTTCCGCGGGATTTTGGAAAACGTGAATCCACGCGTATAAAGTCGCGGGCATCAGTAGTCTATAAATAGATATCTTTAGATTGAAACATTATTCTGATTAGACGAGGGCCTATAGAGACTTATAATTGTTTATTTATAAAGCGTATCATCATGAATTTAATCATCACACCGATGAAATTCAACGTAGTGTACATATATAATCACACTAATATTATAAAGGCGAAAGTTTGTATGTGTGTGTGTGTGAGTGTGTGTGTGTGTGTGTGTGTGTATGTTTGTTACTCCTTCACATAAAAACTACTGGGCGGATTTGGCTGAAATTTGGAATGGAGATAGATAATACCCTAGATTAGCACATAGGCTACTTTTTATCCCGGAAAATCAAAGACTTCCCACGGGATTTCGAAAAACCTAAATCCACGCGGGCGAAGTCGCGGGCATCGGCTAGTAGGTATTATACCTAACTATGCCCTTTACATACCGATCTTGTTAGTTGCCTCAAGTTTTCAACCGAGCTCCTTCAGCGTGGTTAGTACTAGGTCCACACTATTATCAATTTAGGGTTTAGACACACAACGGACAGCGAAAAAGTCTAAATAGGTATACAAGTGTGAATTAAAAATTTATAACACCCCCGACAAGTGAAGGTTTCAGTAACTAGAAAAGAAAGAGCTGATAACTTTCAAACGGCTGAACCGATTTTCTTGAATTATAGCTAAGAACATGCCACCTTTCATATAAAAAAAAATTAAATTAAAATCGGTTCATTAGTTTAGGAGCTACGATGCCACAGACAGATACACAGATACACACGTCAAACTTACAACACCCCTCTTTTTGGGTCGGGGGTTAATAAAAGGAAAACAACTGACTATCAACGCACAGTCGTCAATCCAGCGGGTTGGAGGTCGTCCCATACCTACTGCGCTTCCAGATACGCGGTCTCCACTCCAGAACAGGTCTGTCCCAGCAGCCACAGTACTGATGGCTAGTGTTAGTAATGACTAATATTCGCCTTTCCCCTCAGACTAAGCGTACGGCTTGTGCTAAGGGTAGTTACCACAATAGTGCAATGGGTGAGGTTTGAACCGCCAGATTAGATCTTTCAGATTTTAGTCCACCCCTGTAACCGTTGAGTTATTGAGGCGTTTTGTTTCACCCATCGCTAAACGATAAGTCAAAGTTACACCAAAAGAAACCCAAATATGTAGCCCTAGCCTTAAGTTTTCAACTGAGATCCAGCGTGGTTAAAATACGACCAAGCGTATAATTTGCACTCTGAGAGAACAAGGAAACTATTCTATAGAATGTAATTAACAATATGCATACTAATTAATATAATATAAACTCTGCCTCTTATATTAAGAAACAGATATTTAGCGGCAATCCCATTTTAGTAGAATTTTTCCCGCGACTTAGCGTGGATTTAATTTAAGTTTTTCAAGCATGCCATTGCAGTTCCACTGTGCAATAAACTATTGGGATATTGAATTTCAAATTCAAAATATTTTTATTAAATTAAACTTTTACAAGTGCTTTTGTATCGTCAAAATAATCTACCACCGGTTTGGAATGCCATTTCTACCGAGAAGAACCAGCAAGAAACTCGGCGGTTGCTCTTTTCAAGTATTCAATTTACAATAATATGCCATACTGTATACAAGCAATTGCAGCGCCATATTGCTGGAGCGAGTCAAATCCAAGCTTTTTGTCATTTACATAATTTTCGATTGTATAATAAGCTTAGATACCTAAGGACTAAAACATTCTTCAATAGATAAAAATATTAAGTTACAGATAGTTACTTAAGTGTAATACGGTATGCATAAAATAATCTTATAAATATTATTATTTATATTAATATTATTTATTTCTATACAAAAAAACAATCTCAATGCACTTAATTTATTTAATGCACTTAGTTTAAATTCGAAATATAGGCCAAGTTTTTTCACAGTATCTATCTTTGTGTATCTATCTTTCTGTATATCTGTTTTTCTTTAAATCAGGCCCCTAGTTGGTAAAGGAATGTGATGTGGGGACTGGGGAATGTCCTGAAAAATGTGAAAATAAAAAACGTTATATGGGTATAAATATTGGATACATCTTTATTTACAAAATTAAAAAATAAAAAGAAATTGCATCGGATCAAAATGAAAGCCAAGTCGTTCGTGTTTATTAAAAAACTTATATTTACATATTTATAAAATATATTTCTATTGATCGAGATTATTAATAAATGATTAATAATTCTCAATATTAAATCTTTCGGTTTATAGTATTAAGTATATCATTATATTCAAATATATAAATAAAGGATTGTGAATAATAACTGTAGCTAAAATAAAAGAACTTACTTAAGTCACAACCAAGTAGTTTTAAGTAGAACCAGATATACATAAATAAGTCTGTATGATAAATAAATTATTCAATTGTATTAATGTACATAAATGAATAGATATTCTTTTTTTGTAATAATATTCCAGACACAGATGAAAAAATTAGTAAGTAACTTGTAATGGGTATTGTAATTTACAGACTATTGCACCTAATAATAGGTCTGAACAGTGATATAAGAGGAGGGTGCTTTTTAAAAGTAAATATTCTTAAATAATCGTGACTTAAGATCCTTTCTTAAAGTATTAGGTATGTTAACACACACCCATATACCCTAACATCACACTAATATTATAAAGGAGAAAGTTTGTATGTGTGTGTGTGTGTGTATGTTTGTTACTCCTTCACGCAAAACCACTCGACGGATTGGGCTGGAATTTAGAATGGAGATAGATTATACCCTGGATTAGCACATAGGCTACTTTTTATCCCGGAAAATCAAAGAGTTCCCACGGGAATTTTAAAAAACCTACATCCACGCGAACGAAGTCGCGGGCATCAGCTAGTAATTTATATTCTCTTTTCCCTGCAAGTACGCATAAAGGAGTGATCACAATAATAACAACTTTAATCCTGCGAGCTTTGGGATTTGACTCTGCCTTAATATTCTTGAGCTATTGAAACTAGCTCAAGGGTTTGCGAAGCTAAAGTGGCTATGGGCAGTGCACATAGTTCGAAAACCCGATAGACCTTGAGGTCTCAAGGTGCTAGAATGGCAACCTCGCGCCGGAAATCGCAGCATTGGAAGACCCCCAAATAGCTGACAGACGACATCAAAAGAGCCGCTGGATTCAGGCGGCACAAGACCGTGGCATTTAGAAGACCCTACAAGAGAATACTCAGCAGTGGTCGTTTATCGGATTACAATGATGATTGATGTTAGGTTTCACCTACAGTTTTTACTTTTTGAACATCCCGTTCACATCTGTTTTGTTTGCTTAATATCAATATTCAATACATATGATACTATACATATGGCTGGTCCCTATTTGATGCTCCTCTAGCAATCGATTTCGGGAAGGGATCGCATGAGAGCAGACTTGACGGCTTGCGCTGCGGGAACTGGGTTTCCACCACCGGCGACGATCCTCAGGAACTATAAAAAAAAACAAGTTGTCAGTTATATTATATAACAAGTTACTAAATAAAAAATTTCAGTTTTTAGTGGCCCCACTGTACTATAATATGCTATGCCCAGTTAAAACCCTACTGTTTACTAAGCTATTAAACTGATCGCGAGCAATTTGCTCTTATCCATTGAGGAGTTCTGTTCTCCATCTCCGAAGACATTCATCAGATCTTCACTAAATTATACGGGACCACCTTCACAGTATACCCTATCAAACAAAAAAAAATTTTCAAATCGGGCCAGGGGTCTTTGAGTAATCGGGGAACATACATAAAAAAAAAGAAGTCTTTTTTGGAAGTCGGTTAAAAACCGGTCAAGTGTGAGTCAAAATCGTACAGAAGGGTTCGGTACCGTCGCTCAAGAAATAACACTTTTTTTTTGGGTTCTATACACAGAAGGTAAAACGAAGCTCTATTAAAGTCACTCTGTCTTTATGTTTGTCCGTCTGTCTATCTGTCCGGGTAGGTATCACAGGTCTCTAGCTCGTAGACGAAATGCGTTACAAACCTGAAATTTTGGTATTTATTGAAAAGCATTGACCCGAAACCGTATTGAATCGAAATTAAATTAAATTACTTTACATGGGTACAACTATACCAAGTGGGGTATCATATGAAAGGGCTTTACCTGTACATTCAAAACTGATTTTTATTTATTTTTATGTAAGTATAATAGTTTTTGATTTATCGTGCAAAATGTTGGACTCGCACTTGGCCGGTTCTTTCATAATTAGCTCGTCTTGATGAATAAGATATATATACTAATATTATAAATAGGAAACCTTTGTATTTTTGTATGTTTGTATTGAATAGGCTCAAAAACTACTGGACCGATTTCAAAATTTCTTTTACCATTACTTAGAGGTATTCTTTCGAATCCGAATAGGCTATATTTTATCCCGGAAAATAGATAGGATTTTTCGTGGTAGTGTCCACCCGTGCGAAGCCGGGGCGGGTCGCTAGTAAGATATAAAGATACTTACGTCTGAAAGTGGGCCAAAGGCGTACTGTGCGGCTTGCTGTACTTCAGGAAGGGTGGCGGCGGTGACCGCGGCGGCCATGTTGTTGCTTCTCACGTTGAACGCGGTGTAGAGACGCTTTGCTGCGCAGTACTGCTCGTTGAAGAGGCTACACGTAGCAACAGAATACATAAGACGAGGCCGCACGATGCATTTCCAACCAGTAACCAGTATAAATTACCCAGCTATTTCTATTATTGTCGTGTTGAAAATTGCTGGCGTGTGTACAGAAAAGAGCCGATTCACGTTTGGTTTTTAGGAAAAAGAAACCTGTCTATCCGTCTGCCCGTCTGTCGTGTCTGTCATGAAAACCTATAGGGTACCTACTTCCCGTTGACCTAGAATGATAAAATTTGGCAGATAGAGAGCACAAGTAAAGGAAAAAATCCGAAAACCGTGAAATTAGAGACAGCTAGCACAAACTGTAGTATCTAAACGTAGGACAACTTATGGCCAAAAGGCCAGCGTGAAATTAAAAAAAATATATACGTACGGAAATTGATATACGTTGCATTGGTTAAGAATGCGGTCCCAGGCCTCTTCGAATTGATAGTTTCTGCCACCGCCGAGGCAGTTGCCACGGGCTCCAGCCTAGAACATTAATCAATCAATCGTCTAAAATATTATTGACTAACCGACGCCCGCAACCTCGTCCGCATGGATTTAGGTTTTTCGAAATCCCGTGGGAACTCTTATGTGCTAATCCAGGATATTATCTATCTCCATTTCACAGCCAAATCCGTCCAGTGGTTTTTGCGTGAAGGGTAACAAACATACACACACACATACACACAAACTTTCGCCCTTATAATATTAGTGTGATTGAATTAAATGAAATTAAATGCCAAAATATTCGATATCACCTATTTAGGCTACAAGTGCTTAATTAATTAACCATATCCTATTAGGTTCCATCATTGATTAGACAAATATTACCTACATATTATCAATTAGGTTTTAAATGATACAAATTATATCACGATATGTTACATGAAACGTATAAAAAGTACCATCAATATCAATAAAAGTCCAAATAGGAGTAGATCCAGGTTAGACAATATCAGACGGTAGCACCTAGTTTGATTAATGATGAAGCTATGAATGTTGGAACGAAGCACGAACAAATATGGTCTGACTGAGAATGCAAGTCATCTGCAAACTCATGTATTACAACGGAACGTGCTATATTTTACAGTATTTCTGGAAATAAAGATGAAAAATATATAAGAAGATACTAACTTACTGAAAATATATCAACGTCCAGTTTAAACCGCTGGATCTACAAACTTAAGAGGGGTCCCTCCGTCACTTGCTTCATACAAACGTAGTTCCAATTTCATTTGAATATTAAGCAACCAAAGTCATGAAATTTTGCAGACATATTCTAGAAACTAATATCTATGCCTGTGGTTTTCCAGATTTCTGTTAAAATATTCGGTTTCAAAGTTACGCGGTCTTAAAAATTCATATACAAATCTTTGAGCCCCTGTTATTTTAAAACTACATATTTTTAGAAAAAAACTAAAACACCACAGGCACAGATATTAGTTTCTAGAATATGTCTGCAAAATTTCATGGACTTTGGTTGCTTAATATTCAAATGAAATTGGAACTACAATTGTATGGAGTAAGTGACGGAGAGAGCCGTGTTAAGATTTTGAATGTTTTGAATTCTTAGAGACCCCGCAATTAATTTTGAAGAATCCCTTACACGCCTTCCCTTCCATCCCTTTACAAAACTTAATTCCACGCGGACGAATTAACAGGAAAAAGCTAGTAATCCTCATTCATATACATTCAATCAAACATTATTTGACGATTCAAAAATCGGGCTTTTTTACTAAAGACTTAGGCATGCGCTTGACTGCAATCACACCAAACACGAGATTATGCAGCCTAAGGTGGAACGCGTCTGTGCAGAAGGTGCCTATTCACTCTTCCTTTGAAGGTACCAATATTACAGCTAGCGGGAAAAACGACATTCCACATTGTAGCAGTGCGTATTAGAAACGAGGAAGCAAATCGCTTCGTACGAGTCCGTGGGTTTTTTTTTTATAAAGAATACATATTAGCCATGTTAATCATGACTAATACTGCCCTTTCCCCTCTAATTAAGCGTAAAGCTTGTGCCAGGAGTGGGTACGACAATAGTGCAACGGGTGGGGTTTGAACCGCCGACCTTTCGGAATTTAGTCCGCTCCTCAAACGTTGAGCTATCAAGGCTCTAAATCCGTGGGATTGCGATGGACCTTGGCGGTTGGCTGTTATCGCGGTTCGAATGGCGAGTAAAATGGGTCCAACCAGAATTAAAGGAATACATACCGAATAACGGACGGCGTTGGGGGTCATGACTAGTCCGACGATGTCGTCGATCGAGCGATTAAGGTATCGTTGGATGTAGCTGGCCAACGCAGCTCGCAGGCCGACGCGACCACTTGCAGCGGTGTTGATGAGCTAAAAATCGGAATATTAGATGTAAAGATGAAGTTAAACAGCACTAAAACCCGACTACTAGGTACCCGCGAGATCTGTCTGTGGCATCGTAGCTCCAAACTAATGAACCGATTTTAATTTAGTTTTTTTTTGTTTGAAAGGTGGCTTGATCGAGAGTGTTCTTAGCTATAATCCAAGAAAATCGGTTCAGCCGTTTCCAAGTTATCAGCTCTTTTCTAGTTACTCTAACCTTCACTTGTCGGGGGTGTTATAAATTTTTAATTTACACTTGTTGATATTGTTCTACTATATTTATATTTACGAAATTAATGAACTCCAGGATATCGGTGGTACGTTATGATGACTGTCCAGATGATGGAGTACTTACAGCAGCAGCCTCGCAGGAGTCACCAGGTACACCGCGAGCCATTGCCCCGACGATGGAGATGATCTGGATCGCGGAGGTGGCCTGGCTGGAGGCGTTGCTAACATTGCCAAATCATGGCAAGCATCAATCATCATGTGCCCGTAGAGTGGGATGTCATCGCCGCCGATGAACTCCAGGATACCGGTGGTACGTTATGATGATTGGACAGATGATGGAGTACTTACAGCAGCAGCCTCGCAGGAATCACCAGGTACACCGCGAGCCATTGCCCCGACAATGGAGATGATCTGGATGGCGGAGGTGGCCTGGCTGGAGGCGTCGCCTAACATTGCCAAATCATGGCAAGCGTCAATCATCATGTGCCCGTACAGCGGGATATCACCGCCGTCGAGGAACTCCAACACGCTGGTGGTGATGTTTCTGAGTGGTAGAAATATGTAATAATTTTAGTTGTGAGACTGGGACCTTAAGCTAAGTTTCCACTAGCAACAAAATCTTGCAGAAGACGTACAGTTTATATTTACCTATAAAATCCCTTCTATCGCATATCCCTTATCTCTCTCTCATCTTTCTTTCTCAGAAGAAATTATATCAGCCTGGCTGTCCAGCGCGGAAATGCAGCCAGCATTCTTGGCACCATTCCACGCGGACATGATTTGTATAGTAATTAGATAAGGCTGGCTTTAAGTTTTATTGTAATATATTTTATTTAAAAAAAAATAGTAGTTGTGTAAGAGCCATCGAAAGGATAGAGTCGCCGTCGTAGATATCTTGCTCGGGTTGCATGACCAAATGAGCATATTATATTGCTAGATGATACCCGCGACTTCATCTGCGTGGATTTACTTTTTTTTTAATCCCGTGGGAACTCTTTGCTTTTCCGTGATAAAAAATTGCCTTTGTCAATTTCTGGGAATTAAGCTACCTTTGTACCAAACGTAGAAATTGTTTGAACGAATGGGTCTTTATGAATCCCGTGGGAACTCTTTAATTTTTCGGGATAAAAAGTAGCCTATGTCCAATATGTACCAAACATAAAAATCGGTTAAACGGTTGGATCGTGAAAAGATAGACAGACAGACAGATACACTTTCGCATTTATAATATTAGTATGGATGAGGTACTTAATATAATCATGTATACAAGATTATTACCTATATTATACAAGTCATACCTGTTGATCATTTGACCATTGTCGGTAATTACAGGAGCTTCCGATATGTCGTAAAAGTTCACATTCGCGGTCGGCAGGGAGAGCGCGCTCTGTTGGCAAAAAGAAAAATAAGGTTCTAAGAAATAAGAAAATTAATAGCTGCAGCACGATGGTCAAGTTTGAATCGTAGACGGGGTTTGAATATTTTAGTATGGAGACTGGCCTACCTATATTTGCCATTATATGGCCTATGCCTGCCATTTAATTTTTTCCCAAAATAGCGGCCACGCATAAAACCTGCATTTATCAATACAAAACAAGTTGTACTTGTAGATGGGTTAGAGTTTAGACTGTTGTACTGATGACTCCACCAGTACAACTTTGTTACCTCAGAACTGTGACACTTTGAAAGATATTGACTCATACAATATTTGTGTGTATTGATGCCAGCTATTGATTTAATACAGGTTATATGAGTGGCTGCTATTTTGGAAAAAAAGGAAAATGGCGGCCTTATAGGTAGACCAAAATCATCAAATCTCACAATAAGATATAAATAATTTTTAGCAAAATCTTTTGTTTTATTTTTATTCAGATACCTACTAGTTAGCCCTTGACTGCAATCTCCCCTGGTGTGGTAAGTGATGATGCAGTCTAAAATGGAAGCAGGCTAACCTGGAAGGAATATGGAATCTAGCGATGTTTTGTAGGACCCACACAAAGTATAAATTTTAGTAAAGGCCTAATTTCTTATTGAGGGTGATGAAAGATTTTTTAAATATAAAACAACAATTAAGTTAGAATTTTAATGTATTATAATCTGTTTTAGCTGTGGTAGCCTAGTGGTTAGAACGTCCGCCT
Organism: Maniola jurtina; assembly: GCF_905333055.1. Taxonomy (NCBI): domain Eukaryota; kingdom Metazoa; phylum Arthropoda; class Insecta; order Lepidoptera; family Nymphalidae; genus Maniola; species Maniola jurtina. The sequence goes on along the minus strand of NC_060049.1, from coordinate 8,810,974 downwards.
CCGAATCGGAGGTTGGGGGTTCGATTCCGGGCACGCACCACTAACTTTTCAGTTATGTGCGTTTTAAGCAATTAAATATCACTTGCTTTAACGGTGAAGGAAAACATCGTGAGGAAACCTGCATGCCTGAGAGCTCCATGTTCTCGAAGGTGTGTGAAGTCTGCCAATCCGCATTGGGCCAGCGTGGCAGACTATGGCCTAAACCCTTCTCATTCTGAGAGGAGACCTGTACTCAGTAGTGGGGCGGCAATGGGTTGATCATGATAATCTGTTTTAGTTGCCAAGTAAAATAAAATGTATAAATAGAAGTATTTAACGTGCTTCATATTATGGTCTCTTTCTTGTACTGCAAACCACCGCGCCTTTAGTGCATTTCCTACGGCCTACCATTTAGTATCCAGTTGTTATCGTGCGTAATTTACTACGCACTTTGTGTGTCCCAACCAACCATTACACAATCGTATTTTACATGTCCCGTTGTCGTATCGTATGGTGTAAAAAAAAATTTAAACCAGCGAGAGTCTAGATCTTTTAGTAATCCAGCTAGCGGACTGAAGATGATTTATATATCCATTTACTCCGCACGTCTGCGACACGAGATCACTCGGGATTAAGTTTTCTTCCTTGCATTGTTCATAAAAGATATGTGCGGATATGAAGTTGAAACTGCATACATTTTTATATTAGGTACAACTAGCTGATGCCTGCAAGTTCGTCCGCGTGGACTTGGTTTCCAAAAAACTCGGTAGGAACCTATAGGTATTTGCCTTACCTACTTCCCAGAACTAGCTCAAAACACTGCAAGGCATATCGTTTTACGTCTAGGTTCAATACTTTTGATGGTATCTAACCTATAGGATGTATAAATCATCATCATCGCGTGCCTTCTTCGAAACGAAGTTTGGCGATCATCATCCGAAAAGCTTCTCTATTAAAAGCCGCCTCTTTCAACTTCGGGTAACTAAGCCCTGTCCACCCCCTTATATCGTCCAACCATTTAAGTCTTTGGCGACCTTGAGCTCTTTTGCCTGCAATTCTCCCTTCCAAAACTAATCTTGGGAATGAGAATTGTCCTCTCTGTAAATGCCCAAAGAAAGCGAGCTTCCTTCGCATGATGGTGGACATGAGTTATCTCTCTTTGTGAACCAATAAATACAAAAAAAAAATGTATAAATACCTACTGCAATAGGTATTTCCTAGGATTAACGGATGGACCTCTAAGTATCCCGTGGGAACTCTTTGATTTTCCGGGATAAAAATAGCCTATGTCTGTCCCCGGGATGTAAGCTAACTCTGTATCTAATTTCACCAGAATCGGTTAAACTGTTAAGCCGGAATAAGCTAGCAGACAGACAGACAGCCAGACAGACTTTCGCATTTATAAATTTAGTATGGAAGTATGGATAATATACTATGAATATTCTAATCAAAAAAAAACTAAATTAAAATCGGTTCATGAATTTAGGAGCTACGATGCCACAGACTAGATACACAGATAAACACGTCAAACTTATAACACCCTCTTTTTGGGTCGGGGGGTAAAAATACTAACAACGCACTTGTACCTACTGTACGATTTAGGCAATGTACCTACTTGTCATCATTAGTCTATTCAAGAGGTCAATTAAGCGTGCGGCTAAATCATCGTTATTGGACCATTGCATTGTAACGAGGACTCTCGTCAACTAGTAGATCCAAATTCCACTTAATTTAGCATTAAAATACGAATAATAAAATTATTACTCGTAGTATTTAAATCAATCTCGGAAAGACATTTGTGGGAATGATTGTAATCATCATCATCAGCCTGTGGACGTCCACTGCTGGACATAGGTCTTCCCTAAAGAGCGCCACCACACCCGGTCCTCAGCCTTCCTCATCCAGCCACTTCCCGCCAGCCGCTTAATATCATCGGTCCATCGTGCTGGAGGGCGTCCCACACTACGTTTGCTTAAACGCGGTCTCCACTCAAGGACTTTCCGGCTCCAACGGCCATCGCCTCTACGACAGGCATGGCCTGCCCATTGCCACTTCAGCTTGCTAATAGTTTGGGCTATGTCAGTGACCTTGGTCATTGGAATGATTGTAATAGGTATCTAAATATCTGACTGACTGACTGATCTATCAATGCACAGCTCAAACTGGATGGATCGGACTGTTTGGCATGCAGATAGCTATTGTGACGTAGATATCCGCTAAGAAGCCATTCTTGAAAATTTAACCCCTAAGGGGGTAAAATAGGGGTTTGAATTTTGTGTCCAAGCTATTGAAACCATGCTCTTAAAAAAGCATAATACGGACTCAGAAAATTTCAGTTTTCTACCTACTACGGTTCATGAGATACTCGCTGATAGACAGATAGGCGGACAGACAGATGGATATAGAGATGGACGGACAGCGGAAGCTCAGTAATAAGCTCCCGTTGGCAAAACCCTAAAAACGTTATCTACTTTGTTAACTAATTAATAGTTCACTGCGGTCTTATAGACCCAAAACTAATCATTTCAGGGTGGTACAAAACAGTCAAATAGTCCAGTCAGTTGTAGCAAAAGCCTTTGATGACCATATTATGTATCTTTTACTCGGTTTAAAGTCGGCCAATTATTCAAATTTACAAACGAACGATCAAAAAACCGTTCAATATTAACAAAGGTACACAGTACAACTTTTGACGTGTAAATTCAAAATTGGAACAAGATGGCGGCCAACCACAAAATAACCAATCGGAACAATTCTCTAACAAGCACGTTGACAGATGCGGTTACGATCTCCCTGGTGAATTATTTGGAAAACAGTTTCCAGTTATCTCTATTGGGAGTTTCGAGTCAATTTTTCGACCTCGCTAACAAACGAACGATGACATTACGATTTTGCTACCAATAATATTTTGTCAATTTGATAAAATGAAATGAAAAATACATGTACAAACTATGGCCTTACTATTAAACGTTGCATAGCTGTTGAATAGTCACACCGATTCCTTTCTTTCTGTTAACAACAATATAAAATTCATACAAGATAAAGTTGAAAACTAAAACCCGAATGCGATCGTCTTATTAAACGCTGAAATATTATAGTAAAATTGTTTTTCTGTTGCTTGGTACATTTTAATGTTGTAGTACATTTACATTTATGAACTCAGATTTTTTTCCTCTTTCATATTTTGACATCCCACTCGATACAATAGCAAAAAAAATTGTTGGAGACCCCCACTTATTTTCATGTAACATCCGTTAGGTCAATTTTTTTCCTATAAAGTGTAGCCTATGTCACCCGGACCTTTACGACGAATCGATTGATACCCATTCATCAAAATCGGCCCAGTAGTTTAGGCGCTACGGTGGAACACACAGAATCTGGATACAAACATACATACTCACATACATACATATATAGACTGCTAAAATCATAACTCTTCCTTTTGGCTTTGCCGCAGTCGGGTAAAAAGAAGACAAAGCATTAAGTAAATTATGGTAGAAATTTTCTTAGGATAATATTGCGGTGAGTTCCCTTCCCAGGTCCTCACGCATATTTACTAATTTATTTCAATTCTTAGGTTTAATAAATATTTTATCACAAAATAATTATTATTATTAGATAAAATCCATTTTGAAGGAGAATCTAAAATAAGTTTATAAAGAATATTGAACTGTACTAATTTTGCATGCCTGATTATTATGTAAGGTGATTTTAATTTAGTTTTTTTGTTTGAAAGGTGGCTTGATCGAGAGTGTTCTTAGGTATAATTCAAGAAAATAGTTTCAGCCGTTTGAAAGTTATCAGCTCTTTTCTAGTTAAGTACTAAGTATAACCTTCACTTGTCGGGGGTGTTATAAATTTTCAATATACACTTGTACACAAAAAGGTTACCATCAAACACTAACTTGCAACAGTTCGGCAGTTACACATAGATAGGGCTAAAGAGAAAGTCAACTTCAATGAAAATTCAATACACGAGTGTATTTCAGTGTGATCTCAGTACACGGAACTGCCACGTCAAACGCATTACCATGTAAATCTGCGGGTTCCCACGTGAATTCATATCCAGAGATAAGTACCGAGATACTCCGTAATGTGTGCATAAATCTTGGGATTTGACAAATAGGCGGGCTTATGTAATAGGTCTGAATATATAGAGCTAGGAATTTCGATCTTATATAAGAATTTATGGAATAAAGCGGTTTCCTATGAATAGTACTAGTCTTCACACTAATATTATAAAGGTGAAAGTTTGTATGTGTGTGTGTGTGTGTGTGTGTGTGTGTGTATGTTTGTTACTCCTTCACGCTAAAACTACTGGACGGATTGGGCTGAAATTTAGAATGGAGATAGATTATACTCTGGATTAGCACATAGGCTACTTTTTATCCCGGAAAATCAAAGAGTTCCCACGGGATTTTTAAAAAACTACATCCACGCGAACGAAGTCGCGGGCATCAGCTAGTCACACTAATATTATAAAGGCGAAAGTTTGTATGTGTGTGTGTGTGTGTGTGTGTGCGTGTGTATGTTTGTTACTCCTTCACGCAAAAACTACTAGACGGATTTGGCTGAAATTGAGAATGGAGTTAGATAATATCCTGGATTAGCACATAGGCTACTTTTTATCCCCGGAAAATCGAAGAGTTCCCGCGGGATTTCAAAAACCTAAATCCACGCGGGCGAAGTCGCGGGCATCGGCTAGTATAACATAAAAGTAAAAAGACTTTACTCTTTACGACCATATTCCAATGGATGGTATCTATATGGTTTCAGATCTGAGGCTGAGATCTATTGAGATTAGGCAGGTATTTTATGCTTGTTAAAACGTTACTCAGAATTAAAAAAAGACAAATTTATCTCAGATACATAACTCTGTCTCGTTTAATAACTATAAGCAAATCTGAGCAAAGACAAAATACGCTCTACCTATAGATTTCAAGCTCAGTAAACTTCTGGAAACGTTGAATTATGGATGCATTTAACGATTACTCTGGACAGAATAATTTCACTGATAATAACCGGGACTTATTGCCTACATTTTGCTCTCTTAGACTAAAAGGTATGAAATATTCAAATCAATTTCAGCGCTTTAAAATTCACAGACACCCTATCGCTTAAAGCGAATGTCACTCCCAAATCGAGATTTCAATACAGGAGTACCGGGTTTCGGCACGACAATGTCACGCCAAACAAAATATTCTCGGAAATCTGCGAATTCCCACATAAATCCGCGTTGAGAGATGAGAATTGAAGAGATGTGTACATAAATCATAACTAATACCTACATCCTAATGGAATTTTGAGATCAGTTGGCGTTGTATTTTCAGAGAAGTGGTGAATTCTATTAAATTCAACGCCAACAGACTTATGAATTATGATGATTCAAAAATGCTTGTAAAATTCAATTTTACTGAAGGAAAACTGGAAAAAACTGACTGACTGACTCATCAACTTTCTTCTATACTAATAATATTATAAAGAGGAATGGTTTGTTTGTTTGTAATCGCTAAACTCTGAAACTACTGAATCAATTTAAAGATAATCAATTCTTTACCCATTTGAGTGTAATTTTATGAATAGTATTTTGATATAATATTATTGTATGCCTAATATTTTATTCTGGATAGAATTTGATCCTGATTTCTGGGCACATAGTACAGAATAGAGCTAATCATAACAAATGAATTCTTGAAATAAATATATTTTTTGCACAAACATAACGGTCATCAAAAAATCAAAAAGAAAAAATGACTTACCTGTGCCAAAAGAAATACCAATACGAGAGGCAGCATTTTGATGGTCTTATGGAGACCAAACGGTATATACTATACACGTACAACCCTCAAAAATACCTCTATTTATATCAATTTTGTTATAATGTGTAAACAAATAACACGTAAACGAACGCAACTGTTCAAATCGACCGCGCTTCGCAAACATAGGGTTAACAAATTCAAATTTACCATCACAGAAAACATTATTAATTCTTATCGTTACAAAAATAGAGGTTAAATTCGATCAAAAATTATTTTCACAAGTGTAAAAATAAGGTTGCAATCAAATTATTGTTCAATAGATTTCAAACAAGAGCTGTAATTAAATCGTTTATTCTAATTGTTTTTCGTTTACAAACGTTTCGTGTATTTTGTTAACAATAATGTTAAATGAAGACATTATACTGGTGTTTAACGTCATAATCTGCAAATAATAATATGTGGGAGGTTATTTAATTAAGAGTGGTGGTTCTTTAAAAAATATTCATAATTGCTTATTTGGTAAAAGAAAACGCTTTCGCATTACCTTCTAGGGGTTCTCTACGTAGACAAACGCATAAAATATGAAAAGACAATTAATGTATATTAATTTTGAAAAAGAAATCCACAATTCCATACTAATATGATAAATGCGAAAGACTGACTGACTGACTGCGAAAGATGGCCCAACATTAACCGATTTTAAAATTTGGTACAGAGTTAGCTTTTATAGCGGGGAAGGACATAGGCTTCTTTTAATCCCGGAAAATAAAAGAGTTCTCAAGGGATTCTTAAAGGCCCATCCGTTTATCCGATTTATATGAAATTTTTTACAGAGGTAGCTTGCATCCCGGAAACATACATAGACACCTTTATCCCGGAAAATCAAAAAGTTCCCACGGGATTCTTAAAGGCCCATACGTTTATCCGAATTATATGTTTGTTACAGAGGTAGCTTGCATCCCGGAAACTTACATAGACAACTTTTATCCCGGAAAATCAAAAGGTTCCCACGGGATTCTTAAAGGCCCATCCGTTTATCCGATTTATATGAAATTTGTTACAGAGGTAGCTTGCATCCCGGAAACTTACATAGATAACTTTTATCCCGGAAAATCAAAAAGTTCCCTCGGGATTCGTAAAGGCCTATACGTTTATCCGATTTATATGTTTGTTACAGAGGTAGCTTGCATCCCGGAAACTTACATAGACAACTTTTATCCCGGAAAATCAAAAGGTTCCCACGGGATTCTTAAAGGCCCATCCGTTTATCCGATTTATATGAAATTTGTTACAGAGGTAGCTTGCATCCCGGAAACTTACATATTGATTTGTAACGGATTTGATTTCCGGGATAAAAGTTTTCTATGGGGACAATTCCTACGGGATTTTAAAAAAACCTGAATCCACGCGGACGAAGTCGCGGGCACCATCTAGGAGGTAATAAAGAAGAAGAAGAAGAAGAGGTAGATATCATCAGTATAGAATGGATCTAGACGTAAAACGTTAGATAAAAGGTTAGATATCATCAGTATAGAATGGATCTAGACGTAAAACGATATGCCTTACAATAGTTTGAGCTAGTTCTGGGAAGTAGGCAAGGCAAGTATAGGTTCTCGCTGTGTCGGCACTTCATTACTCGAAGCGCAAAAGGAATGGCTCGCGGCGTTTCGCCATTTACCTGGTTGGTACATTTGCGTAGGGTTGTCACTGAAAGATAATAGAAAATATTCATTTGCTTATTTTGCAAAAGAAAATGCTCTCACGTTATGTTCTGTGAGTTCTCACTTAGGGTGAGATCTATAGAGCGCGCTCTGCCTTTGCTTAGACTTAAGACAGAGTTAAAACGAGACAGAGCTATATCTCTCACATAAATCTGTCTCGTTTTAACCCAATCTTAAGTCAGAGCAAAGTCAAAGTGCGCTTTATAGATTTCAGCCTTAGACTTCGCACATTAAAAAACAATATTGACACATTCCAAAAATTGGCAGTTCTGAATTACAAGCTACAATGGTTATTGGTTACGGGTATCTGTAACTATATTGTGCGAGGAAAAAGACGTCCTTTGTAATTATCCTCGTCTTGATATCTTTTATAACCTATGAGGGTTACGTACGTACTAGTGTCATTTTTTTCGTTGTCGTTCACAAAGCTTTTTACTTATCATATTATGAACAAGTGTAAATTAAAAATTTAAAACACCCCCAACAAGTGAAGGTTACAGTAACTAGAAAAGAGCTGATAACTTTCAAACGACTGAACCGATTTTCTTGGATTATAGCTAAGAACACTCTCGATCAAAGCCACCTTTCAAACAAAAAAACTAAATTAAAATCACTAGTTTAGGAGCTACGATGCCACAAAAAGATACACAGATACACAAGTCAACCTTATAACACCCCTCATTTTGGGTCTGGGGTTAAAAGTTGAGATTTTAGATTGGATCAGTTCTATTTTCAATGTGCTCCAAACTTACTGAGTACCTACATTAGACTGATATGCACTGGAGGCTGGAGCCTTACGAGTTTGACAAGTCTATGCTATATCAACTTTTCGGAAAATTCGTAAAAGTATTATTATTTTTCCCATAGTTGCAACCCTACATAGTGCAATAAAGTTCCCAGCAACTAAAAACTGTTTACGAACCAACCGACATCGTCAGCACTTCTCATTTGCACTTAACAAAAGCGTACCTACTTAGTGACTTATTAACATAATGAGAAATTATTAATTCAATACTACATTATATTCATGAGTTTTGAGTGTTTGAGTGTTACCGGTAACGTTTTATGAAAATAAGAGATACTAGCTGACGCCCGCGACTTCGTCCGCGTGGATTTCGGTTTTTAAAATCCCGTGGGAACTCTTTGGTTTTCCGGGATAAAAAGTAGCCTATGTGCTAAACCAGGACATTAGCTATCTCCATTCCAAATTTCAGCCAAATCCATCCAGTAGTTTTTGCGTGAAGTAGTAACAAACATTCACACACACACACACACACATACAAACTTTCGCCTTTATAATATTAGTGTGATTTATTTCGTGTAGGCCACAGACCACCCCAGTAGATACCACATGTAAGGTAAACCATGCACACCAAAGATTCGTGTTTTTGCATGTATAAACCCGCTTGCTCGAATTGCATATATGCCAGTGATAGAGTGAACTAGAGTGAAGGAACTCTCGTTAAGAGGGCTCTCTCCGTCACTCGTTTCATACAATCGTAGTTCCAATTTCATTTGAATATTAAGCAACCAATGTCCATGAAATTTTGCAGACATATTCTAGAAACTAATATCTATGTCTGTAGTTTTCTAGATTTCTGTAAAAATATTCGGTTACGCGGTCTTAAAAATTTTCATACAAATCTTTGAGCCCCTGTAATTTTAAAACTACATACCTGTTTTTAGAAAAATCTAAAACACCACAGACACAGATATTAGTTTCTAAAATATGTCTGCAAAATTTTAGGGACTTTGGTTGCTTAATATTCAAATGAAATTGGAACTACGATTGTATGAAACGAGTGACGGAGAGAGCCCTGTTAAGATCCTGAATTGACGATATGTTAAATATTAAGCTATGGGCGACGTGAAATCAAAGAAAAAGAGAAATTGAAATCAAAAAAAAAGGAGTCATTGTTTCATGTAAGATTGTAAGCGTTTATTATCTTCATACAGGATGTAACCAGAACACTAGCAAAAACTTAGCGTTCTTATTATACTACCTAAACACAATCCAATGCCAATAATCTTAATAAATAAATTCCCTTATTTTGTAGTTTTAGTGATTTAGTATTTTTCAAACCCGCAATGTATAGCGTGCAAAATTCGAGTCAATGCCCCCTTAGACGCAGCATTGACTCCGAGTAGGCCTACTTACGCAACGTTCGTTGACCTCTAGCGTCAATCACATGTTTTATTTGCAATATATTGTGAACTTTTAAAAAATACAGGTTTTTTTCGCGTTTTTTGTGGTATCTTATCAGTAATCAATATTATTACCTCTGTTCGTATTTGCTAGCGTTCTGGTTACACTCTGTATAAGTAAGAAAACGGGTCTTTAAGAGAATAGTCTCAACAATAGTGTAGAGACACCCATATCTGACAAAAATAACAATAACTCCGCTCGTGAAACAATACAGACATTCTGAGGCGAAACAATTTCACGGAGATTCTTGATCCGCAGATTTATGCAACATTTGTACGCGGGCTCCACTCCACTGTGTAAACTCAAATACTATGGAGTATTGCGACCGTGGCATGACCGAAGCGGGCTCATAAGCGGACTGGCTTTATAAGCGTAGAGATTCTGCATCAAGCAAGCACCCTTTTTTCGGTGATCCAGGCCTTTGCCTGGGATCTTACCTGGTGATAAGTGATGACTGATGATACAGTCTATAATTTGGAAGCGGGCTAATCTGGAAGGGGTATTATTAGTCGCTTATCGGTTTCTACAATGGCATCGTACCGGAACGCTGAATCGTTTGGTGCTAAATAGCTTTTTGTGATGCCTTACACAGCTTTTCACTCCAGACTTTTGTATTTATAGTAGATAAAGCCTCTATGATATACGCGTTAAGAATAAAACAAAAAATAGCACATTTTGATGACACTTTCATATAATTTAACTTTTTGTTGTTAATGTAAGTTGTCTCGTATTCTTCGCAGCATGGGGAACAATGTATAAAGCTTCTAAAATTAATTTTAATTACATTAATATAGATATGTCCCTAAGATAGCTGATAACAGCTCATAAAATAATAATCACAACGAATTACCGATGTAATAATTCAACAGTCCGCTCCGCTCATGAGTGCGGCTGACCCGAAAGTCCAATCCACGAATAAAGCTGGAAGGTAATCCACTGTTTCCTACGGGATGGTCCGCGTGATTGCAAACAGGGTGTTCGTAAACAAAGAAAATATGTCGCGCACACATCGCGAACAAAAAAGTAGGTTGAGTTTCGATCAACACAAAAATTGTTAGGTAACCAGTCTCGTATATTATTTCTGCAGCCTTTTGCACCTTCACCTATTCTTCACATCACGTCTCCTCGTCTCCTTCGCCTTTCTACTGTCGCCCTGCACCCGTACATACTTGGTCGAAATTCCACGTACGCGTAGGTACGAAACGACTTGCCTCCTTGTTTCTGATTCGAACCGCTAGGATATGGAATGCGCTTCCGGCATCAGTTTTGCTCTCCACTTATGGATAAATACGTTCACGTCAAGAGTAAATAGGCATCTTCTAGGCTAGCGTACTCCATCTTAGACTGCATCATCACTTGCCACACTAGCCAGATTACAGCCAAGCACTAGTCTATAAAAAAAACCCAAATTTCGTTCATGTTTTAGGTTTTTTTAAGGAAAAGAACGCAAAAACCTTTTATTTTCCCAGAGTAAAAAGCAGCCTCACATTTGCCTTACTCGCTCTGGCTGTGAAATCGGTAGAGCCACTTCGAATATTAACCCGAATAGATAGACAGACAGAACAGGTTTGTGCTCTTGCGCCTTTTACAGTCCGAATATTAACCCGAATAGATAGACAGACAGAACAGGTTTGTGCTCTTGCGCCTTTTACAGTCCGAATATTAAGCCGAATAGATAGACAGACAGAACAGGTTTGTGCTCTTGCGCCTTTTACAGTCTCTCTACAATCACCATACAGCAGTCTTCAAAAAAATTATACAATAACAAAAACCTCTGAGAAACTTAAAACTGATTTATCACGTTTAAATAAATAATTTGACTCGTAAGCCGCGAAAAAAATCACCCTGCGGGCTAAGATAAGCGGGATCTTCTTATAAATTATTTATTAACTGCTCCCCGACACTTCTCTTGTTACGAAGCGCTTTGTTCGAGAATTTTATTCCTAAAAACCGGCAAAACGAAATGAGAAATATTTCTTGCTATTTGAACAACGTTTTGAGGGCTTATTTCAGGATTTGAATGTTTAAAATGACGAATATTTTATTGCGTTTTGCTTAATATATAATAAAGTATCAGATTAACGAAGTTTAAATACCTCGGTAAAATTATTAAGACCCTATAAATTTTCAACAGTCTACGTAGGATTTAAATTATCATGAGAGGTAATTGCTCGGATGACGTACGCACTATGTGCGCCGTTTTTAACAGGGCTCTCTCCGTCACTCGTTTCATACAATCGTAGTTCCAATTTCATTTGAATATTAAGCAACCAGAGTCCATGAAATTTTGCAGACATATTCTAGAAACTAATATCTGTGTCTGTGGTGTTTTAGATTTTTCTAAAAATATGTAGTTTTAAAATTACAGGGGCTCAAAGATTTGTATGAAATTTTTTAAGACCGCGTAACTTTGAAACCGAATATTTTAACAGAAATCTGGAAAACCACAGACATAGATATTAGTTTCTAGAATATGTCTGCAAAATTTCATGGACTTTGGTTGCTTAATATTCAAATGAAATTGGAACTACGATTGTATGAAACGAGTGACGGAGAGAGCCCTCTTAACCCCCGACCCAAAAAGAGGGGTGTTATAAGTTTGGCGTGTGTGTCTGTGTGTATCTATGGCATCGTACACTCGGAAAAATAATTCGCTTGGCAGAGCATACTAATGCGCGCGTATGTATAACACACAAAGATACGACCCGATGCTATCCGATAATAGATACACTCACACTTACTACACTCACTCACACTTCTAGATAACCTTACCAGTCGTATAGGGTTGCAAATTTCACATTTGTCAACATAGTTCTGATGGCCGAGTGGTAATAGTGTTGAAGTTCTTAAATATGGCGTGAGTTCTAATCCTAGTGGGGGATTGCTTTTTTATTTTTGCAATTATTTATTTTGTCTTCTTTATACAGTCAAAATTATCATACTTTCAAACAATATAATTATAAGCAAGAAAAAACAAAAATAATAACACTTTTCTATTTTAGAAGTTATTTATTTGTCTTTTGTGCAGTTCATAAATTATTATAATAAGCAAGAAATAAATAAGACGCTTGTCAAAAAATTAACACATCAAGTTAACAGAAGGTATACAAAAGAGGAAAAAAAATTGACATACTTTATCTACTCCTATTACTCCTATAGTAATTTAAAACCAATATCGATGTGAAGTATGCTAAAAGTCGGTCAAGTATGAACGTAATGTTTTATTTACGTTTTGGGTTACTTTTAGGTTTGTGAGATGAATCAACATGTTAATTACTTAGTTAGAAATCAAAATCAATTATAACTTCTAACTGCAATAACAATAACATCACTCACAAATAGAATTAAATTAATTACCTATACTTTATTTAATAATGTATAAAGGTAGGCCACCCTCGTAAGCTATTACTTTTTGTAATCGACTCGTCATGTTAGTAACCATATTCCAGCAAGTCTATGCTGCCCCGCAGAGACTCCCAGGTTGAAGTTACCACTTTATTCAAAGTATAATATATCGTTTACCTGTTGTTCTATTATTATAGTATTTTACGTCCATCCTTGTCCGACTCAAAAGATTTTTCATTATTAAAAATAACAACGTAATTACATCAGTCAAAGTTTATATATTTCATTGCAAAATGAAAGTCTATGGTCCTGGTGCAAACCATTCGTAATATTTTCTTCGTAATGTATTCCGGCCGCACGCAAATGCTTCCGCACAGTTTGTAGAACTACATTGTGCTTGGTCGCTGTCAACCAAATTTTTAAAAAGGAATCCACGCTATGCATTGCAACGATTTCTTGGTGGTGATGTGACTCCATCTTATAAGCTGATGGTTTGGGCCCAGGTCAACAATTGTCTACATGCCCCGTTTCTCCGTAGTGACAGACCCACAAGCGCACGGTATTCATCTGTAAATGATTATATCCTGGATTAATACATAGGTTACTTTTTATCCCGGAAAATTAATGAGTTCCACGGGATTTTTAATAACCTATATACACGGGAATGAAGTCGCGGGCATCAACTAGTATTTAGTATATTGGTTACATTGTTATATTATAATGCGTCTGATTAAAAGTATTAAATGGACTAAAAACATTACGCTAACATTTAGAAAATACTAAATGCACATAAGTAAAACCATAAACATAATTTCAATACGAGTAGGTTATATTTGTTTACTTACCGATATCATCGATTTCGGTTATCGAAATATTCCGCTCAAATAACAATCTCTGCTTTATAAACAAAGATAAATAAATGTTCCATGGTGAAGTTCAGTAGTTATTCAGTGTGAAAAATAACACAATACACCATAAATGAATTCACTACAAGGATCTATTAATCCGCGTGCTCAAGTTCTATTTGACAATAATTTATAAAATAGGTAGGGTAGATTTAAAAAATGGGACATCAACTTGATATTGCCATTCTGTAATCTATAGGTATACCTACACCGCATAATTTATCGTTTTGTGGGTTCGAAACATTTCAGTGATGAATAGACCTTAACTGTCTTGTTTTAAAGCTTAAATTCGTCCACATATCTACAGCCAGCACTGCAAGTGAAAACTGCTAATTAAAGTCGTGAATTTTAGACGTTATCTCAAGGTGGTTTAAGGCCATTTTACTCTGACATAATTGTGCTTCGACGATCGGATTCTATCAGCGTGGGTAAGCGGCAATACTACCTAGTGCCTGCTGTGGGGAAATCAGCGAAATATGTAATTTGTAATTATTGCAAGTAGGTATGGTGAAAAGAGACCGACAATTCATTAAAGAGAGATAGGTGTAAAATAATAAGTAAACGAGTTATGCACACACATAATGCTTCGTTGTGTTGCCTGCTTACCGATTTGTTTTGCTTTGTGTACGAATAGCTCCTAATCGAATGAACTGATTTTAATTTAGTTTGTTTTTGTTTGAAAGGTGGCTTGATCGAGAGTGTTTTCTTAACTATAATCGAAGAAAATCGGTTCAGCCGGTTGAAAGTATATAGCTCTTTTCTAGTTTTCTTATAGAGGTTTTTGTGTCGGGGGTTTTTTAAATTTTGAGTAAGTTATAAAATTATTTATTAGACTAGTACAGCTAAAGTTTACATCACGTTTTAACTGCAAAAAAAAAAAATTGTCGAATATAGTCGAGGAAATATCAACTCATATAAAAAGTGGTTGAGTGTAAAATAAAAAATCCATTTTATTTTGTTCAATTATTTTAAAAAGCAAACTAATTATTATTATAGGACGACGCCACTCTGGTCTCATGTTAACTTGGCGGTATATGCTCGTAAGTCTCGAAGGCTAAGCCTTTGAAATAAAACAGGTTACCTATTATTTAATAAATACCTAATAATCCCTAATAAAAAAAAATATGTGAATATATACAGACAGTTAGATTGAACTCGGTCTCAAAACATTTAAGAACATAGTCACCCTACATCTGAGGCGTTTTGTATGACGTTAATAACAGATGTTGGAACGGACGTTTGCGAAAGCAGCGTCTTCAAAATAAAGAGGATATTAAATTCTCGAAAATTTTCCGTCTTGGTACTAGTATCTACTAATTTACAGTAGTTAACAGGCCTCTCTCCGCCACTCGCTACATACAATCGTAGTTCCAATTTCATTTGAATATTAAGCAACCAATGTCCATGAAATTTTGCAGACATATTCTAGAAACTAATACCTGTGTCTGTGGTGTTTTAGATTTTTCTAAAAATATGTAGTTTTAAAATTACAGGGGCTCAAAGATTTGTATGTAAATTTTTAAGACCGCGTAACTTTGAAACCGAATATTTTAACAGAAATCTGGAAACTTCAGACATATATTAGTTTCTAGAATATGTCTGCAAAATTTCATGGACTTTGGTTGCTTAATATTCAAATGAAATTGGAACTACGTTTGTATGAAGCGAGTGACGGAGAGACTCCTCCTAAGAGAGTAATGACACTACAAACTTACTTATTTCTAATCTTTGTTAAAAAAACATAAAATACCATTTTTAAATAAGTAATAATCATTGTAATTTTGTTACAGTAATTAAGATTTCACTATAATTACGAACATGACATAACAATAATATCTATAGGTGTCCACTCTGAGCGTTAGAAATATTTGAGTGACTTCACAAAATCCGAAAAATTGCTATCGATTCGAATATAAAATTGGCAAGTATAGTACACTTTTTGATGGTCAGTTGTTGAATTTTTAATAAAATAGTGATATTACGTAAACTTAAAACTAGAGCTACGGACCACTTTCTATCTGGGCATATAAAATGTATCAAAATATGTCTTACTTTCAGTTTTGCATTTTCTTTAGATTTTTTCTAGTAATATTAAAGTGAGCTAGATTTTTTTGTAATTTTTAGCAACAATTCTGCAGCCCGTTAATTGATGCATCAAGTGTTTAGTACTTACTAACTTAGTACCGTCGTGACTCGTAACTTCGCCTGGGTTTTGACATAATTTTGAAGTTGGCGCTAAAACTAGAAAGTTATTTGGCAACACTGAATGATAAAAGTACTTTTTCGGACCAAAGCTATTGTACAGGACAAAAATCTGTCTTAAAACAAGTGAAGTAAGGTGGAAAATTCGATCACAAAGTGATTAGGCGAAGTATGGGTGTGTTTGCCTAACTTCACCTACATCACGCCATAGCATCAATTATTAAACAATTGTATGAAAAACGTCATAGTACAACAAGTCTAAGCAATTTAAAATGTCACAGTCGAATATAAACCTTACTAAAGCATTATAGACTAGGTTTTTGAAAAAAATGTATAGTAGGCGAAGATAAGTAGCGTTCTGAAGTCAGTTGCATACTTTAGTTATAACGCTGATAGGGCTGCCAAAAATCATGTTAACTTACCTCACTGCAAAATAAAGAGGGGTGATGGCTTGAGCAAAAAGGTTTTTTTAATTTTAAATATTTTTATTGTAGGCGCCTAAAATATTTAATCAAAAAAGTCGTAAAAACAATATTTCCATTTTTTTATAATAAATAATAAAATCAGACTCAACTAGGTCAGTTCGACATAAAAGCTCATATTATAATTTAATCCTTATTTTGAAGCTAAATGGTAGATTAAATGTTATCAAAAACAAAGGGAATGTTAAAAAATTTGCCTCGTAATGATCTTCAAATTCTTATTCATAATAGTATTATTTATTATTCTTAGACATTAAATCAGACTCGGTCAAGCATAGACATAAAAATACAAATATTTAGTAATCAGTTGCTTCTAGCTTAATAGTATAGTAACAAAAAACAGTTATCAAAAAAAAAACAGAATCAAGGTACAATATTTGACTTACAATTCTTAAAATATAAACTCAACAATTACTAATAATCAGGTCAGTCAAAGACATAAGAACTAAAAATAATATAATGAGGCATTCATTTTCATGAAAATAGTATAAGTAAAATAACTATTGTACGTTGTAATTACTCAAGTCGATATTAAATATGATTTGACCTCGTCGACAAATTTTTGGCTCAGGCAGTACTAAAATAATATCATCTAAATGCTTCATAGGCCAAATATCATCAACTGTAGGGTAAGTAAAAACTGATCCTCGGTTAACTTTCGATTCCTTCTTTTTTCTCAGAAATTTGACCTCAGGAATGTTATTTTTTATTGATATTACTTTTCCTACGAAGTGCTTCACACTCTTTTTTGTAACAAATTGAGCTAAAATCCAGGAGTCTGTTTTTAATTTATTATCACTTTCTGTGAAGTATTCAATGTCAGAAATTCCGTAGTGTATTGATGGTTCTATGTTTTCTTGTTCTTCTTTTTGGCAGGTCGCGATGAAATCGTCCATTGTTTCATATTCTGAATCATCCGTATCATCTATTTTCATTTCAATGTCAGTTGTTAAGCTAGATTGACTACTAGATCTCTTCTTTCTTCGTTTCACAGATGTGTGCTTTTGCATCTTCTTTTTTGCTTTAGTAGTTTCTCGACTTTTTCTTTCTTTAATTTCATCATTTGGTTCCTTTTCAACAGTATCTGTCATTTCTTCTTCCTCTTCTTCTGTTTCTTGTGTTATTTCTTTTAGGACTTTTCTTTGTTCAGCTACTACTCTTTGTCTCTTTTTAATTGGGACTAGTTTCATGTGTAAGGCAGACCGTGTGATTGTTGTAACCCCTTTCTTTTTCAAATTCCTGTTTCCTTTCTTATTCTGCAGTATTTTCTGAGACGGCCCAGCTTCGATAATGACATCAGAGGTTATAATAATTTTTGTTTGGTTTGTTTTAAGGCAGTCTGGGATTACGTCAATAAATGGCATATTTTCTTTATCATTCCTTGAAATTTCACCCAAATATTTAACATTTGATTCTTGCGACGAGGATGCCTCAGCATTTTGCATATATTGAAGTAGGCAGTCTGGGATTATGTCAATGAATGGCATATTTTCTTTATCATTCCTTGAAAGTTCACCCAAATATTTAACATTTGATTCCTGCGACAAGGATACCTCAGCATTTTGCTTATATGGAAGTAAGTAAGTATTGACACTCCTGATACACAAGTTTTTGAGGCTTTCAGGATTTTTTTGCATTAGCAATGGCTGCAGCAATGAGTCAGAATTTACCTGCACAGTTTTAAGTTTTTTTTCTTTTTGCCTTTTATTTCTTTTTCCTGTTTTTACTAATTTTTGTTGAGTTGTTAAATCTTTAAAATCTTTTTCGCAAACCGATTTGCCCGGTGGCACATCTAATTTCTTGTTTCGTACTTTTTTATTAGGATCTGCACTGCGAGTCTCCTTCAGCCAGTCTAATAATGCATTGTCAATAGTATATGTCATCGTTTGTTGGTTTGAACCTGCCATTTTACTAATTACTTTGTCGGGGTTGAATGGCACAATGCCAGTGCTTTTAAATCCACTGATTATGTTATGATTTTTTTCGTTAAGTTTTTCCACTAGTTGTTTGAGTAGATTTGGAAAATGTCCCTTGTGAATTGTTGCTTCTCTCGGGTTTTTTATTTTGTAGTTTAATAGAATTTCCCTCCATAGTTTTTTTAAGGGACCAAAATAGCATACATCCAAGGGTTGGGTTAAATGTGTTGAATTTGGGGGTAAAAATATGAAACATATATCATTTTGTTCACAATATTTTACAATTTTGACGTTTATGTGGGACGCTAGGTTATCACCAATCAAAACTTTCTTACCAGGTTTATTTTGAGCCCATGGTAAAATCATACTTTCAAACCAATCTTCGAATAAATGGCTGTCAAACCATCCCGATTTAGAACGGTTGAATCTGGTTCCTTTAGGTCCATTAAGTGTCCATTGTGTATATAAATGTTCCGCCTTATACACAACGTATGGAGGAAGACATTCTCCTGCTGCAGTTATTGCAAACATTATAGATATAGCCCCCTTCGTATAGTTTAACACCCTTTCGGGGTACTTAATTCCTCTTCTGAACAAACATTTTTGGACCCCAGGATTATCTGTCAAGTTTGTCTCATCGTAATTTAAAATATTTTCACTAGGGACGCCTTCTAGTGATGATTTTAAATTTGTGAAGTAATCTCTCATTTCATCGGGACTTTTTTCTGCTCGGCTCCTTTTTATGTTTTGGATCACTCTGTGGGTTAATTTAGGTTTGTTTCTTTTTATAAAAGAGTATGCCCACTTCTTTCCAGGTAATTTGTTATTAAAAATTGAAAGTCGTCCATTGCCCTCCAAATATCTGAAAATGTAAAATATATTACTCTCAACCCAACTATCATTATTTTCCAATACTAATAGAAATGAATAATGTAGTAGATGCCTTAATTCAATAAATCTCTTGATACAAAATATTTCAAACATCACCTGTATACGACAATTCTCAAATCCAAAAGAGTCAAAGGACTGCCATAATCGGCGGCTGCAATTAAAACTTTTATTGTTTCATCTTCCTCCTGATCGGTAAGTCTTGTTGGGCATCCTGGTCTCTTAGGGTGTTTATTATGCAGCTTGTCCAATAAAGTTCGGCGAGGTATGCCAAAGGCTTTTTCTGCATCGTATGACGACATTGTCTTCTTTTTTAATGCTTCCACCGCTAAGTTTATCATAGTTTCTGAATGTTTAGCAGTGTACGGCCGCTTTTTGCGTTTACTCACTTTCTCTTTTTTATTTATATCACTTATTTAATTTATTATCACTTTCTGTGAAGTATTCAATGTCAGAAATTCCGTAGTGTATTGATGGTTCTATGTTTTCTTGTTCTTCTTTTTGGCAGGTCGCGATGAAATCGTCCATTGTTTCATATTCTGAATCATCCGTATCATCTATTTTCATTTCAATGTCAGTTGTTAAGCTAGATTGACTACTAGATCTCTTCTTTCTTCGTTTCACAGATGTGTGCTTTTGCATCTTCTTTTTTGCTTTAGTAGTTTCTCGACTTTTTCTTTCTTTAATTTCATCATTTGGTTCCTTTTCAACAGTATCTGTCATTTCTTCTTCCTCTTCTTCTGTTTCTTGTGTTATTTCTTTTAGGACTTTTCTTTGTTCAGCTACTACTCTTTGTCTCTTTTTAATTGGGACTAGTTTCATGTGTAAGGCAGACCGTGTGATTGTTGTAACCCCTTTCTTTTTCAAATTCCTGTTTCCTTTCTTATTCTGCAGTATTTTCTGAGACGGCCCAGCTTCGATAATGACATCAGAGGTTATAATAATTTTTGTTTGGTTTGTTTTAAGGCAGTCTGGGATTACGTCAATAAATGGCATATTTTCTTTATCATTCCTTGAAATTTCACCCAAATATTTAACATTTGATTCTTGCGACGAGGATGCCTCAGCATTTTGCATATATTGAAGTAGGCAGTCTGGGATTATGTCAATGAATGGCATATTTTCTTTATCATTCCTTGAAAGTTCACCCAAATATTTAACATTTGATTCCTGCGACAAGGATACCTCAGCATTTTGCTTATATGGAAGTAAGTAAGTATTGACACTCCTGATACACAAGTTTTTGAGGCTTTCAGGATTTTTTTGCATTAGCAATGGCTGCAGCAATGAGTCAGAATTTACCTGCACAGTTTTAAGTTTTTTTTCTTTTTGCCTTTTATTTCTTTTTCCTGTTTTTACTAATTTTTGTTGAGTTGTTAAATCTTTAAAATCTTTTTCGCAAACCGATTTGCCCGGTGGCACATCTAATTTCTTGTTTCGTACTTTTTTATTAGGATCTGCACTGCGAGTCTCCTTCAGCCAGTCTAATAATGCATTGTCAATAGTATATGTCATCGTTTGTTGGTTTGAACCTGCCATTTTACTAATTACTTTGTCGGGGTTGAATGGCACAATGCCAGTGCTTTTAAATCCACTGATTATGTTATGATTTTTTTCGTTAAGTTTTTCCACTAGTTGTTTGAGTAGATTTGGAAAATGTCCCTTGTGAATTGTTGCTTCTCTCGGGTTTTTTATTTTGTAGTTTAATAGAATTTCCCTCCATAGTTTTTTTAAGGGACCAAAATAGCATACATCCAAGGGTTGGGTTAAATGTGTTGAATTTGGGGGTAAAAATATGAAACATATATCATTTTGTTCACAATATTTTACAATTTTGACGTTTATGTGGGACGCTAGGTTATCACCAATCAAAACTTTCTTACCAGGTTTATTTTGAGCCCATGGTAAAATCATACTTTCAAACCAATCTTCGAATAAATGGCTGTCAAACCATCCCGATTTAGAACGGTTGAATCTGGTTCCTTTAGGTCCATTAAGTGTCCATTGTGTATATAAATGTTCCGCCTTATACACAACGTATGGAGGAAGACATTCTCCTGCTGCAGTTATTGCAAACATTATAGATATAGCCCCCTTCGTATAGTTTAACACCCTTTCGGGGTACTTAATTCCTCTTCTGAACAAACATTTTTGGACCCCAGGATTATCTGTCAAGTTTGTCTCATCGTAATTTAAAATATTTTCACTAGGGACGCCTTCTAGTGATGATTTTAAATTTGTGAAGTAATCTCTCATTTCATCGGGACTTTTTTCTGCTCGGCTCCTTTTTATGTTTTGGATCACTCTGTGGGTTAATTTAGGTTTGTTTCTTTTTATAAAAGAGTATGCCCACTTCTTTCCAGGTAATTTGTTATTAAAAATTGAAAGTCGTCCATTGCCCTCCAAATATCTGAAAATGTAAAATATATTACTCTCAACCCAACTATCATTATTTTCCAATACTAATAGAAATGAATAATGTAGTAGATGCCTTAATTCAATAAATCTCTTGATACAAAATATTTCAAACATCACCTGTATACGACAATTCTCAAATCCAAAAGAGTCAAAGGACTGCCATAATCGGCGGCTGCAATTAAAACTTTTATTGTTTCATCTTCCTCCTGATCGGTAAGTCTTGTTGGGCATCCTGGTCTCTTAGGGTGTTTATTATGCAGCTTGTCCAATAAAGTTCGGCGAGGTATGCCAAAGGCTTTTTCTGCATCGTATGACGACATTGTCTTCTTTTTTAATGCTTCCACCGCTAAGTTTATCATAGTTTCTGAATGTTTAGCAGTGTACGGCCGCTTTTTGCGTTTACTCACTTTCTCTTTTTTATTTGCCATTATGAGTAGTTCTGTAATCAATTGTTTCGATTAAAAATCCGATTCTAGGTGATATCACCCATTACCAAGGGACGTGGGCAACCAAGCTTTGCTCAAGATAGATAAATATAGAATAAAAAAATCTCAGATAATATGAAACCTCTCGAATGATTTTTCGCCCTTGCGAATCTATATGGGATTATGATATTGAAAATTTCGTTTTCAAGAACACGATTATAAACAAATATACCACTTATAAATAAATATATTGTATAGTAGTATAAATTATGAAACAAAAAGAGCGACAGCCCTAGGGGCAGGTGAAGTTTGGCAACAAGATGGCCGCCGCTATCCCCTCAATAACATTTTATTCAAATACGACTTCTAAACGTGAATAAGATAGAATATAATAACGGCATAAGAAAGGGGATTAGATTAAGGTGATAATAAAATAAAAAGTTTAGCATTACCTGTTCTGTAACATTGGCTAAAACTAAAGTTTAAACACAGACAAAAAAAAACGTGTCGTTTGCTTCACGGCAAAAACGCACTGGTCACCAACAATGTGAAGTTAGCCACAAACAATCCGCAGAATCTTGCCATAGTTGAAAAATACTATGGTTTTCAGTACTTATATTCGCAGCCTGTCTTAAACTTATATTGGAAACCTTAACTTATTTAAAATTAGGCGAAGATCGGTACCACAGACGAAGTAACGAGTCACGACGGTAATAAATAATAATTGAAAAAAAAATACAAATTATATTAAATTACGTTTCTTTCATTCACGGTTAAATAACCGTACAATATGTAGATTAGTTACGCAAATTGCACGCAAAAAGATTTGTTACAATTATTTCGCAGCGAGCACTCATAGCAAGATGTTTGAAAAATTGATATTTGTAATACTTTTATTTTTCTTGGTGAGTAGGTACTTTTATGTACAAAAATTTTATGAAAAAGCTAAAAATTTTACCTATTTGTGCCGACGGAGGACTCTTTCATCATCCTTAGATATTATTGTCTTGATTTTTTCAGGTCAGCAGCATGACAAAAGCAGAAAACGATACAAATACATTTGGATTTCAAAGAATCATGGATACGACGAAAAATTATCTGTCCAAAGTTTTCTCATTTAACGTGCGCTGAAAAATGCTATAACGGATCAAAATAAATGAAAAATAAAAATATGGATTTTTTTCACGTAATATTTATAAGAATAAATATGTAATTCTCATCAAAATATTATATTCATTAATCCATATCCAATATCCATACTCATATTATTATAAATGCGAAAGTGTGTGTCTGTCTGTCTGTCTGTCTGCTACCTTTTCACGGCCTTTAACCTGACGGTTACAGGGTTAGCTTATATCCTGGGGACGGACATAGGCTACTTTTTATCTCGGAAAATCAAAGATTTCCCACGGGATTCCTAAAAACCCATCCACTTAACCGATTTGTATGAAATTTAGTACCGAGTAGCTTGCGTCCATGTTATTGGATAAAAAGTTGTCTATGTCAATACATAGACAACTTTTTATCCCGGAAAACCAAACAGTTCCCACGGGATCTTCAAAAACCTACATCCACGCGGATGAAGTCGCGGGTATCTTCTAGTAGTTAAATAAATAGAGTGGTGATACAGTAATTTGTAGTCATCATCGTCAATCATAGTGCATCCTCTAGTATTCTATATTTTAATTCAAATAGTAAAATCCTATACGTTGTTTGATATTTATTTACTTGAAAGAAAGTTAGCTATTCGCTAGTAAAAAGGCGAAGGGGGAACTAGCACTAATAGTTTTTTAGCACCCTCTCCGAAACATATCCTCTAGAATACCGACATCTCTTGGTATCTTACGACTATAACTCAGTCGGATTAGCTAACTAAATGTCCCGATGCGTCCCGACACGTCAAAAGTTTGTTAAATTCACTTATTCGTATGCTCGTGAGAAATCTGGCTTTTATGACACTTTGACGCAAATCGAGTAAGTAACATGCGGTTACATGTATGTGATTGGATTGCTACATTAGTACCCACCTAATCTAAAACTTGCCTGAAACTTTATACAGCGGGAAATTTTGCTTGCCGCTTGATTCTTGAACATTTATCCGACTTAGTGCAGGGAAAATTCACTCGAGGCTATGTCACTCCCCACATCTTTAACTTTTGTAAAGATTGGTTCATCTATTGAACCGTGAAAAGGTAACAGACAGACAGATACACTTTGGCATTTATAACATTAAAGTACTATCAATTTTTAACCCCCGACCCAAAAAGAGGGGTGTTATAAGTTTGACGTGTGTATCTGTGTATCTGTCTGCGGCATCGTAGCTCTTAAACTAATGAACCGATTTTAATTTAGTTTTTTTTTTGTTTGAAAGGTGGCTTGATCGAGAGTGTTCTTAGCTATCATCCAAGAAAATCGGTTCAGACGTTTGAAAGTTATCAGCTCTTTTCTAGTTACTGTAACCTTCACTTGTCGGGGGTGTTATAAATTTTTAATTTACACTTGTTTGATACGTCTCTCTGTAACTATATTATAGTAACCAGGTTTTCACGTCAATTACATTTAAATTTCATAGTTTACTAGCCGATGCCCGCGACTTCGCCCGTGTGGATTAAGATTTTTCGAAATCCCGTGGGAACTCTTTGATTTTCTGGGATAAAAAGTAGCATATATATATGTGCTAAACCAGGATATTATCTATCTCCATTCTAAATTTCAGCCAAATCCGTCCAGTAGTTTTTGCGTGAAGGAGTAACAAACATACACACACACACACACACATAAACACAAACTTTCGCCTTTATAATATTATTAGTGTGACTTTTTCAAACTATACCATGTATTTAATATGGGCGTATGTATGTAAGTGATTTACATATAATTATAAAATACAATGAGTTATTTTGCGCACAATTTTCATAATAATTACATAAGCGACGAACATTGTTTTCATTTCATTAACGGTAAAATGTTCTAGCTTAAATAAAAGCGGGTCAAGTGGGCATCCCATATGAGACGGCTTTTGTTTTGACCGAGAGACACTGAAATTGATATATACCTTCACGCTGGAAATGGTGTTCCATACAAAATGACAGTTATTTTTTAAGCTCGGGCTTTCGGCTCGGGTTCCGGGGGCCCGTACCTACCGATAATGAAAATTGGCCTAGGCGCGTTTGGAACCCTCGTAGCTTTAGTTTTAAGTTTACGTTATTAGGTAATTATCACCACTATATCATCTTACAAATCTAACAATTCTGACGATAATAATTCAAAATTTAAAAAACCCCGACACAAAAACCTCTATAAGAAAACTAAAGAAGAGCTGATAACTTTCAAACGGCTCAACCGACTTTCTTCAATTATAGCTAAGAACACTCAATCAAGCCACCTTTCCAAAAAAAAAAATTATTAAAATCGGTTCATTCGTTTAGGAGCTACGATGCCACAGACAGATACACAGATACACACGTCAAACTTATAACACCCCTCTTTTTGGGTCGGGGGTTAAAAAGGTGTACAATAGTAGGTAGCTACTTTGAATAAATGATTTTGATTTTGACACTATGTAGTATGTATCAAATGGTCGTCGTGTTGACACTATGTTGATAGATAATAGATATCACTACCATTTAGTTCCGAGTACGCTCACGTGACACTCGCTGCTCCTATCAGCGCCAAAGCGGAAAAAAATCAAATGTTTCAAAAACAATTGCGAGTCCAGTGCACTTGCATTAGAGGTCTGTACCAAGTACAGATACAATAAGGGGCAGAAAGCCACTTGGAACTGCCTAAATACTGACCTGTATAACGTGACCCAAATTTCAAAATATGTATTTTTGACAAGAATCCTTCGTCAGCTTTGTCATGTGAAAGTTTGTCATCCATATTATAATATTATAAATATAATGTCTGTTTGCTACATTCTCACAATCCATCCGTTTAAGCGGTTTTCAGAAAACCGTGAATTTGTGGTTACGTCACAAAAATATTAAAAAGCGATTTAGCGTTCCAGTACGATGCCGTGTAGAAACCAGAGGGGTATGGGTTTAATAAATAACTGCCGTACCCCTTCCGGGTTAGCATGATTCCGTCTTACACTGCATCATCACTTACCACCTGGTGAGATTGCAATCAAGGCCTAAGTATCTGAATAAATAAATAAAGTATTATTTCTTGTACGATGGTACGGAACGCTTAGTATGCGAGTCCTCCTCGCGCTTAACCGGTTTTAGTTTTTTTTCAGTCATAAAAGTAAAACCTTATCTTTCAGCTTTGACAAGGACCACTCTAACACGGCGTTTTTGCACAAGTTCAGAGCAACAGTGCACAGCATGTCGGAAGGAGAACACCAACTAGACAAAGAGGCAGCATTCTACGCCGGCTGTGCTCACTCCAATGATCTTCCTGCAGAACTATAGAGACACCTGGTGTCTTTTGGAGAGAGTAAGGAATGCTTTAAACTAGGAATACCTAGGTGTTTTAGCTAGGTATACCTAGGTATTTTAGGGAAGGTCCCGCCCCTGTACCAACCTGTAACATCACCATCTGTACCATCAGCCTGTAAGAGTTCATTCCTTAGGCCTTTCCAAGATAGCACCGCCAAGTACTTCCAGCTTCCTCATCCACCCACTTCCTGTTACCTTCTTTTGGCCACTTGTCCAGTGGATTGAAGGTCATTCTACACCGCCGGTCTCCACTCCAGAACACATCTGCTCCACTATCTAAGGCTGAAGGTCGTTGTACGCTGCACTTACATCGTCCGCATGGTTTTAGATTAAAAAAAACCCGTGGAAACTCTTTGATTTCCAGTCTTTATTGACAGTCTCTTAACTATACCCTTAACTATAACTTAACTATATACATGTAAAAAGTCACGTCGATCCGTTACTCCGTCGTGACGTGATTAAAGGACAAACCAACCAACCGATAAACAAAGATTCTTTCGCATCTATAAAATGGGTAGCGAGTTAGTGATAGGTACTAGAAAAGTAAACAAACAGCAGAGAGTTATTTATATTTCATTACCGGTAAAAATGTTCTACTTTAAATAAAGCGAGGTTGGATGAAGCCGTTTCTAGTTTGTGCTTCCATTTCACCTGAATAAAATATTAGAAATGAACTGAGCACTTCTAAAACAAATGCTTAACTTTTTTCAGTTTCACCGCGCGCTTCGTTTGTACCAAATATCGCATCCGACTGAAAAGCGTTCATCTCTGAAGTTGCTTCAAAACTTTAAACGGAACGGGCTATAGCTGTGTTTAATTATCACGTCACTGCCCCTCACCACTCCGCTCCAGTGGACAGGCACCCTTAGTATAACTCAATTTTTAAAGAAAATTAGCCACTAGCTGATGCCCGCGACTTCGTCCGCGTGGATTTAGGTTTTCGAAATCCCATGAGAACTCTGATTTTTCGGGATAAAAAGTAGCCAATATGCTAATCCAGGATCTTATCTATCTCCATTCCAAACAGCCAAATCCGTCAAGTAATTTTTGCGTGAAAGAATAACAAACACACACACATACAAACTAACTTTCGCCTTTATAATATTAGTGTGAAGTGTGATAGTTTGTTGATAATAATCGCGACTAATATCCCCCTTTCCAATCCAGCTTGAGCTAGGTACGACTTAATAGTGCAACGTGTGGGGTTTGAACTTTGAACCACCGACATTTCAGATTTCAGTCCTATTGATCGAGTCCTAACAAAACTTTAATCTATTGCATCCGGGGTAAAAAGCAAAGGTAAAAGTATCGCAAAATGTAGGCCGGTATATTACTCGCGACACTGTTCGAGTGCTATATTGACAGTTTTTAGGGTTCCTTGGTAGGGTTATTGACAGTT
This sequence comes from Maniola jurtina, assembly GCF_905333055.1. Lineage (NCBI taxonomy): Eukaryota > Metazoa > Arthropoda > Insecta > Lepidoptera > Nymphalidae > Maniola > Maniola jurtina. The sequence continues at coordinate 8,782,887 of NC_060049.1, read as the reverse complement.
TTTAAACCTCAAAAGGAAAAACGAAACCTTTGTAGGATCACTTTGTCTTCTGTTTGTCCGACTGTCCGTCTGTCGTGTCTGTCAAGAAAACCTATAGGATACCTACTTCAAGTTGACCTAGAATCATGAAATTTGACAGGTAGGTAGGTTTATAGCACAAGTAAAGGGAAAAATAAGAAAACCGTGAATTTGTGGAAAAAAAATCCAAATGTGTCCATGAACAAATAATAAGTATTTTCAATTTTCAAAATAAGATAACTATACCAAGTGGAGTATCATGTGTAACGGCTTTACCAATATATTGTAAAATAAATTTTTATTTATTTTTATGCATAGTTGTTTTGATTTATCGTGCGAATGTCGGAAAAAAATACCCGAGTACGGAACCCTCGGGGTGCGCGAGTATGACTCGAACTTGGTCGGTTTTTCACACAAAAACCGCGGCAATACTATGGTCTGTGAAATATTCCTGATGCCCAGCAAACTGTCGCTGTAGTATTACATTGCTTTTCCAATTGAATTTTTGTTACTAGAAAAGTGACCACAGAATTCAAAATAATATGTATAGAAATGAAGTCAACCCATTGCCGGCCCGCGACTGAGCACTCAGTCTCCTCTCTGAATGAGAAGGAATTAGGACATAGTCTACCATACTGTTCAAGTGTATTTTTTTTTTAAATCCCTTGACACTATAAAGAGAGGCAGCTGCTTCCGTTGACGTTATGTCTGTGAAGTTTTTTAGTTATACAAACTAAACTGCTAAGCTGTTGGACCGTGAAAAGCTAGCGGAGAGACCTATAGACAGACAGACACACACACTTCGCATTTAGAATATTAGTATGGATTTGGATTGAGAGCTGTAATAGGCTTTCAAACTAAAAATACACAAGCAAAACATGTCAGACAATTCTAACAAAATTCTAAAACATGTCCACACTTGTTCCGGTGGTCGGCCGATTAGTTTTCTGTAAAGCGCCGACCACACCGCAGTTTTAATGAATATTGCTTTCAGTTATGTTTTGGCAACGTGCGAATGAATGGACTCCGCCAGATGGGCTGTGACACACATAGATAGTGGTCCATTTATAAACTTTAGTGTCATATAGGAACGACGTGGTAGACCGCTTTACTTTTTATTATGAAAACTGAAACGACTGAACACCCCATGTTTGGGAATTTTTTATTGGAAACGTCGCTTTAGAAATTGGGCGACTGACTCTCAGCTCACTCCAGTTAATGCCCGAGGCTGCAATTACTTTTATAATACATATTATAAATCGAATCTTTGATAAGAGCAACCGCCGAGTTTCTTACTGATTCTTCTCGGTAGTAAAAGCAAACTGAACTAGTGATAGATCAGTTGTCTCAAAATATAAAATTAGTTATGAATTTCAAAATGAGAAGACCATCGGTAGGTATTTCGTGAGTAACTTGTTTATTCTATTAAACTTTTACCATTAGCAACAAGATTTTTGCTCATTTTAATAAACTTCTTCGATGAAAACTATCCGTTAACTAAAAAAGTTCCATAATATTTATTCCTGCAAAAGGCAAAAGGATGGCAAGAAAATATCACTACATAACTAATATAAAATGCATATCTGAATAACAGATATACTCATAGTAACGTTTATTTCAAGAAAGTTTGAAGTTTAAACGGAAGACCTGGGAGCTGACAAAACTAAAACATTTCTCCACATATCAAGGAAAAATACAGATATCAGGCTTTTACCGCTAAATTGACTGCGCCAACCTACATACTCGAGGAGTTCCAAACAGTAAAGAACAAAAAGGAAAGATTTATTCCCCAAAACCACTACCGAAGTAGGAAGTTTCAATTCGATTCGGGACCGAAGTTGTCGACGTCTCAAATTCAATTGTCGAAAGGCCAGCCGCCATATCTCATAAAGTTCGCAGTTCAAATTGCATGCATGCGGTGCATTAGGCACTCGTAGAGGTGCATGCTACATTTAGTGTCTCAGTAGTCGGCAGGTGTGGGGAAGGCATTAGGCTTACTTGGAAAGGTTGGGCCGACTGATCGCGAGCGCGAAGTTTAAAAAACTATTTTATTTCTTGGATGAATAAATACTCAGGATGGTATGCTCCGAAAAGTCAAATGAAGCAGGGCTAACTGTCAGTTGATGAGTATGTGTGCGTTATGGAATGATACCATTCACATATGAAAATTTGCCTATTTTTCCCTATTTTTCCCTTTCACGATGATTATTATTAATAAATGATATCTCATTAGATTAGTCTTTATTATGATAGTTACAAATCAATGGATGTTCGATGATAAAAATAATAATATTAGATTGCAACGTATTAAAATTTACCTACTCTGTTTTTACATAACTTTGAATTTTACAGTATAGGGCCTCTGGCCCTATTGAAAATCTCTGCTTAACAGGGTGCCGATCACCATATATACTATACAATCGTATCCTGACAGTTAAAAATTAAAAAGTCAAATATAAAAACACAATATATTCACTAAAAATATTTAATAATAATCCAAGTATGTACCAGTTGGCGATTTTGTTTAGCGTAGCTCGCAGGGTTAGTAGACTATTCACTACTTTTGGTGTTATACACCGGGCAAGTTTACATCCTTATATCGTAGATCTCTTACCAAATTACACAAAGCGGCTCTTGGGTAGCGGTTTTTTTTTCTCTAAGCCAAATTCAAAGTTATTTATTCAAAATGGGTTCATATTTTATTTGTCTTGTGTTTTCTGACATTTATGACCTTAAAAAATATCTAAATAAAGATAAATATTCTAGCTATCCGTATAGCGTCCCATCTTTGACCACATCACGCGTGACGAGTCCTCCGTTCGTCGCTAAGGTTGTTTTGGTGGGTGCCTACTACCTATCATGGACTACCTATAACTAAATAATATTATTAATGTAGTAAGATTTTGATTACCTATTTATTTATTTCTTTATTGCACACACAAACATATACATTTACAAAAAACATAGAAGACAACATGGTAAGTACGTTGGACAGATAAAAACATACGTTTGTATCTGTCCCATTACGTAGGTACCTAGGTACTTCATGATTTTGGCATGCAGCTATTATGACGGAGACTGGTATATTAAATGTACTACAATTTAGTAATAAGTTTTGTTTTAGTTAAATTTCAATATCAATTTAAAATCTTTTAATTAACAAAACAGCCCTTTTCGCTTAATTATATTATGATTGTCATCAAAAATAAAATATAAATTTGTCTAAATATAATGAAAAAAAATTGCTCATTTTTAGGCAAAATTACCCCATTTATTTTCTGACAACCCTAGACTGACTTCAATTTGAAGTTGTGTAATTTGCACAGCACGATTACGATACGATTTAAAATTAAATTATTTCATTGAAGTGTCAAACAAAAAAATATAATCACTACGTTGTGTCAAATGCGTATCGGAAGGTGTTAAGTGGCCAGTTTCGTAGAATTTATGTTGAGTTTGTGTGCGTGACGTGTAATTACAGAGATTTGGTCGATAGTTGTGCTTCCTTCGTTTGTACGGCGGGGTCACCGGTTGTTTTATTTATAAACTACTTTGGAGACTTCTTCGTCTTTTCTAGCCCATAGAAAAATAAGACATAAGAGAGGTGAGAAAAATACTAAGCAACAAGCCTTAATTAATAACGTCTCAAATTCATTGTCGAAAGGCCAGCCGCCATATCTCATAAAGTTCGCAGTTCAAATTGCATGCATGCGGTGCATTAGGCACTCGTAGAGGTGCATGCTACATTTAGTGTCTCAGTAGTCGGCAGGTGTGGGGAAGGCATTAGGCTTACTTGGAAAGGTTGGGCCGACTGATCGCGAGCGCGAAGTTTAAAAAACTATTTTATTTCTTGGATGAATAAATACTCAGGATGGTATGCTCCGAAAAGTCAAATGAAGCAGGGCTAACTGTCAGTTGATGAGTATGTGTGCGTTATGGAATGATACCATTCACATATGAAAATTTGCCTATTTTTCCCTATTTTTCCCTTTCACGATGATTATTATTAATAAATGATATCTCATTAGATTAGTCTTTATTATGATAGTTACAAATCAATGGATGTTCGATGATAAAAATAATAATATTAGATTGCAACGTATTAAAATTTACCTACTCTGTTTTTACATAACTTTGAATTTTACAGTATAGGGCCTCTGGCCCTATTGAAAATCTCTGCTTAACAGGGTGCCGATCACCATATATACTATACAATCGTATCCTGACAGTTAAAAATTAAAAAGTCAAATATAAAAACACAATATATTCACTAAAAATATTTAATAATAATCCAAGTATGTACCAGTTGGCGATTTTGTTTAGCGTAGCTCGCAGGGTTAGTAGACTATTCACTACTTTTGGTGTTATACACCGGGCAAGTTTACATCCTTATATCGTAGATCTCTTACCAAATTACACAAAGCGGCTCTTGGGTAGCGGTTTTTTTTTCTCTAAGCCAAATTCAAAGTTATTTATTCAAAATGGGTTCATATTTTATTTGTCTTGTGTTTTCTGACATTTATGACCTTAAAAAATATCTAAATAAAGATAAATATTCTAGCTATCCGTATAGCGTCCCATCTTTGACCACATCACGCGTGACGAGTCCTCCGTTCGTCGCTAAGGTTGTTTTGGTGGGTGCCTACTACCTATCATGGACTACCTATAACTAAATAATATTATTAATGTAGTAAGATTTTGATTACCTATTTATTTATTTCTTTATTGCACACACAAACATATACATTTACAAAAAACATAGAAGACAACATGGTAAGTACGTTGGACAGATAAAAACATACGTTTGTATCTGTCCCATTACGTAGGTACCTAGGTACTTCATGATTTTGGCATGCAGCTATTATGACGGAGACTGGTATATTAAATGTACTACAATTTAGTAATAAGTTTTGTTTTAGTTAAATTTCAATATCAATTTAAAATCTTTTAATTAACAAAACAGCCCTTTTCGCTTAATTATATTATGATTGTCATCAAAAATAAAATATAAATTTGTCTAAATATAATGAAAAAAAATTGCTCATTTTTAGGCAAAATTACCCCATTTATTTTCTGACAACCCTAGACTGACTTCAATTTGAAGTTGTGTAATTTGCACAGCACGATTACGATACGATTTAAAATTAAATTATTTCATTGAAGTGTCAAACAAAAAAATATAATCACTACGTTGTGTCAAATGCGTATCGGAAGGTGTTAAGTGGCCAGTTTCGTAGAATTTATGTTGAGTTTGTGTGCGTGACGTGTAATTACAGAGATTTGGTCGATAGTTGTGCTTCCTTCGTTTGTACGGCGGGGTCACCGGTTGTTTTATTTATAAACTACTTTGGAGACTTCTTCGTCTTTTCTAGCCCATAGAAAAATAAGACATAAGAGAGGTGAGAAAAATACTAAGCAACAAGCCTTAATTAATAACGTCTCAAATTCATTGTCGAAAGGCCAGCCGCCATATCTCATAAAGTTCGCAGTTCAAATTGCATGCATGCGGTGCATTAGGCACTCGTAGAGGTGCATGCTACATTTTTTAGTGTCTCAGTAGTCGGCAGGTGTGGGGAAAGCATTAGGCTTACTTGGAAAGGTTGGGCCGACTGATCGCGAGCGCGAAGTTTAAAAAACTATTTTATTTATAAACCACTTTGGGGACTTCTTCGTCTTTTCTAGCCCATAGAAAAATGAGACATAAGAGAGGTGAGAAAAATACTAAGCAACAAGCCTTAATTAATAACGTCTCAAATTCAATGGTTGAAAGGCCAGTCGCCATATCTCATAAAGTTCGCAGTTCAAATTGCATGCATGCTTTGCATTAGGCACTCGTAGAGGTGCATGCTACATTTAGTGTCTCAGTAGTCGGCAGGTGTGGGGAAAGCATTAGGCTTACTTGGAAAGGTTGGGCCGACTGATCGCGAGCGCGAAGTTTAAAGAACTATTTTATTTATAAACCACTTTGGGGACTTTCTTCGTCTTTTCTAGCCCATAAAAATAAGCGATAAGAGAGGTGGTGACTTAGAGTAATACTATGCAATAGCCCTTCTTAATTTTCCCAATCTTGAACCAGCTCAGCTGAAATCGCAGAAGATTTCATCATGCACTTGGTTATAATCAAATCTGCCGGCTAGAAGATGCTTATTCACTCTCAACTTACAACCTGTAACCGAACATAATAACTATATTATTTCGTGCGCTTCATCTGAAAGTTTGAATTAAAATCTACGTTTCGGATTGTAGGACTATTACGTTTAGGTTTAGCTAGCATTAAGTAGATGAATGCCTCTTCGTTTTTCTTTCACCTGGCTATTTTTTAATTTATAGACTAGCGCTTGATTGCAATTCAATCTGCTGGCAAATGATGTATCCTAAGATGGATCGCGCATGCCTAGAAGATGCCTGTTCACTCTCCACTTGAAAGTATCTTTATTGTAGGTGCATGTATATTGTATAGCACCTACACTATACACTGTGTAGTGTTTACTTATATTGTAGGTACATAATGGAACTAGCCTTAGTAAATACCTAGGCCTCGTATAATATTCCCCTTTCCCCTCCAATTAAGCGTAAAGCTTGTGCTATGAGTAGGTACAACAATAGTGCAACGTGTGGGGTTTGAACCGCCGACCCTTCGGAATTCAGTCAGCTCAACCGTTGAGCTATCGAGGCTTTTCCGCCGAAAAGCTCCAATATTCGACAAAATCGCTATAAAAAGGAGCACACCCACTAGCGGTAACGTTGGGCAATTTCACTAGTTTAATAAAGAGTGCCGCAGGTGCACACACAGACGCGCTGCTGCACAGAGTAATTTGTGATAACAGACACAAGACATCCCGAATTTAATATTAATATTATTTCGTGCTATTCCTTTGAAAGTTTGAACTGAACTTAATTCTATGTAGATTAAATTCCGCGTTTCGGGATGTAGGTTTATACATTTAGTTTTAGCTTACATTAAACTGTGATGAAGATAGTCTGAATCTACCTTAGCTATGGTAATGTATACAATTCAGGTATTTTGTAAAATGCCTGGTGATTCTAAACAATGTTGAGCAGCTTTCGGCAATGGACAAAATAGATTATTTTTGTCTAAAGAGATCGTTGTATTTCGCCAAAGTATTCGGCAAAGTATGAAATACAAAAAAAAAAACAAATCAATCAGTACTGGACTCGCGTGATAGCGGGGGACTAAAACTTGTCAAGTTTTCTACATTTGCAACGTTATTCAGACAACTCTTAATCGTCCCTTCATTCAGCTTCACCTACTCGATGTTAACATTATACTATCAGGGATATCATCGGCTTGCTCTACTCAGGCTTCTTGGCTCGATGCACTTATGACCTTTTTCTCCAACACACCACACACCTAACGCATGTGCATAACCGTGCCACGATGAATATGATCATTAATGTGCTAAACGACTTACGGCCTTTGACTGCATATATTGGACCTAAAAGCTTATTATTTTATCCAAGGAACAAGTCGATTCATTACTCTGTGTCACCTGGTTATGTTATATTCGTGACAATAAAAATCATAGCCGCGCCTTCCTTCATGTAGTATTATTACAATCGTATAAAAATACCACCTTGCAGAAATACTTTATGCTGCTATCATAACACATATTCATAGTTTCATTTGATTGTATTGTAGAATAGAAGCAGGCGTTATTTTGCGGAAGTCTATGATATACAAGGAACCAAAAGCTTAATTTGCTATAATCCGCCAAACCAATGAAATCTGTATGGTACGCAGCACCACACAAATTCCAACACCACTCAACGCGCGTTTCGCCCCGACACCGGCGCATCCTCAGGAGATGTAGACCTTACAATACATTGTAAATTAAGCTTTTGGTTCCTTGTATATCATTTGATTGCAGTGACGTATTGCCTAACACTTAGATTATAATTCAAAATTTAAAAAACCCCCGACACAAAGACCTCTATAATAAAACTAGAAAAGAGCTGATAACTTTCAAACGGCTGAACTGGTTTTCTTCGATTATAGCTAAGAACACTCTCGATCAAGCCACCTTTCAAACAAATAAAACTAAATTGTAATCGGTTCGTTCGTTTAGGAGCTATGATGCCACAGACAGATACACAGATACACACGTCAAACTTATAGCACGCCTCTTTTTGGGTCGGGGGTTAAAATTGTATTATAGCTTATAAGCGCGTCTGTTTTAAAACACTGATATTAATTAATCAACTTAACAGAATACAACATTCCTGAGATGGAAAAAGGTTAAACTTGAAAACAAAATGTAATTTTAAGGGTTCCGTACCTCAGAAGGAAAAACGGAACCCTTATAGGATCACTTCGTTGTCTGTCTGTCTGTCCGTCTGTAGATCGTGTCTGTCAAGAAACCTATAGGGTACTTCCCTTTGACCTAGAATCATATTTGGCAGGTAGGTAAGTCTTATATCACAAGTACAGGAATAAATCTGAAAATCCCGAATTTGTGGTTACATCATTTAAAAAAAAATTAAACCGGGTTTCAATTTTCAAACTAAGATAACTATACCAAGTGGGGTATCATATGAAAGGGCTTAACCTGTACATTCTAAAACAGATTTTTATTTATTTTTATGCACGATAGTTTTTGATTTATCGTGCAAAATGTCGGAAAAAATACCCGAGTACGGAACCCTCGGTGTGCGAGTCTGACTTACTCACCAAGTGCGAACTTGGCCGGTTTTTTCTGTTAAGCTGCAGTAATGTACCCCCAAAATAAATAAAAGGAAATAAAAGCGGGAATAGCCAAAATTGGCAACATTTTACTGTGTTTTCCGGCCCCATAATATTACTACGTACAATACCGTACCTAGTTGTACAATATATTTCATTGGTTCGGACACATTTTGTTCACGAACAAAACATTAAGTTTTACAGCACACAAAAGCGAAATAAAATGCTATGTAATAAACGCGCTATAAACTACCTACCTAACTGAGTTTTGCGAAAAATTTTAAGATATTTTTAAGTAAAAATATATAGAGCAACTTTGTTTTCCTTTAGGGTCTAACCACAAGTTACTTAATAAGTACGTTAAGATACGATTACTAGGAGTATTTGAATTGTGAACGCTAGAGAGAAAGTTTTGTTAGAAACTTATGAGAACATAGTATTTAAATTATGAAACCATTGTGAAAGTTACCTTACTCGTAATTATTTATAAGCCCGTGTTGCGCGTGGATTTAGGTTTTTTAAAAATCTTGTGGGAACTCTTTGATTTTTCGGGATAAAAAGTACATACTCAATTCGTTTATTTCGTCTACTTAGGTAGGTACTAAGGCCTGCTGTACATTTATTTAAACTGTTTTTACTTACCTTATTTTATATATCTATCTAATATATTTTAATGCGTTTAAAGTTAACAGGGCTCTCTCCGTCACTTACTCCATACAATCGTAGTTCCAATTTCATTTGAATATTAAACAACCAAAGTCCATGAAATGCAGACATACTTATTGTAGAAACTAATATCTTTGCCCACAGGCACAGATATTAGATTTGTGATATTAGATTATGTTTTAGATTTTTCTAAAAATATGCAGTTTTAAAATTACAGGGGCTCAAAGATTTGTATGTGAATTTTTAAGACCGCGTAACTTTTAAACCGAATATTTTAACAGAAATCTGGAAAACCACAGGCATAGATATTAGTTTCTAGAATATGCCTGCAAAATTTCATGGACTTTGGTTGCTTAATATTCAAATGAAATTGGAACTACGTTTGTATGGAGCGAGTGACGGAGAGACCATCTCTACCATGGCTCGAAAAGCGAGAAGAAATAAAGTAACGATCACAAAACTAAAACGAATAAATTAACATCATCATAAGTATAATATTACATCTAATGGGCTACGGTATGCAAAGCCAGCCTTGTCATTAGGAATTATTCATGGATGTCGTAGAAAAATATCCTCGATCTAAGATTTTCTTCGAAAAATATATGTTTTTAGAGCAAGATAATAAAATTCAAATAAAGCATAATAATCTTGTAAAAGATCATTAACACCGAACTCATATTTTTCATGGAAAATAAGAAGTTACTTCGAAAGCTATTAAGCCTACAACTTAGTTTAATAAGTTCCTTTTTTGAACAAAAGTTTTCCTATTATGTACTCTTTGTTGAAGATAATCCTCTCAATAAGTAAAGAATACATTTAATAATAGTCCGTATACACTGAGCTAGTCCTTATTATTTATTTAATTACGGTACATAATATTTTATTGTACAAAGTGTACAGTCAAAGTATGGGTTTCCTTGTACACACATAATTTATACGGTCTACTCATACTGAAAGGCTTGGCTTACTTACTATTGAAAGAAAATTAAAAAAAACTATTTTGCTTGTGTGGGGGTTGATAACTACGATATTTCTATAGTAAAAATAATCTTAAATTCATATTATAATTTAAAAAAATCGTTTGCTGCAAAAAGAATATTCTCGAAATATACAGTTACATGATTAATTTTTAACTAACTTAACTAGTGATAACTTAATTTCTAAATTATTCAAGTAAATTATTATATGGAAGCGGTTTAACCCGGAAAGTGTATGGCAGAAAACCGTAAAAATAAACGTCAATTTACTTCGATAGACGTAATGGGATGCAAAGCTTTGTTATAGTACATGTGTGTAGGGCCTTTAACGCTCCAGAATTTATAATTGAACACAAACTTTTTCAATTCGGACTTCTTTTGAAGTCAAAATGACGGTATAAATGAGTTTGTTCAATTTTGCGATAAAATTGCTAAGTAACAAAGGTTAACAAGGTCTAAACAAGGCAAAATAAGAAGTTAAGCAGTTCAAATCGCTGAACCGTAGACCACGTTTTTAAGATAAACATTTTTTGTTCTTTCCCTGTTACAAAAACTCACCATATTATTAATACTTATGTACTTATAATTTGTGGACCTCCATATTTTTGTTAAGTTTGTGAACGTCCATGTACTTATTTAGGGGTAATCTACGGAACTAATCATCCGATTCAAAAAATTCTTTCACTGATGCAGATGGATAGCATTATTCCCTAAAGGCTATAATATAATTATTACTTAAGTACATATATCAAGCGAACGAAGTCGCGGGCTAAAGCTAGAATTATTATAAAGACACTTAAAGAATAAAGAGGTTAGGTAAAAACAAATTTAGCTCGTAAAAATGGTTGATAGCCCATCACAAGAAAGGGGGTGGTGACTTTATTACATACATAAATTTCACCCCTAACATCTTATTTTTCGCTTACCTTTGTTTAATTTAATTAAGGTTTATTTACCGCAAAATGAGAGCTAAAGGGTCGTTTAAACTGGATGGATGGGGGTGTATAATCTATTATTTCTTAACTGACTTAAAAGTAGTAGTTATATTAAGCTTGTCGGTTTAATGCGTAAGAGATGGCCTATACGACATTAAAAGACCTCGTAAGTCGTAACCGAAATTATGATACAAGTGAAAAACTACAGAAGGTATAAAGCGCCGGACAAATCGCGTCGTATACGCGTTTTCTGCGGTTTCCGCGTTCTTGTTTTAACCCCCAACCCAATAAGAGGGGTGTTATAAGTTTGACGTGTGTATCTGTGTATCTGTCTGTGGCATCGTAGCTCCTAAACTAATGAACCGATTTTAATTTAGTTTTTTTTTGTTTGAAAGGCGGCTTGATAGAGAGTGTTCTTAGCCAAAGAAATCGGTTCAGCCGTTTGAAAGTTATCAGCTCTTTTCTAGTTACCTTAAACTTTTACATATCGGGGGTGTTATAAATTTTTAATTTACTCTTGTTTTAAAGTCAGCTCAGGAAAACTAAAGTTCAATAAAAGCCTGATTTTTCAACCCCAACTGAGGTATAATAATAAATTTCCTATATTATGTGAGTCAAGAAAATCGAAAGGTTTAGTTCTTAAGTACATAGTTAGACCGGGACTTCGTCTGTGATGGCGTTTGCTGGCGCGCGTGCTGTGCTTGTTTGGAGTGTTTTTTTTTTTGTTAAGAGTGGCTGGTTTTTGTGTTAGTTGGTGTTTTTTGGTGGTGGAACTGACTGGGAAGCGCTCTAAAGGGGCGCCGCGCGTATGTCGGCGGGCGCCGGCGCAGACGGAGTCCATACTTGTATAAATTCAATAACTTGAAAATATCACAAACTTGACATTGGCTAATCAGAGTAAAGCCAGATTTAAAGAAAAAAAAAATAGTTAGACCGGTGATAGTCTGTGGTTAAGACTTCGGTTTCGTTTTGGGAAATCCGGGGTCCAATCCCGGGCAAACCTCTAAATTTTCATTTACCGCTGTGAGTGGAGAGCAATTAAATATCACTTGCTTTAACGGTGAAGGAAAACATCGTGAGGAAGTCAGCATGTTTTTTTTATTCACATACAAGTTAGGCCTTGACTGCAATCTCACCTGGTGGGAAGTGATAGCGCAGTCTCAGATGGAAGCGGGTCAACCTAGATGGAGAGTCCGGTCTGAGAGTTTTTTTTTTATTAATTTTCATTCATTATAGGCAAGCGCTTGACCACAATCACACCTGATGGAAAGTGACGAGGTGGTCTAAGATGGGACACGTTTACCTAGATAATTTACGTTTTCCATAATGTTCTCAAAGATGTGAAGTCTGCCAATCCGCTTAAATGATCAGCGACGTGGATTAGGGCCTTAACCCTTCTTATTTTGAGCTGAAACCCGTCCTCAATAGTGGCCCGGCGATGTGTTGAGATTATAATGATGACCTTTGATATTTAAAGTTTGCTATTAATTTAACTTCCATACAGTAAACCTAAAACTCGTATGCCGCCATATAAATTCCAACCATCAAAAATTAGGTGAACCTTAATTCTTTAAATATTTACCCACGAAAAAACTCAATTCCTATGGGAACCATTTCTTAATTTAGTAAAGTTCACACGCAAGGAAGGCTCCCGTGGGAAGCGCTAAAGGTCGGATGTGATACATTTCAAGGTTCCCTAATTAAGTTACCGACGATGGGAACTGGGTGATAAGGACAAGCTTTTATTAAATCGTTTCGACAAAATCACATCGGAATTTAATTAACAGAGCTCTCTCCGTCACTTACTCCATACAATCGTAGTTCCCATTTCATTTGAATATTAAGCAACCAAAGTCCATGAAATTTTGCAGACATAGTCTAGAAACTAATATCTGTGTCTGTGGTGTTTTTGATTTTTCTAAAAATATGTAGTTTTAAAATTACAGGGGTTCAAAGATTTGTATTTTTCTTTAAAAAAAGGCCCAACTTTGTGCTCGTTTTTCTAGACAACGAAGCAATTTAATGAAATTTGGAAAAACCACAGACCTAGAAAATTTAATGAATATCATGCAGTAAAAAAATTATCGTTATATATTTTATATTGTTATAATTATGTTGGAACTACGAAAACCAGAAATTACACCCAGAAATCTTGAAAATTTCGTGCTGTCTCGATTTCTGCAAGAGGGGTGGTGAGGTGCGGGGGACGACCAACATAAACACACACACACCAATGTGTGGTAAATGACATAAATTCATTGATTAATAATCATATGTTGAAAATAAAGGAGAACCCCGTGTTTCTCGGTATAACGTTAGATGCAAAGCTTCTATGGAACACCCACATATCAACACTTGATGGTAAACTCAACTCTGCTGCTTACACTGTTAGAAAAATTCGACAGGTACTGACGTGGAAACTGCAAAAATTGTATATTTTGCCTATATTCACTGTATTATGTCTTACGGACTCTTGCTATGAGATAAAGCGATAGATATTGAGAAAAAAATGTATTACAGAAAAGGACAGGACGTGCAATTTATAATTTAAAACCGCGCGCTGCCATACAATAAAAATATAAGGAAATAAGTACCTTATTTATTATCTTATAGTAGCTTTTAAATATATTTACAACTAGCTAATGCCCACAGCTTTGCTCGCGTGGATTTAGGTTTTTGAAAATCCCGATCCTTTCATTTCCCAGAACAAAAGTTGCCTCTCCGTAATAGCCCGTCCCCGGGATGCAACTTGTTTCTGTATCACGTAAGAACATTTAAACGGATGATCCTTTTCAAATCCCGAGGGATCACCAGGATTTAGGAATGCAATTTCTTACAGCATCAGGGTTGAGGTCAACGACAAAGTATTTACTTGGTATAGATACCTTCAATATCAATTAATAATCGACACTTTTTAAATCCCATTAGCTTTAGTAGTCAGGTCCCCTGCAACATCAGGATTGAGGAGTTGGAATCCAAATTTTTTATTGAACAATGTCGCAAACTTTCTTTATCGATTAAAAAAACTAGCCAAAATTTCGCAGTTAGGTTACCTGCCAAATTTCATGGTTTTGAGTCAACGGGAAGTACCCTAGAGGTTTTCTTGACACACTCGACAGACAGAGAGATAGACAACAAAGTGATCCTATAAGAGTTCTGTTTTTCGTTTTGAGGTACGAAACCCTAGAAACGTAGGAACGGCATTCCGAACCAGTGGTAAATTTTTCTGACCAAAAAACACTTTGAAGTTTACCTAAAAGTTTACAGGAATAAAAATTTATCATTGTACTCCATTCCATTTCATTCTATTCCATTCTGTTCAAAGATAAATAGATTATAAAAATATTTGTCACCGAAACAATAATTTACGATACATCAACCAATATCAATTTTACTGATGACAATCTGACTATTACCAAAGTGAACGACTACTATAATATCTATTATATACGACTAACATAATATGTATTATAAATTGTGTGCCGTTTGCATTCTCACTAAGTTCTCATTAAGTTTGTTTTATTTGGTTAAACTTTCTGGCATTTATATTGTTATGACGTTTAATTGGCAAACAGTCTGTTTATTGGCTGAAACTCAAAAATTCAGCCAATCACAACAAATAAAATATTTTAATAATGATTGATGCAGCTTTCTGTAATCGAAAACAAAATATTTGACATTAACTTGAATGTGACAGTGATTTCCGAGTAGGGTTGCCAGAGGCCCCGTATTTTACTGGTTACTGGTTGGTATTTCAGGATACAGAAACCCGTAATTATGAAAATAAAATATGGGGCAAATAAAACTAAATATTTTTAGGGTTCCGTACCTCAAAAGCAAAAAGGAAATAGGATCAATTCGCTGTCTGTCTGTCTGTCCGTCTGTCTGTCTTTCCGTCTGTCCGTCTGTCTGTCTGTCCATCTGTCCGTCTGTCCGTCTCTTCGTCTGTCATGTGTTCATGAACAAATATTAGTATTTTCAATTTTCAAAGTAACTAAATATTAAATCAAGTAGGTTATTATATGAAAGGACTTTACCAGTACATTCTAAGACAGATTTTTATTTATTTTTATGCATATTTTTTTTAATGCATAACAGTTTTGATTTCTTGTGTAAAATGTCGAAAAAAAATACCCGAATACGGAACCCTCGGTGCGTGAGTCTGACTCGCACTTGGCCGGTTTTTTACAAATTCAGCCGGGCTGGCTTGCGAAACCAAACGCTGACGTTATGTCCAGTAGAAAGAATACATATTTTCCTTGTGCGACAATGCGTAGAATAATACCTGCGTAGCCGAAACCCACTCGATTTTGATCATGGCCGTAGCCAAAGAGGCGGAGGTTGGTTTGAGGATCTAAGCCTTTTTTTATACAAGTTAGCCCTTGACTTTAATCCCTCCTAGTGGTAATAGTGCAGTCTAATTTCTTGGCCGGTAGGGCCATACTAACCATATAACTAGCCATGACCCAAGCCTCCCACCAGACCAGAAATTTAGAAATGGCCACTGCGTCTGGGAGACCGTCAAAAACCTAAACCTAAAATAATACTTACACTATTTCTTGCATTTGCTTACCAATTTTTTTTGGAAATGTATCAAACATTTCGCGCTCGCTTCACTCGCGTTTTGAATTTGTATTACTTGGTGTATGCCCCGCAATTTCGTCTGCATGAATTTAGGTTTTTAAAAATTCCGTGGGAGATTTTCCGGGATAAAAGCTTATGTTCGTTTCTGGGGTGCAAGTTACCTCTGAATAGTAAGTATCAAAATTTTGGTAAAGAAGTATCTTGCTATGGCTAAACTCGTTTCCCTTTCACTTATTTTTTTCTTTTCTCCAAAAACACTTACGCTCACTGCGCTGCGCTTTTTCATTGTTGTATTTTATTCCACTATCAAATTGAAAGGCGAAATTCAACTAACCAGGTAATTAGCCCATAAAGTTGAGCGAACGTATTTTTCCTCATGACAGGATTCAGTTCCGGCCCTGATAAAACCTCTCCCGAAATCAATTCCTGGCTACGGCCATGGTATTGATACTTTGAAGGTGGAATTACAAGTTAAATGTAATTTTAAGTTAACATGCAAAGATTGTATGCATGAAATGTATAACATTTTATTTTACAAAATGAAGAGTTTTTAAAAACTATTGAAATAAATAAATAATCTTTTATTTAAAACCACATTGTAAACACAGTTCACCGATCAAGACCCGGCAACATACAGAGAAAAAATACAAAACATACAAATAAACTGAAATACCTAAATAAGCTTTCAGAGAGAACCACCGCCTATTTCTTCAAATAAAATAATAAACAATACAATAATACAACAATATATAAGAAACAATGTCTCCCGTAAACAAATCTAAACCCCGTATTTTTGATGGTGGTAGCCTGTAAATCTAAAAGAGGCAGGTGGCAACCCTACACCTACCCTACACCTAGACAGAATGAAAAATTTGTTTTCATTACTCGGCAGGCCTACTGCCAAAGTTTGACAGAAAGTGTGGCGGTAGTTGTGACCTCTGATTGGCCGACTCTCTTTCACTATTTGCTAAAATTGATGATTGCAACAACAATTTTTGCTTTTTTGTAATCTAAAACAGAACACGGACGTCAAACAGGTTGACTAATTGCAATCATTTCTGACCGGCTAACATTGTTCCGCTAGTGGCTCAAACTCACTGTCGCAGCAAGAACATGGTAAATTCAGCCAATCACAGCAATTTGAATTGGTTATCACAAATGTACCGATCTAGGAACCGAGAATGCACGAACCAGGGCAAATAGAGATAAGAACAATAATATCATACGTAGGAAATCGACGGGGGCTCGTTGACAAGTATCCTCTGTTGTTAGTTTCAAAATGATTGTTTCCCTATTTTTAACCCCCGACCCAAAAAGAGGGGTGTTATAAGTTTGACGTGTGTATCTGTGTATCTGTCTGTGGCATCGTAGCTCCTAAACGAATGAACTGATTTAAATTTAGTTTTTTTTTTTGTTTGAAAGGTGGCTTGATCGAGAGTGTTCTAAGCTATAATCGAAGAAAATCGGTTCAGCCGTTTGAAAGTTATCAGCTCTTTTCTTATAGAGGTTTTTGTGTCGGGGTTTTTTAAATTTTGAGTTATTATAATTCTATCTGAGCATCCTGGGACCGCGATATAATGTCTGCGAATTCGTCCGCTTTATGATTTTAAGAATCCCGTGGGAACTCTTTGATTTTGCGGGATAAAAAGTACCTAGACCATGTCACTCGCGAGATCTTTAACTGTACCCAATATGCAAAAATCCGAGTTGCACCAATGCTATATCAACTAAACGTAGATCCCCAGTAAGAAAGGAATAATCCATTCAAGCAAAGCCGGGTCTGATACTTAGTCTTTAAACAGAGGATTTCCAAATCGAAGCAGGTGGGACAGTAGATTACTGAACTGAATAAATACGTGGATACATCAATCATGTTAATTGACAAAAACCGGAGCTGGAAGAAAAATCCATTAGCAAAATGTGGATAGGTAGGTAGGTACAGGGGTCATAAAGCCTGTTCCACAGGACTAGGAGTAACAAATGTAAATTAAAAATTTATAACATCCCCGACAAGTATCTTGTTAATCAATATGACAGATTTGTCATTTTACTTCATTAATTGCATTCTCTATTTCCACCGTTTTCAAATGAAGCCACGGGTAACAAGGTATACAAGTGTAAATTAATTTATAACACCCCCGACAAGTGAAGGTTACAGTAACTAGAAAAGAGCTGATAACTTTCAAACGGCTGAACCAATTTTCTTGGTTTATAGCTAAGAACACTCTCGATCAAGCCACCTTTCAAACAAAAAAAACTAAATTAAAATACTTTCATTAGTTTAGGAGCTACGATGCCACAGACAGATACACAGATACACACGTCAAACTTATAACACCCATCTTTTGGGTCGGGGGTTAAAAATCCATTAGCAAAACATGGATAAGTACCTAGGTAGGTATATCGGTCATAAAGCTTGTTCCACAGGAGTAAGTGTCACCAAATGGACGCAGAACATTCATTTATGGGGCAATAAAACCGAAAAGTAATTTTCGAAATAACCGTGTGGATGGAAACATATGAGTAAGCTTATTTATGATCTTGTGCCGATAACTCAATTTTTAACCTCCGACCCAAAAAGAGGGATGTTATAAGTTTGACGTGTGTCTGTCTGTGGCATCGTAGCTCCTAAACTAATGAACCGATTTTAATTTAGTTTTTTTTTTTTTGTTTGAAAGGTGGCTTGATCGAGAGTGTTCTTAGCTATAATCCAAGAAAATCAGTTCAGCCGTTTGAAAGTTATCAGCTCTTTGCTAGTTACTGTAACCTTCACTTGTCGGGGGTGTTATAAATTTTTAATTTACACTCGTATACCTTGTTACCTGTGGCTTCATTTGAAATAGAGAATAAAAATAATGAAGTAAAATGACAAATCTGTCATAACTTGGCTAACACTTGGCTTTGACAAGTTGGCTAACGGAGTGGTTGGTGCACTCAGGCTTTAGAGCCAGATGACTCGTAGAAGTGTTAAAAAAGCTATAATGCCTAGTAGGAAAATTAGGTACCTAACTGGAAGATGATAGACTAAAGATACTACATAAAAAAACCGGTCAAGTGCGAGTCAGAGTTGAGCACCGAGGGTTCCGTACTCGGGTATTTAGTCACCAGCTTTATAAGTAGCACAAGCAAAGAGAAAATCCGATAACCGTGAATTTGTGATTACATCACAATAAAAATTTGAAAAGTATCATTTCTCGTAGTATCAATTACCCGGAGTTAAATTCGTATAACGAAAAAAAGCTCTTTTATTGACCATCAGTCATAAGGTAATTGGCAAAAAGGCCATCGGGATACACATTGTAACATTTGTTCCTCTTTGAAACAGGTGGCTACGAGTCATAAAGTATGTTTTACAGCAATAACTCCGATAATGGTCGATACATACACGTTTATGAGCCAATAAAACACGAACGTAGAATTATCCGCGAATTTACTTATTGCCTACTATCTATCTAAGTTAACTTTGACCTAGTAGGTACTTTCCTGCAATTATACATCCATCCATCAGCCTGTATGCGTCCACTGCTGGACATAGGCACCATAGGCCTTTCCAAGAGCGCGCCACCAAACACGGCCTTCCTCATCCACCCGCTCCCCGCCACCTTCTTCAGGTCATCGGTCCAGCGGGCAGGAGGTCGTCCCACACTGCGCTTACCGGTACGCGGTCTCCACTCCAGAACACGTCTGCCCCATCGGCCGTCGGTTCTACGACAGACATGACCTGCCCATTGCCACTTCAGCTTGCTAACCCTTTGAGCTATCTATATCTATACTAATAAATAAAATTGGAGTGTCTGTCTGTAATTTCGAAATAACTACCTCATATTAAGCATATTTGAACGATACCATAACCGAATCACGTTTTTAAAATTTTTGTCTGTCTGTCTGTCTGTCCGTCTGTCTGTCTGTCTGTCTGTCTGTCTATTTGAAAAGGCTAATCTTCGGAACGGCTGAACCGATTTTGACGGGACTTTCACAGACAAGTAGAGGATTCATCAGGGTGTAACATAGGCTTACTTTTTTAACCGACTTTCAAAAAAGGAGTTGTGTTTTTCTACCTATGTATACCGAAATCTCCGAGATTTCTGAACCGATTTGAGTAATTTTTTTTTAATCGATAGAGGAACTTTGCGACATTGCCCTATAAAAAATTTAGATTCCAACTCCTCAATCCTGATGCTGCAGGGGATCTGATCACCAAAGTGGATGGGATTTAGAAACTGTCGTCGGTTATAACTTGATATTGAAGGTATATTTACCAAGTAAAGACTTTGTCGCGCGGTACGGATAGACTACTTTTGTCCTGGGAACTCAAAAGTTCCCACGGGATTTCTAAAAACCTAAATCCACGCGGATTTAGGTTTTTAGAAATAGAGGAACTTTGCGACATTGCCCTATAAAAAATTTAGATTCCAACTCCTCAATCCTGATGCTGCAGGGGATCTGATCACCAAAGTGGATGGGATTTAGAAACTGTCGTCGGTTATAACTTGATATTGAAGGTATATTTACCAAGTAAAGACTTTGTCGCGCGGTACGGATAGACTACTTTTGTCCTGGGAACTCAAAAGTTCCCACGGGATTTCTAAAAACCTAAATCCACGCGGGCGAAGCTGCGGGCATCAGCTAGTTATACATAATATCCTACTATAATGAGATACGGATCCGAGACCATGTTATGTGGCTAACTATGCGTTTTAAAAGGAAGCTCAGGCAAGAGTCACTCAGTGGGCGACGGAGAGAGCTTGGAGTTTTTCTAGGTAGGTACGTGAATAAGATAAAGTTGAAACTCGACTGCGATCGTCTTAATAAACGCTGAAATATTAAAGTAAAATTGTTTTTCTGTCCCTTGGTATATTTTAATGTTGTTGTACATTTATATTCATGAGCTCAGAATTTTTTCCTTTCATTTGACATCCCACTCGATACTCGGTGGTGTCCAAAATGAAATTTTTGGACACCACCACTTTTTTGATGTAACATCCGTTAGGTCAATTTTTTTCGCATATAATATAGCCTGTCTCCCGGACCTTTACAACGAATCAATTGACACCTCAATCATCAAAATCGGTCCAGTAGTTGAGGCACTACGGTGGAACACACAGAATCTGGATACAAATATACATACATAGACTGCTAAAATCATAACCCTTCCTTTTGGCTTTGCCGCAGTCGGATAAAAATACACATGGATCTCGTAGTACTTTCGTACTGATTATGCTTGGACTACAGGCCCTCACTCGTAAGTCGTAACTTTGTTCGAGGGCAGGCCACAATGTGACTTACCTCTATAAAAAGAATCGCCAGGTAGAACGCTGTGGCAAATAAAATGGATAAATAAAAAGAAAAAAATATTTTATAATTCCTTTATTAAAGGTTTTCAAGAATTTACACTTAGGTACTACTTAGATTCATTCATTATTCATACACACTTTTAATCAAAATGAGTTTTTTTTATGTACAGTAAATATATCTCAAATATGTATATGTAAAAAAATATAAATTACTTACATTACTATATAATATACAATTACCTACTATAAGATATTATACAACTATTAATTTATTTCAATGATTTGTTTAAAAAATTAGAAATTGTTCTTTACAGAAATATAAGGCAGTTTGGTAAATAAGCGTGTTTTATTCATCATCGCTTCAGTAATTTATTAAAATAAATATTTATTTTTTTCGGAAGTACTTTGTCTGAAATTCACCATTAGTTATATCTTCTAAAGACTGAGTGACTTTAATTCACAATTCAAATTACGGTCCGCCTAAATAAATAAAATGGATGAAGTTTAAATGAAGCATAATATTAATTCACATAAAAATACAAACATTATTCAATCATAAAAATTCAGTTGCCGATCTCGAATTATCCTAACTAATCCTATATAGCCTAAAAAATTTTGGAGACCGTAATGACAAAAAGTGAAACAAACGATCGAACGCGGCACCTCATTGGCTGGGCAGCGTATAGCTCATATGAGTGAGCGAGACAGAGTACAGCTTCACTTCTGTCGGTTGCCTCACAACTGCTCACGGCTTTTTTTAGTTTACATTCCGTTGTACGCGGGGCCGCCACCACCTTCTGGTACTACCCAGTTGATGTTTTGTGAAGGATCCTTAATGTCACATGTTTTACCTGAAAAAAATGATTCTGTATGAAGAGATGAGAAGTTTCCATTTTTTTTTTTAATTAATCTATACTAATATTATAAAGAGGAAACCTTTGTATTTTTGTATTTTTGTATGTTTGTATTGAATAGGCTCAAAAACTACTGGACCGATTTCAAAATTTCTTTTACCATTACTTAGAGGGATTCTTCCGAATCCGTATAGGCTATATTTTATCCCGGAAAATAGATAGGATTTTTCGTGGTAGTGTCCACCCGTGCGAGCCCGGGGCGGGTCGCTAGTTTTATATAAATTTAAGTAAAATGTAACAAAAATATTAACATATGTGTTTAAATTTGTAGTTGCAACACAAAGTTAAAATATAGTAGTATTTCTTGTACGATGGTACAGTCCGACTCGCACTTGCCCATTCTTTTTTCACTATACCAATCTGAACCGTATGTCGAAATGAATAAAGCTGAATTTCATTATATCTAGTATAACTTAGCTATGCAGCCAGCCTTCAAAATAATATTGCAATAAGATCGTCGCTAGTTATTCAACTAAAAGGTTGCTTAATGGATAAGGAGCGGACTGAATTCTGAACAAGTGTAAATTAAAAATTTTCAACACCCCCGACAAATCATTTTCAAATAAATAATTATGTATATCTAGGCAACGTCCATCTTGACAGCTTGACATTTGTCAATTGACACTTGAATATTATGAACCTAAGGGTTATCTAACCTTCTTTTCTACAAGAAAACTAGAAAATAGCTGATAACTTTTAATCGGCTGAACCAATTTTTTTGGATTATAGCTAAGAACACTCTCGATCAAGCCACCTTTCAAACAAAAAAAAGTAAATTAAAATCGGTCCATTCGTTTAGGCGCTACGATGCCACAGACAGATACACAGATACACATATACACAGATACACAGACACACAGATACACAGATATACACGTCAAACTTATAACACCCCTCTTTTTGGGTCGGGGGTTAAAAAAAGAATAACTAATTAAAAAATTGGTTTACTTACAGTGTATACAATTTTGTGCATTGATTTGTAATCTCTGTCCTTCTCCGGTCTCTAAAGGTACGAATTCGTATACTCCTGTAATACAAAAATCCAAATTAACCAAAAAAAATAACTTTTTTTCAATCATCAAATAACTTTTATCCAAGGAATAAATTTGACGTTTTGACAGATTTTCTATAGAAAAAATGTCAAAGCCTCAGATTTAGTTAAAAGTTATATTTTGATGATTGTAAATTCAGCCCTTAGTAAATTAATATTAGTAAACATAATATATATAGCGTGTTTGATTGTGAAATTAAGCAACTGCCGGCCCACTACTAGGCACGGGTCTCCTCTCACAATGAGAAGAGTTTTAGGCCATAGTCTGCCACACTGGCCCAATGTGGATTGGCAGAATTCACACACATTTAAGAACACTATGGAGAAGCAATTAAATCACTCGCCTTAACCGTGAAGAAAAACATCATGAGAAAAACCTACATCTCGACAATTCTCTATAGTGTTCTCAAAGTTGTGTGAAGTCTGAAAATCCGCATTTATACATACATAATTACATAGACTCCCAAAATCATTACCCTTCCTTTTGCCGTAGTCAAGTAAAAATATAATCTCTTACCTGCAGGACAAAACCTCGCTTCTGGTCCATCGAAGACAGCGAGGTTTCTCTTCACGGGTACTGTGTCATCTTTCAGTGTCAAATGTGCTGGTTGATCGGCTTCGTGGTTTGTTCCTATTCAAATATAAAACGAACAAACAATTTTACACTTGTTATTAAAAGGCGTACACTTAAGGCAATACAAATGTTATTACTTTTAGGGTTCTGTACCTCAAGAAAAAAGGATATATATCCCTTATAGGATCACTTTGTTGTCTGTCTGTCTGTCTGCCCGTCAATAACCCATAACTGTTTATCAATTACTTACCAGTTAACGCCACAGATGACAACAAATCAAAGGTTACAACACCATCAGGTTTGGGGTACTCGATGGGTTGACACTCCTTAGCCGGTTTCAAGCGAGCGTGGTCCGCACCTGGATTCATATTAAAATTTCATTTTTTCTCCCTAAAGTTTTTGAAAAAGGTAGTTTTATTTCACGATTTTTTTTTTGTTTTTCCGTGGGACTAAGGGTGAGACCTATAGAGCGCACTTTGACTTTGCTGACTTAAGGAACTTAAAACGAAACAGCGCTATTCCGCTGGCATAAATCCGTCTCGTTTTAACTGAAAGTTAAGTCAAAGTGCGCTTATAGATTTCAACCTGAGGGTGAGATCTAGGGACGATAAGTACTTGGACTTTTGCTCAAACTTTACTTAGAATTTAAAAGAAACAGATTTATTTAACAGATATATGAATCTGTGACGAACTCCGTGGCGCACTGTGGACTAAGTGGGAGGTCCCAGGTTTAACTCCTGGCAGGGTCAATTAGGGAATTTATAATTTCTAAATTGTCCATGGTCTGGTCAGATGTGAGGCTTCGGCCGTGGCTAGTTGCCACTTTACTGGCAAAGCCGTGTAACCAAGCGATTTAGCGTTCGTCTAAAAATAAGATACGTTACCGCCATGGCTCAAGGTCCAAGGTTCCTTCCCGCGCATGAGCGTAGAGAACGCCGAATACGCCACGCCTCCATACAAGCCGAGCGACGTGTGGAACGACGGCCGGCAGTTCCGGACTTGCTGCAATATTAAACGGTAAACTCAATGATATCCGACTAATATTATAAACGCGAAAGTTCGTACATGTATGGCTGTTTGTTACTCTTTCACGCAAAAACTACCGGACGGACTTGGGTGGTACCGGACGAAATAAGTACATACATTTTCACCAACAATTTCAAAAACAATATTACCTTCAGTTCCTTGTAAACGTATGATTCTCTGAGTTTGTCTTCGTACGCGGTGGGCGTGGCTCCCTTCTCGTGCGTCGCCTCGCCCGACAGCACCATGTCTACCGCGGTCTCGGCCGCCAACATACCTGACGACGAAAAATAATCCATCTATACTAATATTATACATGCGAAAGTGTGTTTGTTTGTCTGTCCTTCCTTCACGCCCTAACTAAGCAACCAATCGACTTGATTTTCATTTTTATTTTTTAATCTTTAGAATAGTTATACCTAAATTAATTAACCGAGTGTCAAATAAGAATTGTAAACGGCACATTGTTTAATGCGTATTTGGTACCCACGATACAGGACTACCTAGTGTGGGTACCACCAGACACAGAAAAATTGTACAAGACTGTATTTGGTAAATAAACATTTTTTGATTTTCATTTTCATTTTCAATACAACTTACCGCTCTTCATGGCGTTGTGGGTGCCCTTGATCCGCGGCACGTTGAGGAACCCAGCAGTGTCCCCCGCCAGGCAGCCGCCAGGGAACACCGGCACAGGCAGGCACTGCCACCCACCCTCTACTAGCGCCCTGGCTCCATATGCTATGCGAGTACCACCTGAAGTCCAAAAAAAAATATTGGTTGAATTTCATAGAGTATAGGACATTATAAAGATCTGCTATAAAAGGCATGAAGATCGCTATGAAAGGCATGCAGATAGCTATAAAAGGCATGTAGATATAAAGATCTGCTATAAAATGCATGAAGATCGATATAAAAGGCATGCAAATCGCTATTAAAGGCATGCAGATCGCTATAAAAGGCATGCAGATATAAAGATTTGCTATAAAATGCATGAAGATCGCTATAAAGGGCATGCAGATCGCTATTAAAGACACAGATCGCCATAAAAGGCATGCAGATATAAAGATCTGCTATAAAATGCATGAAGATCGCTATAAAAGGCATGCAGATTGCTATTAAAGGCATGCAATCTTACCTTCAAACATAGGTTTGACATAGGGGTGAGTCTTAAACTTCTGGAACTCTCTGAAGGGGCTGAGGTAGGGGTTCGCATAGTCCAAGCCCACCACAAAACCGACCGCGACTAAGGGAGCTTCACCCTCTTCCACTTTGAGGTGGTATATGAAGGAGCCCCCATATGTGGTCCTGTCTAGGGGCCAGCCTATTGTGTGCTCTACCAGTCCAGGCTTATGGTTCTGCAGAAATATCAAAACAATTAATACTATACCCTAAATGTGGAATGGTCTGCGTTTTTAATATCTTAACATAGAAATAATCGAACTTTCTAGCAAGTTAGGGAGTATCCTAGAATATACAAGGAACCAAAATCTTAATTTGCTATAATCCGCCAAACCAACGAAATCTGTATGGTACGCAGCACCACACAAATTGGAGTTGTGTTGGAATTTGTGTGGTGCTGCTTACCATACAGATTTCGTTGGTTCCTTGTATATCATGGACTTCCGCAAAATAACGCCAGCTTCTATAATATGTATCCTAGAATGTTGGAAAAAACAAAGTGTCTTAGTGGCTAGCTTCCTTGTATTAATAGGGGGTCAAAAAAAATATTTTCTTTTAGATCCTGGTTTAGTATTTGAGTTTACTAAGACAGCATAATGCAACATTAATCAAAACAACTAATAGAATATTTCAGAACCTTAGGGGAGAATTTTGTCTCTTTTGTGTTTGTATAATAATTTATCATTAATCATCTAGTTAGTGTAAGTGGCACTGCTTTTTCAATTAAATGTAAAATAAATAAAAATAAATAAATAATATTGAATATACACACAAATGCACAATTATATACCGTAAACTTACCTCTGGTTTAATTTCCCAAAGTTCTTTCAATCCAATGCCATAAGATTGTGGTTCACTTTTCTCTCTAAGATTAAACTTATTGGATACCATTTTTGTTAAGTGTCCGTGGCATCCTAGAAATGAAAGAAATTGTGCTTCATAATAAATTAATTAAGAGAACCTAGTAGGAAGCGCAAAACCATTTAAATAGCATTCAAATATTGTAATACAAAACAACCTCTCATTTTGATCAAAAAATTGTTTAAATTGCAACCCCAAGCTAATCCATCCAATCAGACAAATCTACGTGAAGTATGTGATATGCATCGCCCCACCCCACTTCTAAAAAAACAGGAAAAGCAAGCACCACCAACACATAATATCACACGATTATTCAAGAACTAGAGGATGCCCGCGGCTTCGCCCGCGTGTATTTCTTTTCTTAAATCCTGTACGAACTCTTCAATTTTCCGGGATAAAAAGTAGCCTATGTCCTTCCCCGGGATTTACCCCAAGTCTGTACCTTTCATTAAAATTGGTTCAGCGGTTGGGCCGTGAAAACGTAGCAGACAGACAGACACACTTTCGCATTTATAATATTAAGTATGGATATAACAGCAATGCAATAACTGATATAATTTATTATCTAGGACAGAAGAGGCAACTCCAGTTCAAGTCTAAAAGCTAATAAATCCACTGACCTTCAGTCAATATGGTGATCTTGGAATGGAACTCCATGCCCCGTTCAAACATATCCTTAGGGCTTCCGTCCTTGGCAATACCCACGTCACCAGTCGCTACTCCTTTGAGGGAACCGTCATCCCGGTACAAAAGCTCCGCACCCGCGCATCCTGGCCACACCTGGTATAAGAAATTTCATACTGTTAACCAGAGGTTACCATTACTTAATTAACGTTAAAGCTATACACATTTCGTTATTTTACGTTAATAGAACTGGTACTGATATGATTTACCATTACTACTGTTACTGTTACTGGTACTGTTACTGGTAGTGGTTATTGTTACTGGTATGATTTAACATTATATTTTTATCGTTACTTAACGGTAAGTGCGTTAGCTCGATAATGTTAATTCAAAATTCAAAATATTTTTATTCAATTAGACTTTTACAAGTTCTTTTGAATCGTCAAAAGCATCTACCACTGGTTCGGAATGCCTTTCCTACCGAGAAGAACCAGCAAGAAACTCAGCGGTTGCTCTTTGAATGGATTTAAAAGTATCATTATTTTTGTCTCTACTTTTTAACGTTAAGATAATGGTACTTTAGTAATGACAAAAAAAATACTGGTAACTCAGTCCCTGGTTTCATATATCAGAAATCAAGAAATCATTTCAAACTCACCTCAGCACCAACTGCCTCGGCTTGTTCCGACATCCACCTCACCAAGTGTCCCAACCTCACAACGTAGTTACCATGATTGTAATTTGGCAGCCCTGAAAAATAAGTGATGATATTACATACTAGCTTTTAGCTGGGAGTTTGTGTAAAAGGTTTTAACATCTCTGTAGAATTTATTATATTCCTCAGATCAAAAATATTTTATGTATCTTCCAGGAGGGATCTCTATCCCTAAATTTATCAAGATCGCTGATCGATGATATTAATGTGGATTGTTTATTATTATTATTGTCCCTTAAGTTTAATTAAGAGATTGTGGTTTTTTTTTGTTTTTTTTTAGGGAATATTAGCCATGATAATCATGACTAATACTCCCCTTTCCCCTCCAATTTAGGGTAGGTAAAGCTTGTGCCAGGAGTGGGTACGACAATAGTGCAACAGGTGGGGTTTGAACCGCCGACCTTTCGTAATTCAGTCTGCTCCTCAACCGTTAAGCTATTGAGGCAAAATTATGAGTTTACAGTTCAAAATTCAAAATTCAAATTATTTTTATTCAATTTGTTCTTGTTATTTTTATTCAAGTTGAGAAATCTTACCGCGAAAAACAGGTATAGGTATCCTTCCACTGGTAGTCAAAAGTCCAAACTTATCGGAAGTGACCGGTGTGTTCATAGGAGCACCTTTCTCCTGCCAGTCGGGTATTAGCTCGTTCAAAGCTATTGGGTCTACACAGGCACCGGAAAGTATGTGGCCACCAGCTTCTGCTGCTTTTTCTAAAAGTGTTACTCGTAATTCCTGAAAAAAGTTAATCTTTTTATTTGTTTGACTTTTCATTTATTTAACATGTAACAGTCACTTAGTTTCTTTCTTTATACATACAGATATTGAATGTAACGACCGGTTCACACATGTCTCCGTTTTACTGTTCCGTTTTATCGTGTACGTTTTTTTTCGTCGATGGCGTATGTAGTTGTATGAGCGACTTCACACATGGCACAGTATTCTGTATACAGTAAAAAATATCGTTCCGTAAAAAAATTACATTCCGTTTTGTCATCGAATACTGGTCGGACGGAACGGAAATAGTATACGGATACGTAGAATTTTAACGGATAGATCCATCCTTGTAGAATAGCGGCGGTATAGTGCGAGTTTTCTGTTCACACATCGCATCCAGTAATGACGGATCCGTTGAACGTTATAAGGTGCCTATATGTGAACAGAGCATAAATTTATGACGTATCCGTTAAAAACGTACCAGTAAAACGGACTCCCATGTGTGAACGGGCCGTTAATAGAGACTTGCATATAAATAATATATATATATATAGACCTAGCCTTTTCCCATGTTAATTGGGGTCGGCTCTCCCAACCATATTATTCCAAGTTGTTCTATTTTGGGTTGTCATTGTGTCTATTTGGGCTAGGTCTAGGTGGACTTGCATATAATAATTCATGCAGAAAATAAGTGATGATAAGAATACATACAGCCCCCTTTTCCTCTGCAATTTGACGTGCTCTGATGGCAGCGGCCATGCCCGCTGGACCTCCTCCTATGATGAGGATATCTGTTTCCTCCGCCACACGCTCCATGTTTACATCTGAAAATTAAAATCACCAGCCATATTATAAATGCAAGACTGTATTTGTTTGTTGGTTTGTCGTGAAAGACCTGGAGAGTGACATAGGCTACTTTTTATCCTGGAAAATCAAAAATTTCCCAAGGGATTTCCAAAAACCTAAATCTCATTTTTTTTTAAAACAAAGTCTAGTGTATCAACTATTAATGTATATTTATAAGAGGAAAAGCTGACTGACTTATCAATTTATAACTTAAAACCAGCTGAGCTGGTCAAGTAACTCGAAACCTCCATTAAAAACATTAAGAAAAGATTTTCAGAATATCCATGTGAGCGAAGCTATGAGCTAGTAAACTAATAGACCTGCTGCTAGTTTATCTATAAATACTAAATAGTATACAACAGCCAAATTTCTGTATACTGTTTACAATTCCATATTGTCTAATTTTTTTAACTTTCAATTTTTAAGCAAGTACCTAATTAATAAGAATTAGTTTCATATGCCTTGGTGTATGTTATACTATGTAAGATAAACGAACGATAAATATGTGCCAAATTATTATCAAAGTAAACATTGAGCTGATACCAATTTCATAATATTAACATGTAGTTTTGAAACTATCACTTACCTTTCCATCTTGGATCTTTATCTCGAGGATGAATTGTATAATGAGTGGTTATCTTTGGATAAACATCAGAATAAAGTCTTCTAGCAGCATTTGTTAGCCTCCCTACTGGAAAATAATTCACCTTTCTTCACTTTTCGATAACAAGTTTCCAACCAAAACAATTGATGAGGTTAAATGAACTTTGAACTTCTATATTTGAAAATAACATTGCGTAATGGAAACTTTTAACAATCCACTTATTTGGCATTTATAGTAAGCAAATGAGTATTTTTAGTAATTTTCTGAATTAATTTCACAAAAAACTCTTAATTTTCGAAAATTAATTCGAACAGCTGATGGTCAACGTCACTACAGAACAAGTGTTTTACGAATGTTAAAGTTTAAAAATTATTCACAGTTTAATTATACGTTACCAAGCAGACAATTTAGGTAATCATGAAATTATTTTGGGCCTTTTTGCGTTTAAAAAATAATTATTTACCCTGACGAGACGAACTAACAAGTGCTGTCGCCATTTTTACAAAAACATACGTTCCGTTTTCTTTTTCAACTCCCATTTCACCGTAACTGTCAAACTTGAAAATAAATATTTTTTTGGTTGGTATAAAATGAATAAAATGACCCGTTGCATAAAATGAATTTAAGTTTATGTGCCTGGTACCTAATTAAGTAATTACTCAAATGATAGGTTAATTAACATTGAAAAAGTAAGTTTCCTACAAAATACATTTATGTTGACATTGTGACATATTGAAATGGAACGTTAAAGCGCGAAAAATTTAAACTTCGCGCGTATTTTACATAATATCAACCCTACAATTTTTTATCTAAATCGTAAACATATAACGTGATACGAGTATTAAATCGAGTTAAGTAACACGTCTAATGGTCTAATTAATGTCTGACTAACATTTTTGTAGTCTTTTTGGCAAATAGTGTAATCCAAAAGATATTTGAATGATTAAAATTCATAGTTTATATATTTTTTTTTTCTTTAAATCTGGCTTTACTCTGATTAGCCAATGTCAAGTTTGTAATATTTTCAAGTTATTGAATTTATACAAGTTAGTATGGACTCCGTCTGCGCCGGCGCCCGCCGACATACGCGCGGCGCCCCTTTAGAGCGCTTCCCAGTCAGTTCCACCACCAAAAAACACCAACTAACACAAAAACCAGCCACTCTTAACAAAAAAAAAACACTCCAAACAAGCACAGCACGCGCGCCAGCAAGCACCATCGCAGACGAAGTCTCTCGTAGTTTATAAAATAGTTATCTGTGCTCGAAACCACAGACTCATACAAGTGTAAATTAAAAATTTAGAACACCCCCGACAAGTGAAGGCTACAGTAACTAGAAAATAGCTGACAACTTTCAAGCGGCTGAACCGATTTTCTTAAATTATAGCTAAGAAAAACTAAATTAAAATCGGTTCATTAGTTTAGGAGCTACGATACCACAGACAGCTACACAGATACAAGATACACAGATATACACTTCAAACTTATAACACCCCTCTTTTTGGGTCAGGGGTTAAAAAGTTAAATGGGGTAAATAAAACATAAATCTTAGAAAAAAACCTTTTAATTTATCAGTTACATCGTTACATTAAAAAAGAAACTTATAATAATTTTAGAAAATAAGCGTATCTCTAGACTCCTGCTCTTCACTTCACTGGCTTCATCTGCCACAGTCCATCGTTCAGATAGTGGCAGTTCTCAATTCCTACGCCTTTGTTCACTTTGGCACTGGAACAAAACACATTTTTTTAAATTCAATTTAGGTACAATAATTGTTTTATTTTGATGAAATTCAAAAATTGGTTCAGGAGTCAGTTATTCAAGATAGGAGACGAAATGGTTCATCGCGAATTTCATTCATATGGGTATCCTTTTTATCTTACTTTAAGGCTCTGGATTTCAGCATTCATGAGGATTTTTTGTCAAGAATGTTGGACATAGGTAATAAAAGTAATATTATTCATTTTTTCCACGTGCAATAAATATTTCCAATAGATTTAGAAGGTTATTGGCCCACGCCAATAACCTTCTAAATCTTTTGAGCAACATAGGTTACTTATAACGGCTTATTTATAATTAAATAATGCCCGCGACTTCATCCGCGTGGATTTAGGTTTTTAAAAATCCCTTGAGATCACTTTAATTTTCTGGTACCAAATTTGGCCTATGTCCTTCCCCGGGATGCAATCTCTGTATTAAATTTTGTCAAAATCTGTTAAACGAAACTTATCAAGCTAATAAGCACGTAATACAGATACAGTTCTGTAATTATATGTATATGCGTTTCAGATTTATTTTACTTATCTACAAAATATTATGAACTTTGATATAGCGAATATCAATAGGTTATCAGCGCCTCGTGATGACTAATACTTGCAACGTAATATATCAGTATATCCCAGTAGAATAGTTTCCATTCCATTCCATCAGCCTGTATGTTCACAACTGGACATAGGCCTTTTCAAGAGCGCACCACCAAACACGGTCCGCCTTCCTCATCCACCCGCTTCCCGTCACCGTCTTCAGGTCCTTACAATTTAATAGTTTCCAACGCCTATATCTAATATCATTCACCATCCATGTCCTAAAATCCTAATATCCTAAAATCCTTTAACACCCATCTCCTGAAAGAACTGAACACTAATTACAATTTGTTCATTTTTGACTTCCTTGCCCCGGACCACGTCAAACTGGGGCATATTATATTCACACCTACAAACAACTGATATGTCACCGGTAGAAAAGACGTGATGACCATAGCGAGTGCATGCTTTTTCCCTTCAGCCATCACGGCGACAATTGCCCTTTCCCATTTGTGACTTCCTTGCCCCATACGATGTCAGACCGGGGCAGGTCGACGCCTATAAACTATGATATAAAGTGAAGTGATGCCCACAGCGAGCGCTTGCTGTTTCCCTTCAGCCATCACGGCAACAATGCTGCCCTTGTCCACTTGTGACATCCTTGCCCCATACGATGTCAGACCGGGGCAGGTCGACGCCTATAAACTATGATATAAAGTGAAGTGATGCCCACAGCGAGCGCTTGCTGTTTCCCTTCAGCCATCACGGCAACAATGCTGCCCTTGTCCACTTGTGACATCCTTGCCCCATACGATGTCAGACCGGGGCAGGTCGACGCCTATAAACTATGATATAAAGTGAAGTGATGCCCACAGCGAGCGCTTGCTGTTTCCCTTCAGCCATCACGGCAACAATGCTGCCCTTGTCCACTTGTGACATCCTTGCCCCATACGATGTCAGACCGGGGCACGTCGACGCCTATAAACTATACTCACATGTCATTGGTAGAAAGAGACGTGATGCCCACAGCAAGCGCGTGCTGTTTCCCTTCAGCCATCACGGCGACTACGCTGCCCTTGTCCACTTGTGACATCCTTGCCCCGGGAGACGTCAGACCGGGGCACATTATGTTTGCCCCACTGAGGACAAAGCGGATCGCCCCTTTGTCGACTTGTTCCATTGGCAGGAAGAAGGGGTCTGAAAGTATAATGAGGAACTATTTACACCCAGAGCTAGGTACCTATTATTTCCGCCCTGCACATATTTTAAAGACCTAACCGATACAACTTGCATTGCACTGGAATGCTAAGTCATGTTCAATGTAAATCAGTAAATTAGCTGTTCTGTATTCTCTACGATGTTAATTACTAGCCACGGCTGAATCATCCCCGATCTAATGACTAATCTACTGATTCTAACAGATCTACTCTGTCTGAGACTAAAGTTTGAGCTATTCTGGAGATACCTAGGTTTCAAAAGCCTCTAGCCTAGTGGTTAAGACTCTGGCGAAAGGCGCGGTGTTCTATCCCAGGTACGCTCTAACTTTTCTGAATTATGTATAATAAGTATATATATGTTTTAAACAACTAATAATCTCTTCAACTAATAATAAGTAGATTTTTAAGCTAGAATAATATAACTTATCAGCCCATAGACCAGATGGTAGTAGCACTAAAGCTGCTATTATATATAATGGAGTTTTATGGCAGGAAAAAAATAATCTCTTGCAAGGAAAAGATCGTGACGAAACCAACACGCCTGAGAGTTCTCCACAAATTTCTCAAAGGTGTGTGAAATCTACGAATCCACAATGGGCAACTATTGGCCTATAAACTCTTCTTATTCTAAAGCTGAGATCTAAAGAGCGCACTTTAACTTTGCTCCGGCTTAAGATTGAGTTAAAACAAGACAGATTTATGTGAGAGATATATCTTTGTCTCGTTTTAACTATGTCTTACAGTGCTCTCTCTGTCACTTACTCTATACAATCGTAGTTACAATTTCATTTGAATATTAAGCAACCAAAGTCCCTTAAATTTTGCAGACATATTCTAGAAACTGTAAAATATCTGTGCCTGTGGTGTTGTAGATTTTTCTAAAAACATGTAGCTTTAAATTAAAGGGGCTCAAAGATTTGTATGTGAATTTTTAAGAGTGCGTAAATTTGAAACCGAATATTTTAACAGAAATCTGGAAACCACAGGCACAGACATTAGTTTCTAGAATATGTTTGCAAAATTTCATGGACTTTGGTTGCTTAATATTCAAATGAAATTGGAACTACGTTTAAATGGAGCGAGTGACGGAGAGACCCCTCTTAAGTCTAAGCCTAAAGTCAGAGTGCGCTCTATAGGTTTTAGCCTAAGAGAAGAGTGAAGACAGGGCCGGTGATAGGTTGAGAGTTGAGAATATGATGAATGTGAATGTGAAGGTATCAAGAATGTCTTACATTTATGTAACAGCCTCAAAGTGGGCATCCAGGGTCCCTCCCGGTGTCGGAAGAACAAGAGCTCGCCAGCACTGTTCACCATGATTTCGATGTGATCGTGACTGAAAGAAACAATGAAAACAATAAAATTATAGTGCAGGTAAGTAACTATCTTTTTTATTTTATTAACCCCCGACAAAAAAAGAAGTGTGTAATAAGCTTGACGTGTGTATCTGTGTATCTGTCTGTGGCATCGTAGCTCCTAAACTAATGAACCGATTTCAATTTAGTTTTTTTTTTTTTTTGTTTGAAAGGTGGCTTGATCGAGAATGTTCTTAGCTATAATCCAAGAAAATCGGTTCAACCGTTTGAAAGTTATCAGCTCTTTTCTAGTTACTGTAACCCGCACTTCTCGGGGGGTGTTGTAAATTTT
This sequence comes from Maniola jurtina, assembly GCF_905333055.1. NCBI lineage: Eukaryota > Metazoa > Arthropoda > Insecta > Lepidoptera > Nymphalidae > Maniola > Maniola jurtina. The sequence continues at coordinate 8,747,437 of NC_060049.1, read as the reverse complement.
TAATTTACACTTGTTCAGATACAAGTTAGCCCTTGACTGTAATCTCACCTGGTGGTAAGTTATGATGCAGTCTAAGATGGAAGCAGACTAACCTGGAAAGGGTATGGCAGTTTTTATGAAACCCATACGCCTTTGGTTTCTACACGGCATCGTACTGGAACGCCAAATCACCACGGCTTTGCCTGTAAGTTGGTAACTAGCCATGGCTGAAGCCTCTCACCAGACCAGACCAGAAGAAATTATGAAATTCCAAACCCTTGCAGGGAATCGAACCCGGGACCTCCCACACCACTGCGCCAGGGAGGTCTTTAATCTACCTATTCTTGTATATTTTTTTATAGACTAGCGCTTGGCTAGAAGCCAGCATACCTGCTGGCAAGTGATGAAGTAGCCTAAGATGGAGCGCGCTTGCCTAGAAGTTGCCTCTTGACTTAAAGTTACCCATATTAAAATTGGAAGCGAGAACTGATGCTGGAAGGGCGTTCCATATCCTAATGCTTCGAATTAAAAACGAAAAAGAAAACAGCTTCGTAAGTGCTATGTCCGTGAAATTTCGACTACGTACGGGCGCAGACCTTGACGATGCCTTGCGGTATGATAGCAATAGAAAGGTGAGGGAGGAACCAGGTCAAAGAAACCTATTATTGAGAAAGATAATATTAGCGGTTTGCCTCGAACTGAGGCCTCGCATACTACTCGATGTTAACGCTGCCTATCAACACAATTGAAAAAAAAATTGCCTCTTTCTCTATGTCGCCACGCATGAAAAAGTATCAATTTTTAACCCCCGACCCAAAAAGAGGGGTGTTATTATAAGTTTGACGTGTGTATCTGTGTATCTGTCTGTGGCATTTTGCTCGTTATGAACCGATTTTAATTTAGTTTTTTTTTTTGTTTGAAAAGTGGCTTGATCGAGAGTGTTCTTAGCTCTAATCCAAGAAAATCGGTTCAGCCGTTTAAAAGTTATCAGCTCTTTTCTAGTTACTGTAACCTTCACTTGTCGGGGCTGTTATAAATTTTTGATTTATACTTGTGTCAAGCCAAATCATTAGATAACTTATTATTACAACCGTTGCCAAATGAAAATATCAAAACAATACCTACGCACCAACAGTTTCCATTAGGTATTTATTCCTATCATGTCGTATTAGTATCTAAGGTCGTTGGACCTCAGAAAACCTTTTGTTAGCAAATTCTCACCTATCATGTAAGTTAATACAGGTGCTTTAACTTTTAAACCACTTTGCTTATTAGCATCGCGACCATACGACGTCATGGAATAATAGGAACTAGAGTTGACCTTAAAGAGCTATCAACATGACTGGTAAGTACGAACACGTCCATTGCATTTTCATAGCTATGCCCATATAGTTATGGTCTAAATTCGTTTATGTTAGATGGGAATATCACCCACGCATCTAAATAATTTCATTAGGATGTATTATGTGGTGTCGTCCGCTGTCTAAAGGCGGCTAAGTGATATATAGTTGTTTTTGATACCATGATAAAAAAAATCAAAATATTACTTTATCGGATTATGTACCTACAATTTTCAAAGACAACCTAGTGCAAGTTTTCACATCTCGAAAACTTTAATGATTTTCGTGCGTTTGGATGACATTTTTCACAAAGTGTTCACTTGGTACGCTAACTGAACGGATATAGGAAATTGTTACCAAATTGAGTTTTTGGAAATGTATGGAAACATATCGAGTTATCACAATATAATATTATAAAGGCATAGTTAGGCGTACGAAAGTTTCTGTGTATGTGTGTATATTTGTTAGGTTCTCTTTCACGCAAATCTACTAGACGGAATTGGATCAAATTTGGAATGGAGATAGATTATACCCTGGATTAACACATAGGCTACTTTTTCAAAAAACCTATATCCACGCGAACGAAGTCGCGAGCATCAGCTAGTAGTTAATAAGTTATGATCGCTTATCTTGTCCCTATTCCCTATATATACAATAAATTATAAAATATATATAATATCTTTTCTACCCTACTAATTCTTTTTTTTTTTAGTTGTTTTTTACATCTAATATGCAGATGCACTGTTTCGTTGTCAGGTCGTGACACCAGGGCTCTGCCTGAAAATCAGCGCTGCAGTAGCCAAATACTGCAGCATCTTGCTGAGGCAAAGCCCTTTTAGCTCACAGACACAATAATAGTTTTAGTATTCTCTAGTTTTAAGTTTAATTAATATTTAAGTTTAAATGTATCTTAATTCTTATTCTTGTATTTTTTGTGATTGAGCTAAATAAACTTTTATTTATTTATTTATATAGAGCAAACGAGCAGGAAAATCATCTGCGAATTGCGACATCAGAGGCTGCAGATGCGTTCTGTCTTTAAAGAATTTTGTTACCCCTTGAATATCGCCAAATCATATTTTAGGAAACACCGCAGATGGATTTTCTTTACTTAGGCGCTTTTAAGTTAAGAAACGGCTGTATCGTTGGGATGTAGTAGGTATATTATTTCCATGTTTTCGAGCCATCCATCAAAGTATCTGATTGATGTTCGGGAGGAAATATTGTATTTATGTAAATATTACCGTCTACCGATATTTTCTTAGAAACCATTTCAGTTTGATGTTTGAATAGATATTTTTTTTACTGGGAGATGTTCTAAAAGAAATATAAATTAGGTTCTTCTTTTGTGGGAAAAATACGTTTTCGAAATTTCTTAGCGTTCGGTCGGTTTTTCTTTTATTAGCAAATGAGTTGGCTTCGCTCAGATGGAATTTCGGAAAATCCTTTCTTAGCGAATATTTACGCTATAGAAAAATAGAAAATCCTTCAGGAAAAATCTCAACTTTCGAGACCCAGCGGTTTTGTTGATACAGTCAATTTATCCTTTTGTATGTAAAAAATAACTACAAAAACAGGAACTACGTAAGTACCAACCTACTTTATATTAGGTAGGTATGTATAATATTAATAACTTTACCTACCTACACTCTAGCGTAAGATGCGTCCTAAGATCCTAAGATTTGAACATAATCTACGTTTTCTGAACCATGACTTCAAGCAAGGGACTAACGTAAAAAGAAATTGTCTAAGTAGATACCATTTGACAATCCGAAAAGTATCCTTCTTGGGCAGAACTTGGTCGATGTGGTTCTCCAAGTGAGGGTACAGCTCCAAAAGCCGCGAGCGGATCCCCTTCTGCACTGAGGACTTGAGCTGTTGGACTCCTGAGATGCTCTCCTTCTCATCGAACCTGAAAAACAACAATACTCCAGTCAGCATAATATTAGCAAGCGGAAATTACAGTAGGCAGTCCACGCTTGTCGTAGGTGTGATGGCCGTTGGAGCCGAAGAGTCCTTTCCTAGGAAACCGTCTGGTGGGAGGCTTCGGCCGTGGCTAGTTACCACCCTACCGATGATGTGTAGAAACGAAAGGAGTATGGGTTTGATGAAAAACTGCCATACACCTTCCAGGTTAGCCCGCCTCAATCTTAGGCTGAGATCTATAAATCGCACTTTGTCTTTGCTCAGACTTAAGACACTGTTAAAACGAGACAGCGTTATACCGCTGGTATAGATCTGTCTCGTTTTAACTGAAACTTAAGTCTAAGCAAAGTCAAAGCGCGCTCTATAGATTTCAACCTTAGACTGCATCATCACTTACCACCAGGTGAGACTGCAATCAAGGGCTAACTTGTATCTGAATTTTAAAAAAACACAAGTAAGCACGGTAGACAAAATACACAGTAAAACGTCACGATTGACATCACCATAAAAGTTAGACAGTTTTTTAAGCACATCGTGATCTTTTCAAAGTAAGATAACTATACCAAGTGGGGTATCATATGAAGGGGCTTTGCCTTTACATTCTAAAACAGAATTTGATTTATTTTTATGCATAATAGTTTTTGATTTATCGAGCAAAATTTCGAAACAAATAACGGATTACGGAACCCTCGGTGCGCGAGTCTGACTCGCACTTGGCCGGGTTTTTTTCCGCCCGCCTACCTCAACCTACTCGTATTTGTCTTAAGCCTTATTATAGAACGAAACGTGACCGTATGCGACAGCAAACGTGATACGCTATAGACATGATGTACTTATCTACTGGAAGAAGCCATTGCAGTTTGCAATCGCCCCAACACGTGATTAGAAAAAATAATCTATGTGCCACATAAGTAACTGCTTACTTGATAATATTACAAGAAATATAAAGTTTAACAGCACTAAAACCCGACTACTACCCGCGAACTGCCCATAGATAGCGATCAATATGGTAAAATTGCTTATCTTTCGCTCCGCGTATTTTTAACCCCCGACCCAAAAAGAGGGGTGTTATAAGTTTGACGTGGGTATCTGTGTATCTGTCTGTGACATCGTAGCTCCTAAACTAATGAACCGAGTTTAATTTAGTTTTTTTTTGTTTGAAAGCTTGTTCTTAGCTATAATCCAAGAAAATCGGTTCAGTCGTTTGAAAGATATCAGCTATTTTCTTGTTACTGTATAACCTTCACTTGTCGGGGGTGTTATAAATTTTTAATTTACACTTATATCATTGTATTATAATAAGTATGTGAATTTTTTCGTATAAAATGTAGGCTAACTACACCTTTTATTAGAAAACACAATTATTATTGGTTCGGTGTAAGGCTATGCAAGATGACAATCTCAATTGATATGTAATTAGTTAGTCATTAATGAACGGACGGTTGAATATTTCATGAGAGGTGGAAAAACATGAAGATTTCACCTGAATTATTTCCGTTCGAAGCAATAATGTGTAATTTCAAATGCAATGCCTTGCAACGTTATAATTACTCGTAAATACATGTTATCTGGCTTGTTGGCGAGTCTAGGATTTCTAAACTTAGAAGTTTTAATGGCATCTTATCGATTTTCTAGATAGGCCTTTTGCAACAACACCTAACGTAAACTAGCTTAACCTAGTTTATTACCCTTTGCGAAAGTGCTGAGCGGTTTCCTTTATTGATCGTAATATGTGGAGTGAAGCAGGTACTTACAAGTGTTCTAAATAAAGTAACTTTCATTTTCAGGATAGAAAGAAAGTATTTAATTACCAATATTAATATGCCTGATAATTTTTGGAGGGATTTGGGAGCACAACGCATTATATTAACAGGGCTCTCTCCGTCACTAACTCCATACAATCGTAGTCCCAATTTCATTCGAATATTAAGCAACCAAAGTCCATGAAATATTGCAGACATATTCTAGAAACTAATATCTGTGCCTGTGAATTTTTAAGACCCCGTAACTTTGAAACCAAATATTTTAACGGAAATCTGGAAAACCACAGGAATAGATATTAGTTTCCAGAACGTTTCTACAAAATTCCATTGGGTATGATTGGTTGTTATTCCAACGAGAGAGGAACTACGTTTGTATGGAGCGAGTGACGGAGAGACCCCTCTTAACAAATTACCGAATCATTTTTATTCACTCTAACACTGATGTAAGGTTATGGCAGAATAATGAATATATAATATGCAGAACATATTATATAAAAGCTTGAAGAACGGCATATCCTAAAATACGCTAAAAATGCAAATTCTTATTTTCAAAAGGTGGTAGGTGTTTTTGTGGTAGCTAATTAAATATAACTTGTTGATAAACCAAATGGTCATATGTTTATTTACTATCTAAATTCCTAATATAATTAAGCTCGTGCCAAAATTGACATCCAAATAGCTTTATTCTTGGCGCCTCCTCCGTTAAAAACAACCAACATCCAAACACTACATCATATGATAACTCTACTAAAATCTAGAACACTTTAAAACCATCTTATCAAGACTTAAGAATAGGTACATTTTTAAATCCTTATTTAAGTAGGCAGCTCCAAAACAATCATTTTTTTTAAATGCAGAGTACAATTAGAATAGATTTATATTCAAGTAGACTTTTACAAGTGCAATCGTCAAAATAATTTACCACTGGTTCGGAATGCCGTTCCTACCGAGAAGAACCAGGAAGAAGACTAATACTAGATGTAGCCTAGTCCGTCTCTAGAATGCATCTCTACATCTTTCGTCAAGATCAATTAAACGGATGGGACATGAAAAGGTAACAGACAGACCAACACACTTTGCATATATAATTTTATTATAGTATAGAAGTAGGTATCACACTTCACACTAATATTGTAAAGGCGAAAGATTATGTGTATGTATGTGTGTGTATGTTTGTTATTCTTTCACGCAAAAACTACTCGACGGATTTGGTTGTTTAGAATGGAGATAGATTATATCTTCGACTAACACATAGGCTACTTTTCATCCCGGAAAATCAGAGAGTTTCCACGGGATTTTGAAAAACCTAAATCCACGCGGACGTCGTCGCGGGCATTAGCTAGTAGATTTATAATGTGCTCAAAATTTAATTTAGCTACAATACCTATTTACTGCATCAAATATTCGAAACAAAATTTCCATAATTTTAGCATTTCAAACGAATAAATTATATTGAAATCTCGTACAAGTTCGTGTTCAGAGCATAACGAATGTCGAATTATGTTTCATTGCCTATAGCTATAATATCGGAATATAAAATATTTCAATGCGATGTAATTAAAAAAAAATCCACAATGAAGTATTATTATAAATTGTTTTAGAACTTTGAATTGAATCGTAGATATTATAAAAAAAAATGTGTAGAAATAAGATTTCAACATAATATCGGCAAATGTATTTACAATTTAAAATCTTCTAGTATTAAAATATTTTGTTCTATAGTTACAATTTCGAAAACGAAACTCACAAAAACCATTAAAAATCAGGACTTTGAAACTCGCACTAGGCCTCACTAGGGCCTACAGCACAATAGCAATAATTGTGTGCCTGGTTACTTATTTCATTAGGTACATTTGAGGCTTGATGGCGTCATCTATACTAATAAATAAAATTGGAGTGTCTGTCTGTAATTTCGAAATAACTACCACATATTAAGGTCATATGGTTATTTGAACGATACCATAACTGAATCACACGTTTGTAAAATTTTTGTCTGTCTGTCTGTCTGTCTGTTTAAAAAAGCTAATCTCCGGAACGGCTGAACCGATTTTAACGGGATTTTCACATACAAGTAGAGGATTGACCAGGGTGTAACATAGGCTACTTTTTTAACCGACTTTCAAGAAGGGAGTTGTGTTTTTCTACCTATGTACACCGAAATCTCCGAGATTTCTAAACCGATTTGCGTCATTTCTTTTTTAATCGATAGAGGAACTTTGCGACATTGTTTCATAAAAAATTTGAGTTCCAACTCCTCAATCCTGATGCTGCAGGAGATCTGACCAATCCACGCGGGCGAAGCTGCGGGCATCAGCTAGTAAAAATTAAAACTGTATCGAAAATCGAAAGTTAGCACGAATAAGGATGGTTGGTTACAGACTATCGTCTTTTCCTGCACGTTTTGCGCTCATTTTACATGACATGAACGCTTGTGCTGACCTACCTACCTGCCAAATTTAATGATTCTAGGTCAACAGGAAGTACCCTATAGGTTTTTTGACAGACACGACGGACGGACGGACAGACAGACAGACAACAAAGTGATCCTATAAGGGTTCCATTTTTCCTTTTGAGGTACGGAACCCTAAAAAAGCTAAGCTGAAACCGCTCTAGGATATATAATGTGCTAGAAAGTTAGTGAAATGTGTGAGTGTGTATTATACATGCAGAGCAGCCATACACTAGGTACCCAGACAGACGCGGAGGGACTAAGCTGTCGATGGACTAAGCTCAATGTCATTGCTGAGTATGCGGCACGTGCAGTCTGTCACGTGTTTTAGATAACAACATTGTATGCTGAATGTACTAGTTACTAGCTTATGTATGCAACTTCTTAGACGCTGATTCTGAAACTTAAGTAAATATACAACATCCTGTGTAGCCCATCCTGAAGCTGTGATAGCCTAGTGGTTAGAACGTCCGGCTCCTAATCGGAAGTATGGGGTTCGATCCCGGGCATGCACCTCTAACTTTACAGTTATAAATATCACTTGCTTTAATGGCGAAGGAAAACATCGTGAGGAAACCTGCATACCTGAGAGTTCTTCATGTACTCGAAGGTGTGTGAAGTCTGCCAATCCGGATTGGGCCAGTGTGGTAGATTACGGCCTAAACCCTTCTCACTCTAAGAAGAGATTCGTGCTCAGTAGTGAACCGGCAATTGTTGATTGATTATGGTACAGTCACCATCGACAACCGATCGTCCACAGCTGGACATAAGTCTCTTGCAGGGACTTGCACACGCCACGGTCTTGCGCCGCGCCATCTGATGATTCGCTAACTCAGTGCCTAAGGTTGAAATCTATAGAACGCACTTTGAGTTTGCTTCGACTTAAGTTTCAGATAAACGAGACAGATTTATGCCAGCGGTATAAGGCTGTCTCGTTTTAACAGTCTTAAGTCGGAGTAACGTCAAAGTGCGCTCTATAGATCTCAGCCTAACAATGAATGATAGCTGCCGACCCATTGTTTAATCCATTGAAGGTTTTCTACGAAACAATATTATAATATAACCCAGTGAAGCAGCAATGTAGAACCAACAAACCTCGGTGGCTATCATTCGGTGTTAAACTCTGAGTTAGCGAAGCTCCTAGCTGGTCTCAGCGGTTACGAGGGAATCGTTTGATATTGTCGCCTGCCCAACGCGCAGTTATTTATGAGCAAAACCTTGTTTTTTTTTTTTATTCACTATAGGTAAGCGCTTGACCACAATCACACCTGATGGAAAGTGATGATGTGGTCTAAGATGGGACGTGTTTACCTAGAAGGTGCCTATTCACTCTTGTAATGGCAAAGGAAATTTTCTTAACCACCTGCCGTTCGATTCCAACGTAGGTAGTTAGATACCTAGTTGCTCTATGTTAAGGTAAATGACTGCGCTATAAATTACAGGAAAACCAAAACAAAATTACTAAACATAAACTATTATGTTGTTTGTCATAGGTAACCGTATGTTCCCATTGGCTTTTCCTAAGCGTCATCATAGCGTTGAAAATAAAATTGCTATTGAGTAAAAAATAGCAATTAAAAAATATATGAAAAGTATATTATAAATCGTAGGTAGACGATAGACGTAAGCTAGGCAGATACCTAATACCTAAATAAGCATCACAAGTGTAAATTAAAATTTATAACACCCCCGACAAGTGAAGATTACAGTAACTAGAAAAGAGCTGATAACTTTCAAACGGCTGAACCGATTTTCTCGGATTATAGCTAAGAACACTCTCGATCAAGCCACCTTTCAAACAAAAAACTATACTAAAATCGGTTCATTAGTTTAGGAGCTATGATGCCACAGATAGATACACAGATACACACGTCAAACTTATAACACCCCTCTTCTTGGGTCGGGGGTTAAAAATAGCTTTGCGCACAAAACAACGGAAACCAAACAAAACGTTAAGAACTAAGAAGGTCAAACACTCCGCGAAACTTTATCCCGTAACGACAGTCTAGCTAGAAAGTTGCGACGAAAGAAAGTAGCTGAATCCTTATTAAGTCGAGTAGACTAACTACCTATAGTACTAGGTAAGTAGGTAGTATAGTATAATTATGTTGTATATAAGCTAGAAACAGTACTAAGTACACAGTTTTTGACGATCTCCCTGGCGCAGTGGTAGTGAGGTGTGCGGGGATGTGCGGGGAGTATTGCAAGGAAACACGTCTATTATGTTTAAGGTTTACTCGTAGACTATCTTACACCACACCACCGGGGCAGGAGAAAAAAAGAAAAATGTAAAGTAGATAATTTACATTTTTTTTTTTTTTTACTTACTTCCACTCGCAGGTGGTTCTATACCTTATAAACTAGGAACAAAAAGCTTAGTTCTATTCTTATGTACTACTTCACTTTTGTTATCTTTAAGAATTATTACGTTTGGTCCGACGTCATTTATCACTGTATAAGGGCCCTCAAATAAACAGTCAAGTTTTCCACCGCACTCATTTTTCACTAGCACTTTATCGTCTTTTTTATAAGTCACTGTATTCACTTTTTTATCGTACTTACATTTCCTATCTAGTTTTGATTGTATTAAATTTTCACGAGCGTCCTTTTGCGCTACTTGCATTCTATATCTTAATTCTAAACTATAGTTATCTACATTATATAATGGTTCTACATCACTACTTAATCTACTTGGTATTCGACAACTTTTACCAAATACTAATTCATATGGGGCATATTTGGTCGATGTATGAACGGTATTGTTATATGAAAAACACCAAAAGGGTAGCCAATAACTCCAAGTTTCGGGTTGTTTATCACACATTATCCTCAGAAATGCGCCTAAGTGTTTATGTGTATTTTCTAATGAACCTATACTTTGGTGGTGATAAGCAGTTGAATTTAGTTTTTCAATTTCTAATAATTTACAGACCTCCGTCATTGTTGAAGATAAAAATTCAGATCCTCTGTCACTTACCAGGCAATTTGGGATTCCAAATCTTAAGATAAAGTTATTTACAAATGCTCTAGCTACAGTTTTCGTTTCCTTATTTCTAATAGGATAAGCTTCTACAAATTTACTAAGTTCACACTGGAGTGTGAGTATGTAGACATTTCCTTCCTCATCTCTATCTAAAGGACCTACTAAATCTAGAAAGATTTTTTCAAAAGCCGATGTAGCGGTTGTTGTAATAACCATAGGTTCTACAGTATGTCTCGAGTGTTTCATTTTCTGACACTTTTCACATTTACGTATATAGTCTCTAACATCATGTTCCATTCCTGGCCAGTAAAATTGTTTTCTTAAATTATTAATCATTCTGCGTACCCCTGCGTGTCCGCTAGTAGGCAGCAAATGAAAGTCATTCAAAATGAAATCCTTTTCTTTATCATCCTCTATTCTTTTTATTCCTCTTAAAACACAAATCCTAGGGCCCTGATATGTGTTTTTACTTTTAACTTCATCAATTAAATCTCTTATGAACAATGCATTGTTTACTGTTTTTATTATACAGATTTCATTAATTTTTAATTCTTTACAAAAATTACTCAATTTAACCACAAATTCGTCTCGCGTAAAATGTGATTTAAAATCAAGATTAATGTATAATATTTTCTTTCTGTTCGTAAAAGCAAAACATTCCCGTTCCGCATTTATTTTCTCCTTTTGCTTTATTATTTTTAATTTATTCCCTTCTACTAACATCATCTCTACTGAATCATTTGGTATCCGTAATATTTCCACGACTCGCGGTTGATCAGGCCGCTCGTCCTTGGCTATACTAGGGATTACACTCCTATCTGTATGACTTTTATCCTTCTCTTCCTCTCTTTTTCTTTGCGCTCTAGTCATAACGTTTATAATATTATTACTCATATTTTTTAACTCGTCAGACGTAATTATTATTCTAGACAACGCGTCCGCGACTGCATTATCTTTCCCCTTTACATACACTATCTTGTAATCGTATTCCTCCAATGTTAAGCGAAATTTTAACAATCGACTACTGGGATCTTTCATTCCAAACAGATATACTAACGGTTTGTGATCGGTCATAATTGTAAAAGCTTTTCCGAATAAATATGGTCGAAAATATTTAATACCCCAAACAACTGCAAGTAGTTCCTTTTGAATAGTTGGATAATTTTTTTCGGCTTTGTTTAAAGGTCGACTCGCATAAGCTACAGGCCGCAAATCTTTATTACAAAGTACAGCGCCTATCGCTATACCAGAAGCATCGGTTTGTAGGATGAACTCGCTATCTGGCGAAAAATCGGGATATTGCAGAATAGGTGGAGACATTAATGCTTCCTTCAACAATTGAAACGACTGATCACATTCCGCTGTCCATACAAAAGGTACATTTTTCCTACATAAAATATTTAAAGGTAATGTTAATTCAGCAAAGTTTTTTATAAATTTCCTGTAATAATTACTGAAAGCAACAAAACGTCTCACATCGTCCGAATTTTTCGGTACTGGATAATTTTTTATCACCGCAATTTTACTTGGATCCGGTAAGATTCCGTTTTTTGTTACTGTGTGACCTAAGTATAATAATTCGGTCTTTAAAAATTGACATTTGTTAGGGTTGAGTTTTAAATTTACTTTTCTTAACCTTTCGAAAACATCTATGAGATTCTTATTATGTGTTTCTAAGTTTCTGCCGAAAATAACTAGGTCATCTAAATATATGAAACATTTTTCATAGGTAAGGCCAGACATTGCAACTGTCATGACACGGGAAAAAGCACTGGGGCTTATTTTTAAACCCATAGGTAATCTTTTCATTTGGTACTGTCCGGTATTAGTTGTAAATGCTGTCACTCTACGGCTATCGGGAGTAAGTGTAACTTGATAGTACGATTGGCTCAGGTCTAAATGTGTGAAGTAAATCGCACCTGACAACGAATCTAAAATCTCGTTAATATTGGGAAGTGGGAATTTATCGTCTTGAATTGTTTCATTCAATTTACGGTAATCAACAACTAATCTCCAACTTTTTTTTGAATCGTCACTTTTCTTTGGAACTAATAAAATAGGACTGGACCATTCGCTCTGACACTCTTCAATAATATCGTCTCTAATTAAACCTTGTATTTGTTTCTGTACCTCTGACTTTAAGCTATTGGGAATACGGTACGGTTTAGTATACACTGGTTTCGTATTAGGTTTCAGTGTAATAGATTGCTCATATACCTTAGTAGTTGTGAGCTTATCGCCGGGCAATTGGAATATGTCAGCGTATTTCGTACAAATAGATTCTATTACTTTCCGTTCGCTGGAATGCAAGTGATCCAATTTCAACAAAGGCAACAACTTGCTTGCTCGAATAGAATTAGAATCACATTTTTCAAAAGAACATATTTCATAATTATTTAATAATTCGAAATCGGGTTGAAAAGTAGGAATATTAACAGTTTCGTTACTCGTATTAAGGATTTTAATGGGTATAATATTGTTTTTCGGTTTTACTATGATACTCGCGAGAAATATGTTTTCTTGTAATTCTTTAGGAAGTATGACGCAATCTTGAGTAACGCTATTTATTTGTATGTAATGTATTGATTCGCTACGAGCCGGAATAGTTAAAAACTCTGAGCATAACGTAGGATTACTGTAAAGTTTAAGGCTATATTTATTTTCAGAACCATGCAAGGTTAATACTGAATTTTTCAAGTCATAATTTATTGTATTAAATTTATTAAAGAAATCTTGACCCAAAATTCCGTCAGACTTGCAAGGCAATTTTTCAAAAATGTAAAATTTATGACGAAAGGGTATGCCGTCGGAAGTTTTAATAGTGAGAAAAACGTAACCATTTGAATAGATTTTCCCTCCGATGCCATGTATTACAATTTTGTCTTCATAAATAGGTATTTTGTTTGGTAGGCACGATGTGCGAACTACTGATAATGACGCGCCGGTGTCGAGTAACCATGAGCATCTTGTTTCATTTACGTTTAAAAAAATGTATTTAGCGTTCCTTATATCGCATGTTAGAATGTAATCTTTAGGCCCGAAAAAACTGATTTTGATTTGTGTAATTTTGGCCTTCCGAATTTTCTCTCTCTTGAGTCTCTTGCTGTGCGAAATGTACGTTACCACGATAATATCCCCTATTATGAGTTACTCGACCTCGACTGCGACTCGATTGCGTGGCAGTTCCACGTGGCTGTCTCCCGCGGAAATTATTATTTCGGTAAAATCTGGCATTGGGGTGGTTATAATTCAAATTTTGGTTAGGTTTTCCTCTATTACCTCTGTAGTTGTAACTACCCCGACCTCGAATAAAGGGTCTACCTCTAGTACTTACCATGTTCAGCACCGAGTTGGAAGTAGATGGTTGGGCCAGCTCCTCGTCCTGTGCAGCACGCGCCGCGTCCTTGAGCTCGTCGTAATTCCGTGCTGTAATTATCGTGCTTAACCGTCTATTTCGTAGACCATCCGCGAATCTTTTTATGGCCATTTTCTCATTTATCGGACCTAATATTTCGTAAGCTTTTTCGTTCGTACCTGCTTGCGAAATAGTGAGATCTACCATAAGTTCTTCTATTTTTGACGCATAGTCTGTGATAGACAACTCATTTTGTGATAAAGCATTCAGTTGAGCTAACAAGGAATTCGGCGATTTATTAGTTAGTAAGAATGATTTAATGTCTTTTATTAAGTCTTCGCAGTTATTATACTCATTTTTCAGTTTTAGTTTAGCCGACTTTGTTAACCTTGTTTTCACAACAAAAGAAGCTAATAATTTCTTGCTAGCTGCATCTTTGAGGACACTGTTGTATAGTTCTATACTAGAAATAATTTTTTCAACTGTTTCTTCCTTACCGTCCATAACAGGGACCAAATTTGCCGCGGTCTTTAAATCGAACGTTTCCATGTTTAATGTTTGCTGGGATACACTTAAAAATCTACAATAACCTTTTATCTTATCATATGATTGTTCTACCTTATCTACTAAACTATCTAAAATATAATCTGTAAATTCAACTCTTAAGCTTTTCTGTTGCAAATTCAATTCAAAAATTAATTTAAAATATTCCTTAAGTTCATGAGCTTTTTCAAATAATATCTTTACCCTGTCGGGATATTTTTTTCTATTGCGGGGGCCTAACTTTCTTAATGTAATTCTAACATCTTCTAACTTATGAAATATAGTACATAATTCTTCTGTCATTTATTTATTATAACTTAATAACAACATTTTACCTACTTGATATTAATTAATTAAGGTCTTACGCGCAATTATTACGAACCGTCTTCGTTCTTCGCTTGAGCTGTCCCGCTGGAATGGTCATCAGGCTGGGGATGGGTCTTGCTTATCCTGGGTGTCACGCGCGCGGCCGGATAACCTCATCCGAATTCTCCTGAAGGCGTCATTATTTATTTCTTTTTGTATCATTGTAGCGTGACACTTTTTGTAGCTTCTGAAGGCTATGAGCAATAAGGCTAGTCCGCACACGCCTATGATGGTCGAGAGTAAAATATTGTTTGTGTAAAAATGATTGGTTATATCTGCAATTTGATCAGTTCCGTGTTGGTTAATAACCAATTCTTTTTGTTCACAGTTACACTTGCTACATTTAGTTCCCATTTTTTTTTTTCTTTTTACCACACGAAGAACACGGCTTTAGTATCACTTATTTCTTTTAATTATAAACGTTCTAACTCGATGCGCGGAGGCACACAAGAATCCGCCTCCTCAGCATAATTCGCCCGTCATTCGACACCCGGCGACGGCCAGGCGCCGAGTTCGCTAGGCAGGGTCGCCATGAGGTGTGCGGGGATGTGCGGGGAGTATTGCAAGGAAACACGTCTATTATGTTTAAGGTTTACTCGTAGACTATCTTACACCACAGTAGGTAAGCGCTGTGGTCATATTATTAGTGGGAGGTCCCGGGTTCGATTCCCGGCATTTCTAAATCTATGGCCTGCCGGGATGATTCGCTAACTCAGTTTCTAACACTGAATCATAGTCACTGAGCTCATTATTTAATCCATTGAAGGTTTCCTATGAAAAAATATTTTACTATCACCCAGAGAAGCAGCAATTTAGAACCAACCAACCTCAGTATTCTTGCCCAAGCCCCAAGATATCTATATCATACCCTTGGGGCTTGGGCAAGAATTCTGCAACGATTCGTGCGCACCCGAACCCGTCTTGTTAAAGACGTGGTTAGACTATACAGTCTTAAGAGTAGGTACCTCTAATAAATACATATATGTAGGTAGGTACTTCCAATATTCACTACCAATTTTAGGAAATTTTGCCTGTGATTGTAATAGGTAGGTACCAAATTCTGTCGAGTTTCGCGCAGACTCAATAAGAAGTTCGAAAATCGTAGTGCTTGGAGCGTTATATGTATATCTGGTTTCTGTCTGTAACCTTGACTTTCATTTGCATGGATAACATACCTACTAGTAGAAAATTACTATCGGCGCTAAAATACATATTGGTCTGTTTCAAATAGGTCGATGCATAAGTATAGTTAAATATACACCACACCTACCTTTTAAATGAATACTATACTTACAATAATAAAACATACGTTACTATCTTATCATGTATCTACCTACTTATATATTATTAGGGTTCCGTGCCTGAAAAGGAAAAACGGAACCCTTATAGCATCACTTTGTTGTCTGCCTGACCGTCTGTCGTGTCTGTCAAGAAAAACAATAGGATACTTCCCGTTTACCTAGAATCATCAGGCAGGTAAGTAGGTCTTATTGCACAAGTAAAGGGAAAAAGGCAAAATGACGAAAAAAATACCCAAGTACGGAACCCTCGGTGCGCGAGTCTGATTCGCACTTGGCCGGTTTTATTTTTAAATTAAAATCAGATAATATTATGTTGTAAGTTGTACAATTAAAGTCTGTGATACAAGTCGTATAAAAATTATCAAGTGTAAAACTTCCGGTTCACTCTACATAAATTCGGCGAAACATGTTTTAATGATAAACGAGTTCTTTGAACGGTTTTATTTTGTAACATCAATGACGAAACTTCCTTGATAACACCCCCGACAAGTGAAGGTTACAGTAACTAGAAAAGAGCTGATAACTTTCAAATGGCTGAACCGATTTTCTTGGATTATAGCTAAGAACACTCTCGATCAAGCCACCTATCAAACAAAAAAAGTAAATTAAAATCGGTTCATTAGTTTAGGAGCTACGATGCCGCAGACAGATACACACGTCAAACTTATAACACCTCTCTTTTTAGGTCGGGGGTTAAAAATACGAAAATGTGTCTGTCTGCTAGCTTTTCAAGGTCCATCCGTTTTGCCGAATTTGGTATGTAGGTAGTAGGTACCTACTACCTATAGAAATAGCTTGCATCCCGGGGATCTTTTCCTCCTGGGAAATAAAAGATTCCCCCGGGATATGTAAGGACTCACCCGTTTAACCGATTTTGAAGGGTGGATATAGAAATAGCTTAACCCGTAAAATCAAAGAGTTCCCATTGGATATTAGATATGAAACCCAGCCGTGAACTGTGCTACTACAATTTACAAATAACTTTTACTTTTAAACAAAAGCCACGTCCAGCAAAACTAAGTATATTTTAAGTACCTTTGGGTACTAAAAAAAATAACAAATTAGGTTTTTGCCAGTCATGAGTTAACAAGATGGAGCTTAGTGACTAAAAATACCACATAATCTAATTATTTATCTGAAAATCTACCTAGGTAAGGTTTCTCCCGTAGAAAGTAGGTAGGTACCTACCTATACAAAAAAACCGGCCAAGTGCGAGTCAGACTCGCGCACTGAGGGTTCCGGACTCGGGTATTTTTTCCAACATTTTGCACGATAAATCAAAAACTATTATGCATAAAAATAAATAAAAATCTGTTTTAGAATGTACCGGTGAAGCCCTTTCATGTGATACCCCACTTGGTATAGTTATCTTACTTTAAAAATTGAAACACATTTTTTTTACATGATATAACCACAAATTCGGACTTTTCACATTTATTCCTGTATTTGTACTATAAGACCTACCTACCTGCCAAATTTCATGATTCTAGGTCAACGGGAAGTAGGTTTCTTGACAGACAGACAGACAGACAACAAAGTGATCCTATAAGGGTTCCGTTTTTCCTTTTGAGGTACGGAACCCTAAAAATACCCACGCATTAGCTAAAGAAAATGCCTACGCATTAGATACTAAGTATTTATTAAATCGCAGCGGCCTACGCAGACGCACAGCGCAAAAATATATTTTTTCACATTTCAACGGAATAACACGTAGCTTACTATATATATATATATACTACGCAATTTCATGCTACGAACTACGATATAGCTTATCTATACGAAATAGCTACGATAAAATATAACATTGACATCTTTGATGTTACCCAAAAAAACCTAAGCATCTTGTGAATAATAAAATCTGTAAGCCTCCTCTTATTTTAAGCCGCTTAAAGATGATCGCACACTAGGACTGAAATCTATAGAGCGTTGACTTTGCTCAGACTTTTAAGTAAAAACGAGACAGATTAGCTGTCTCGTTTGAAATCTAAGTATTTTTAGGGTTCCGTACCTCAAAAGGAAAAACGGAACCCTTAAAGGATCACTTTGTTGTCTGTCTGTCTGTCTGTCTATCTGTCCGTCGATGTCTGCCAAGAAAACCTATAGGGTACCTAAGTACTTCCCGTTGACCTATGTAAGGTTATTTTTAAAAATTGATTTGAGTTGTCAAAAATAATATAAAATTATTAATTTACCTAATGCAGGTAGTTTGATAAAATCGATATTTGGCTCATTCGATGTCATACAATCTGTTACTAGGAGGCCAACAAGATTGAACTTGCATAAATACGGGTGTTTTGAAGGTTTTAGTTCAGTCTCCTTCTGAGATTCGGAGCGATATCGCATATTTTCGGTATTTGGATTGTGAACTGAATAATTAGATGTTGTGATAGCAATCACGCTCTAATTAAATTATTTATTTTGGCATTAGTTTGTTTAGATTAAAACTCTCGGATAACCTTACACATTAAACTTGTGTTTTTTTTGTGTTGGTTTTGGAGAGGACATTCCAATAATTCGATAAAAATATTTAAATAATACCTGCTTTTCTGAGTGACGCCAATACCTAGAATCATGAAATTCAGCAGGTAGGTAGATATTCTAGCACAAGGAAAGGAATAAATCCGAAAAATGTGTTTAATTTTCAAAGTTAGATAACTATATACCAAGTGTGGTCTCATATTATGAAAGGGCTTTACCTGTACATTCTAAAACAGATTTTTATTTATTTTAATGCATAAAATAGCCTTTGATTTATCGTGCAAAATGTCGAAAAAAATACCTGAGTACGGACACTCGGTGCGCGAGTCTGAATCGCACTTGGCCGGTTTTTTAATCCGGTCAAGCTATAGATAGCATCATTATAGCTATAGCAGCATTGTTGTTGGAGAAATCAACCTACTAGTGCTGCAGCGGTGTGATTCGCTAACTCAGTGTTCAACACTAAAATATGATAGCCACCAAACTCATTTGACATTATTTTGTTCTACATTGATGCTTCGTTGAGTGATATTAAAATGATTTTTGTAGTAAACCTTCAACGGATTAAAAATAATTGTCAAATGAACTCGGTGCCTATCATTCAACGTTGACGTTGTCACTGAGATATCGAATCACCTTAGACCGCCTAGCTCAGCCTAGATGACCGCAAAACCACGTTTTTCACACGAAAATGCGAGGTTGCATGTCAACCGCGTAGTTATTAATCTGATACATTAAAGTACAGCTTATATTTTATATAGCTTGCTTTCTTATATGTTTAAAGGTATTTATTTTGAAAACAGGCAATCGAAATTGTTCCTACAGAATTTCCACATTATCCAATCCAATTATGGTACCTTTCGGAGATATCGGTGCAAATAAAATATTCATGGATTCTGAGTGTGCATCTTGCCTTCAAAGTTGTTTGGAAGTTGAAACAATATCGGATATTTGCATATTTCATGTGCCATCACCATCATGATCAGCCCATCGCCGGCTCACTACAGAGCACGGGTCTCCTCTCAGAGTGAGAAGTGTTTTGGCCATAGTTTACCACGGTGGCCACACCTTTGAACATTTTGGTGAACTCTCATGTATGCAGGTTTCCTCATGATGTTTTCCTCCACCGTTAAAGCAGGTGATACTTAATTAAGTACTTAAAACTCATATAACCCCGAAAAGTTACAAGTTCGTGCCAGGGATCGAACCCTCGACCTCCGGTTAGGAGGCGTGCGTCCTAACCACTAGGCTATCACAGCTTTTTCAAGCGTACCTATAAAGTAAAGTAAAGTAAAATATTCTTTATTGTACACCAATAAGACATAGTACCTACATATAGTAATATATAAATAACATAACATAAAATAAATAACATCATATAGATTTATGTACAAAAAGGCGGCCTTATCGCTAAAATAGCGATCTCTTCCAGGCAACCTTAGGGTGAGGAGATAATAAAAATTAAAGAAAGTGGAAGGGGTATACTAATAAAATAAAGTAAATAAACATAATGTACTACCTATATACTATACTGTAACTATAGTACGACCGATACGGATATCAGACCAGCAGGTCTATTACGTAGTAGGACGGGTAATTGCGTCCTACCCGTAGATAGCTAACTTCCTATAGCATGTCCTACCCATCAATTGCCTACGACTTAAGGCCCCAGTACACAATGGCCCATGCGGGCCCACTACAGGCCATCGCCATTGTGTACAGGGGGTAATGGTATATGATGGCGGACAATTGTCAATCGTGGCGCGCAATCGGGGAGTTGTCGGTTTTTTGGGCACACTTCAAAGGAATCGTGGCGTAGCGTGGCCTGTGGTGTTTACACAATCGGCCATTGTTTAGTTCGTCACCGGCCGCTGACCGGGATAGTACACTTTTGTGTTTCGTGCTAGAACTAGAATTTTCGATCGTCCAAAATGTCAATATCGTGGAGCAATGAAGAAACTTTCAAGTTTATTGATTTATATCAATCTGAGCCCGCACTTTTATATTTGCAATATATATTCGAAAATTCTTTTATATTTGCAATATATATTTGATATTTTTTGCAATATATATTCGAAATCACTAGATGACATACGAACAAAGTTATCGAATTCCCCTGATGGTTCTGCAACAAGGTCACTTAACAGATTGTCCATGAATTGCCTGAAAACGGTAAAAAAATTCTTAGTCATGTTACGTTAACATTCTAAATATTAATATCATAACCTAAGTACCACATTAAAAAATGTACGTACCTTGTCCTGTTTCGATGAATGGTCAGCATCCACCATCGCCTTTTTCGCCATTTCTTTTTTAAAACTTTGTGACGGTACACACTTCTGTAATACTTGTAAACAGTATACAAATAAATAGCCGCAGCCGTAATTACTTCGACGTCCATCGCAAGTGGTTTGCCAGGCAGCAATGAGCCATGCGCCATTGTGTGAACACCAAGTGATCGTGGCCTACAATTGTGCATTGCAAAGCGTGGCCCATCACAGACCATTGTGTACTGGGCGCTTTAGATTCAGTGTTTATGACGTCATCTTGGCTGGTCACAAAAGGTCCAATCACAATTCACACTAATATTATAAAGGCGAAAGTTTGTGTGTGTGTATGTTTGTTACTCCTTCACGCAAAATTTACAAGACGGATTTGGCTTAAATTTGGAATGGAGATAGATGATATCCTGGATTAGCATATAGGCTACTTTTTATCCCGGAAAATCAAAGAGTTCCTACGGGATTTTGAAAATCGTAAATCCACGCGGATGACGTCGCGGGCATCAGCAAGTAACAAATAACGAGTTTACCAGGTGATCAATAGGTACCTACTGAATAACTGTCGTAGTTTACCGCATAGTGGTTACATACTCTTTGGTTTACCGCAGTTGCAGAGTGCTATGTGATAATCGCTATTACCTAGCTCTGATTGGACCACACTTTCTCACTAGGTATTGGCTACTAAAATACATGCTTGCAACAAGGATACCATAGTATTGAATAGAAGCAGGCGTAACTTTTCGGAAGTCTGCAAGTATCACCATACTTGATACTTACCAAGATACTTGGGACTTAGTTGGTGGCTGGCTTTTCCTGCATGCATGTCGCATACTGCATGTTGGACCATACAGATTTGCCTTTTTTAGCGAATTATAGCAAAATAAGCTTACGATTCTATGAATACCATAGTATTCAATAATTTTATCTTGCACTGTGATAATCGCAACTGTAGATAGATAGATGTAGATATAGCGACTAAACAGCAAAATATTATCAAATGCAAAAATTTGATAAAATAATAGTCACTACTTCCGTGTTAACCCCGCAAGGTCGCGTTATAAATAAATACATATTTTAGTGTCGTGATAAAATGTTTTCTATATTTTACGAACCATCTTTATAAATATGGTTCATACGCAACGAAATTTTTAAATGAAGTACTTTCTCAAAGTTACTAAAGTATACTTACCACACAATACAATCAACATAGTATTTAGGTCCATGAGTATTAAAAACTAATAAAAACCCAATAAAATCTACATTTGGCTGAACTCCATAGACGATGAAACGAAAGAAGGTCACTAGATATTCGGGTAGACTACGATATTGTTATCATCTATGTACATTGTACCTACCTATGTTATCAGGATGTTTTATCAGTCAAATATTGTTGTTATATTTGAGTTTTTTTGTGTCTACACGCAATAACTACCACATTATTTATTAATTTATCATTAGTCACCCTCGAATTGTGCATAGGGTTACCAACTCTTACAACTTTTAAAATAAACAATTTTTTTATTTTAATTATTAAAAACAGCATTTAACTTATTTCCTCTATAATATTAGGTACCTGCTTATTGTTTAATGTTCAATAAAAACTAAGTACTATTTTCATCATCACTGGTTAACGTAACTGGTCCTTATTCATTTTAATTTTGGGTTTAAAATTTCAATGTAGTGCCGCACTACATTTAAATTTTGTGCGGTTTTTCTAGTGCGGCTTATGAAACTAAAAAAAATATAAATTGACAAGTTGCAAGAGAAGCAATAAAAATAAGAACTTATTTGAAACATTGAAACATTAAAATATTAAAGTAATTTTTTCCCGATTTTTTTTTATTTTCCTTTCTTTATTACTGTAGTTAACTACATAAAGTCATTTGGCAACCCTAATTTTATTTAATGAGCAGTGTAATTGTTTCATACATATTCAAAGGCACAGCCTCGGAAAGGATTTAAATAGCTACGAAACGAAACAAATTTTTTTACATTCGCAATTTTAAGTAGGCAAATAAATGAGAGTTACGCTTGTAGTTACGTCACCCATCAGCTGCGAGATAAGAATTTGCGAGTTACATCAGAAACACACATTGGCTGCGACTTGCAAAATACCTAATTAGTAATTAACCTATCCGAATTCAACATAGATGTGAATTCAAGCGTCGCGTCTACTATGTGGTCGCGTGCGGAACGTGCGAATCACTGCTGCTTGTGAGTGTGATAAGCGATCATCATAAAACTCCCATGGACTCTATTCTCATAGTATTTTTGTGTAGCACTTGTATTAACCATTTTATAAATCTAGTACCATGGGACCTATTCCACGTATTTATGCACCTTACTCACAACCTGCACGGGGAAGCTGGAAGAAATCTCTGTTTAGAGCAAAGCATTTCCTTTGTACATAGCTTAATTTATCTTAACTTTGTAACTACAATTTTGGTACATGAAAATAAATATATATATATATATAAATATATAGTATTCTGAGAGGAGACCCATGCTCAGTAGTGGGCCGACAATGAGTTGATCATGTATCATGATAGACTCTACAGAGCATACTTTGTCTTTACTCAGAATTACGAATTACTGAAATCTATAGTCTATCTACTTTGACTTTTTAACCCCCGATCCAAAAAGAGGGGTGCTATAAGTCTGACGTGTGTATGTGTCTGTTGCATCGTAGCTCCTAAACAAATGAATCAATTTGAATTTAGTTTTCTTTGTTTGATCGAGTGTTCTTAGCTATAATCCAAGAAAATCGGTTTAGCCGTTTAGAGTTATCAGCTTTTTTCTAGTTACTGTAAACTTCACTTGTCGGGGATGTTATAAATTAATTTACACTTGTAACTTAAGTCTGAGCAAAGTCAAAGTAGGTATGCTCTGTAGATCTCAGCCCCAGCCTTTTTTCACTCCGAGCGTTCTGCTAGGTATATTATTCCAAAAATCTAATTTTCTTGTTTTGTGTGCAATAAGGACTATCTCTCTATCTATCTAAACATAGGTATAAGTATTCTTTTTGGCTGAAAGCGTACCTACCTTGTCTAATATTTGCGCTTGCCTAATTACTTACTACACGTGGACCTACTTTAGTCCATACTCCAAAGTAATATCACGTGCTAAGCTTGAAATTAGCAAAGACAACATCGGTAAGTATCAATTACCTTGCTGCTTTATTATGAAAAGTGTAGGATCGTTAAGTTTTAAGGTGGTAATGTATTTTGCACACGGAAACGTATCAATTTGCTTGAATCAGGGTTAATTGACCGCATGTTTGTGTCGGCGCCTACACACCATACAATACACACGTACCAATTTCCAACTCCCAAGTTCCAACTTACGTTTAGGTACTAGAGAAGCCCACTTCAGCTGTGTTTTAGGTTTCTTAAAAAAGTATCATAAGTCACTCTCTACTCCCCAGCCTATTGATTCGGTAACTCAGTGTCTAATACTAAGTAATCACCGTGACTTTGATTGCAATAAACGATTTATCTATTTGTTTACATATTTTTTTACTAGGTACATTTATTTATTTTTAATACATTGAAGGTTTTTTACGACAATTTTTTTAAATTTCACTCAATGAAGCAGCAATGTAGATGCAACCAATGTCAAATGAGCTCGATGGCTATCATTCAGTTCTTGCAATCGACCCGCTGGTCTTTAACTATACCTACTTATGCAAAAATCACATCGATCCATTGCTACGTGATTGAAGAACAAACCAATAAATCAACAAACCAACAAACTCTCGCATTCACAATATTATGCGTTTATGGGTATTGACTAGTAGCTATTTGGTTGAGTACGGATTAGATTGGGACGTAAATTGGACTTTGGGATTAGGATTTAGTGCGCGTGTAGTGAGACCCTTTTTCAAATGAGGCAACCGGCTTTTGTGTGCAATTTCTTTTCGTGTAATCGCCTATTACGACAAGAAGACGCCTAGATATGGGTCGAATAGTTTTTCTTTATGTAATTTTGCAACGATAAACTGTTTCTTAACCGACGTTACAGTACAAAGGAAGTTCTGTGTTTTGCACGCGCGTTCTACGTTTTGCGCCCGTACTAAAGCTAGTTAATAAAATCGGATATATTTGTCTAGGTAACTTTACGGGTTCTATTCTAAGGCTGAAATCTAAATGTATAGAGCGTACTTAGACTTTGCTCAGACTTAAGATAGAGTTAAAACGAGACAGAGTTACCTATACCTCTGCATAATTGTGATTGGTTGGTTAGGTACCTACCTCAAAATGGTTAAGAGGACTCTCTCCGTCACTCGTTTCATACAATCGTAGTTCCAATTTCATTTGAATATTAAGCAACCAAAGTCCATGAAATTTTGCAGACATATTCTAGAAACTAATATCTATGTCTGTGGTTTTCCAGATTTCTGTTAAAATATTCGATTTCAAAGTTACGCGGTCTTAAAAATTTTCATACAAATCTTTGAGCCCCTGTAATTTTAAAACTACATATTTTTAGAAAAATCTAAAACACCAGACACAGATATTGGAAACAAAATTTCATGGACTTTGGTTGCTTAATATTCAAATGAAATTGGAACTACGATTGTATGAAACGAGTGACGGAGAGAGCCCTGTTAAGGTTAAAGCCGTTAGCCCACTGAGATTTTTCTCTGTCATTTGTATGGGATTACGTAATAGAGAGCCTTATAGGTACAATTTTTTTCCGTGGATAACAGGTAGGAAAGGAACTAAAGCGATTATAAAGCAATTACTACAACACTACGTATAACTTACCTAGGTAAGATCTACGTTAGGTATGGTAGTGATTCTATAACCTATGGCCCGCACATCGCGACCTCTACCTCACCTTCTTAGGTAGGAAGGTCACTCGCAATCAATAAATACCATTAGGTACCTATCATTTACCACTAGAGTCTAGAACTAGGGTGCGGGTTTTATTACCTGTCTAGTCAGCGAATATGATATTGAAATGCTTCTAATATTTTAAGGTCCAGCTGCATGACAGGCAGTTAAAGCTACGTTTAAACTTTGATCACCATTAAAAAGCAAAGCATATCGATCCGAGACAGGTCACTAACTATGGATCGGCCTCTTATGAAAGCTCTGCTCTGAGTTACTCAGCGGACGATGGAGAGAGCTATGCTTAGAGTTTCTCTACGTGATCCAATCAGAAATGAGGAGATCCCGTTGGAGAACCAGAGTAACGAAACACACGAAACAACAAACCCTTATTGCGCGAAACATTTGCTTTCATTGACAGTCAAAATTCAACAGTAAGTAATCGTAACTTGACTTTAACCGCCTGCCATTCATCTGGACCTAAGCACTATGTACCTAAGTTTAGACTCAACGGAGTTACAAGTTACAACTTACAACATGAGAAACCGGAGATTCCTAAATAATGAAAGATACGTCGCTACCTTTACATTTTCTTGCCCTCAACGTTATTAAAATAATGTAGGTCTTTGGCAAAATTCGCCAGATGCTGATGGACCAGAAGATCCTGTAATATACCTGCCTACGTGGACGTATTCCAAATTTTAGAGGGCAAAACAAAGTTGAATTTATGTAATCCTAAACTGGCAGAACACACGTTCCGACTTAGCTATTTATAGATACCTGACATGGTAGGTAGAGGTACCTATTTTATTACTAGGTGTATACCTACTTGTAACTAGATACCCAAATAGGTCAGTGGTCGATCACGATTCACGACACGTTTTCAGGCGGAAGAGATAGTTTTGAAGAACTGTGTTCCCAAAATTTCGATTTTGTCTTTGTTTGGCATCTGCATATTTTCATTTTCATTTACTATGAAAGGAAAACGGAAACTTGGCAAACAGATCGACTCATCTGCAATAATAGCCAAGTTCCGTTTGCAATTGACCTGGTTATCATCAAAATATTGAGAACACGGAAGGCTTCATAAAATACGTCTACAAACTGTAGAGGCATGCAACATAAATGTGTGCGGCGTTTAATTGGAGTCTATAACCACGCTGCCACAAAACAAAGACATTAGCAAACAACACAACAACAGCGCAATGCACACCAGCAGAGTGGAATGCAATGTTATTTTGTCATACAATTGAATTTGGTAGGTTACCAACTCGTATACCAGAAGGACAACCAAAGGACGCACCACGTTCCACTGCCTTTTCAATGGCAAAGTATTGAGGTCTAGTTGTTAATTTTAAAAACCCCGGTCAAGTGCAAGCTGGTTTTGCACGTATTTTTTTGTAATTCAACCACAAATTCACGGTTTTCGGATTTTTCCCTTTACTTGTGCTATAAGACCTACGTGCCAAATGATTCTAGAATCTAGATCAACGGGAAATACCTACCCTATAAATTTTGATTCCCTTGCCGTACAAAGAATGGATCCTAATACTAAAAATTCGCTGCGCCTCGGCCCCATCCCACTCTGCAGAAGTACGTGTGCCTTAGTGGGCACACAAAAATAATGTCCAAGTTCTAAACTTTACTTTTCGTAAGTAAGAGTATAACATTAATCCATATAATATTATCAATGCGAAAAATCTGTCTGTCTGCTTGCTTTTCACGGCCCATCTGCATAACCAAATTATTTTTAGTACAGGGATAGTTTGCCTGATGGACATAAGATAGATTCATTTTGCCTTGGAAAATCGAAGAGTTCACTTGGGATTTTTGAAAAACTTAAAGCCACGCGGACATTAGGTATCTAACATAGTAATCAATAAAAGCAAAGTTTTCTTTTAAATTTAATCTTTATTGCATAATCATATTTTAATCCCTTCAAACAAACAAATAGGATTTTAACAAATACAGGAAAAATAAGAAAGCGCTAATTTCTAAACATTTTTTTCAAATTACGTTTAGGGCTAAAAACAAGTGATTTCACTGTTTTCAAAGAAAAAAATTAGTTAAAAATAAATTGTACTACTAGTTCCCATCAGATAAGTAATAGTGAAATCAAGTTTTTATACAACTTTACATGTAACACATATATGCAAAATATTGTCTTTCTTCATCAGTCCCCAATATTTGGGCTACTGTTAATATACTCTAATTTTTTTATTTTTTTTGTCTAAATTCTTTGATATGCCAAAAAATTACCATACCATCCTGAACATATTTAACAAAATATGTGTACAAAATTAACGAAAATGTATCCAGATAATATGTGCATGCTTGACTGAAATTATAAGTGCAGTGCAAGAAATACAAAAAAGCCTGAGCCCAATCGACATTACCCTATAATAATTTTTCTTTATTATTTTCTAGAGAGTTGTAATGAATATAGTTCTTACAACATTAATACAACACTTAGGGTCTCACCACAAAAACTTAAACAAGGTTTAAACTAACGTTAAACACGTGCTGAACGGGTTTAACGGGTCAAACCACATTCAAATTTTTTGTGGCCAATTTCATTTTTAAAATACAAAGTGAAGTGACAATGTTACACACAGACAGGACTTATATTACTCACTACAAAGGTGTTTTGTGCAAGAAGTTAGTACTACAGTGACTATAACTTATAGTAGGGAATAATGTGTTGTATAGTTTAACATACACACACAAACATTCTCAAAATCCACAATTTTATAAAGCAGCTTAATTACATTATAATTATTTCTCTTCCAAGACTTACCATTCTAGACAAATTCTAGTGTCTTTCTCTCCATTGCTAAATTGTGAAATAATAAAACGTAATGTTCATTTAAAGGCCATGGTAGACACGATGTTTTTAGGATCAGCGATCGGCGATTTTTGTTCATCATGACACATTGACATCATTTTTTACCCGACTGCGGCAAAGCCAAAAGGAAGGGTTATGATTTTAGCAGTCTATGTATGTATTTGACTGTCTGCGTTTGAATGTCGTATCGATATGCCGCGTTTAGCTCCTGTTTCGATGTTGTATCTCGTTTTGACGATTTTCTGTGTCGATCTCTATATTGAAATAATAAATAGATTCAATTTGATCGCCGTTACTGGAGATAAGACTGTTCAATCGAACTTTGGAAAAGCAACCTAATCGCAGGTCACTGATGCTTTTAACATAGCATTGTCTGCTATAACCTTTAACTCGGATGATGCACTCTGACTTTAAAAATTTTAATATTGTATTTCAAAAATGTAAATATTCATTACAACCCAGTTTTCCTACAACTAAGTTTTGTAATTTCCCCAACATCTTATAATAATGTACTTATCAAGACTTTTTTAGAGCTCGGCTTTTTGATATTTACAATTGTTTTTTTTTTTGTTTTTTTTTTTCAATCCTTTTATTATTGTTTTCGTAAAATATTTTTTTTTATATTTATGAACACTTATAACAATTTAGAATATACTTTTTTTTATTATTACAATTAATAAGAAACACAGGTATTACACAAATATATATATAATTGAAAACTTTTATGCCCCATTTTTTTAGTTTACCAATTCAATTACAAATACTTATAAAGACAACAATTATTATCATTAATCTTTGCATACAATAGAGAATTATTAAGAATCCATTTGGAACCAACCTCTTCTGCAGAAAAGGAGAGCCTTATTTTTTCACATTAGTGTTAAAATATAGTGTAGTTAAAATGATTTTAATACAATATAATTAATTAATAAATAACCTATAATTTTCTTAGTTCAATTTCTTGATATTATTGAGGTAAAAGTGATGGAATGTAAAATAGTTCTAGTAGAACACAAAAAAATTGGCATAGTTAAAGAAAACACACTGCACTTAATTAACTAGCTAAGTAAAGTATGTAGTCGCATATTTTAAGATTCTGTAATATAAAATTAAATTACCTATTAACATGCAGAGAGAACATTCTGCAGATTTAAAAATTATTATAGGTACCTACCAAAGAGAACTTAAAAATTAGGGCATAAGTTGTGTTTCCTTATAAATAAATAGAAATAGGATTCAGAAAATTAAGTACATGCTAAGAAGATTTCAGAAAAATGGAACTTGGAAACCATAGAGTAGTTTTAAAGATGGTACTTTAGTTTCGTATTATTTATCTGTTGCAAGAAGTCATATTTACTATAACAAACCTAAAATAAATAAAGAAAACAATAATCATTAAAATAGTGTAATTTAATCTTGAAACCCCCCTATAGGAAATAACAACTTTGCAATATTATTAGTCTCAAACATTATTAACAGCCTCACTGCAATAAACCAACGTACCGGTTTTGTAAAAAACTTAGAAAATTGTGTTAGATTTATATGTTAAAAAAATATTCAATGAAACTATTTTAATGTTTGTATCCTACTTAAGATTATCTATGGTCTACTATCACAATTGGTAGGGGGCGAGGCTAGAATGCAATAGAGGAAGGAGGCATGGAGCACTCCCCGACGGTGACTCTGTATGACGCCAACTCACTGATACCGTGGTAATGGACAAACGCAGCTACAATCACTAACACGTGGAATATCTGGTGAGATTGGAACCAAATATCACACTTCCCAGGGAACCAGCGCTCAGGTACTCTGAGGGCGTAGAACATTGCACCCAAAATGTATAGTAGACCCATCAACACCAGCCAACCCAGAGACGCCTTACTAACCTGATCAAACCAGCCTTCAGTGATACCATAGTGGATCGCTGGCACTACCCCCGACAGACCAAAACCCATGAACACTCCTGCACGAAGTGGACGGAGGCGGGGCTCTGAGAATCTATCCCAAAGTGATACTATAATGGACAATATACCTAGCACAATTACTACAGATAGGTATATAATCTTAGGTCTATAGTGGCAGTAGAAACTGTAATACAGCCAAGGAACAAATGACCCCATGATGAGTAGCGCTATGCCA
The DNA here is from genome assembly GCF_905333055.1 of Maniola jurtina. Classification (NCBI taxonomy): domain Eukaryota; kingdom Metazoa; phylum Arthropoda; class Insecta; order Lepidoptera; family Nymphalidae; genus Maniola; species Maniola jurtina. Next base: position 8,716,856 of record NC_060049.1, on the reverse strand, counting down.
CAGTAGTCCAACTTGGAGAAAAGCTTGCCCACCATTTCCGAGTGGCAGTACAGAGTGTGGTAGGCGAACGAGAACCCGAGGCACACGATCGCGCCGATGAAGAACACTCCGAAGATCATCTTCTCCTGCATTTGAATTTCGATGGAGGGCCGCGTGAGGAAATAGATCGCGACGCCGATGAAGGCGACGCAGCCGAGCAAATGTGTCCAGATATTACCGGTTTCCGTGTGGATTCGGAAGATGGACGCAAAACACGCGCTGAAAGATGGCAGCGGCGGCCGATGGCCTTTGTGTAAATAGTCGTTGTCTTGCAGCCAGCGCGGCAGGTGCCTAAAGTGGCACACGTTCCAAGAAGCCTCCCACACTTTGCGCACGAACTCCTCCGCTTGCTCCGCGGCGTTGTGGGCCAGCGCTCCCAAGTCGATCTCGTCAGACAGGACGCCAGCTTTCAACACCTCCGCCATTTCCGCGTCGAGCAGGTGCTGGTCCTCGGGCGTCGAAGGCAGCGGACATCCTTCCTCCTCCTCGGCGAGGACCTCGTCGAGTTCGTCGATTTGAGAAGCCAGACTCTCGCCCTCCGGATCCCATCCCTGTCGCCGTCGAAGCCCGTCCGACGACGCGCTCTGCGACCCCGAGTCAGAGTCGACTTCCCACATTTTGTCCGCGTCCTGTTACGCAATTACAGAAACGTAGCAACCATCGGCCAAAATGACCTTCGTTACACTCCGATGTACAGTTATTTCGTCGCGTCTCACGAGAAAATCCAGTTACGTCACGAAATAGAAACACTGCACCCACAATCTCTTTTGTCTTTATGTTCACCGTATTGTAAAATGTTCTAATTAGATTTAACGATGTCTAAAAATTTGGGTAAAAAACTTTACATTATAAAGAGAACTTGAAACGTATGGATAATACAACAATCAATTTGGAACAGCTGCAAAGAACTGTTGGTACTACGGTAGCGAATCGTCAACCGAACCGAAAACCATTCTCCATTTTACAACTTCTGTCTCGCTTGCTCAAGTGCCTGCGATATATTACTATCTCTATCATCCAATTATGCTTGAATTTGCTTACATCGTTTCATAGTGTTGTAAACAATGTAATATTATAACGTGAGCAAGAAATAAAAAATATTTAATTTGAAATATAATTTCATATGGACAGTGATTTCCTCCATAATATTGTTGGAATAGAATACTACGATTACCAATAAGGAAACTCAAATGGCACGCTAGTTTATGTAGGAAGGATACGGTCTGCAGATTTTTTTCACTTGCATACCATTAATTTAATTTAATAGAACAAAACTTAAAAAATACTGAAGTCAAACTCTGTAATTTTTGTTTCTTTTATGCATTCGTTTCTTACTAATGAAAAAAAATTAAAGCACATCACTATTATTGAATTACAACGTCACCAACATCGTCACACCGATACTTATCTCTGATTGGTCAATAAAATGTTACGTCAATAATTTTTTGACAAAGCAGTGATAACCTTAAACTTTTCTTTACTTTGCGATTATATCTGTTTAACAAGCTTATTCGAATAAATAATTATGTGTACTTACTTTTTGAACATGATGGCAATATGATAATGCACTATGACTCCAAATTAGTATTTTATTCAGCTTGAAATTCACAAGATTACCAAAGTTTGGTCACAATCACAGAATTATCAAAAATACTACAAAATATTTTTAGCCAATTACAAATCTGTATCATCCAAATACATGGCCATTATTGGCTACAATATCTACCAATCAAAATATAGCACAGATTATTAACTTACAACAGATAATACGAAAACTCTTTCCAACCATAACCCCGTCTAGATTCTCTGTCTAGCTCTACACCACAGAGTACATTGAATATACGGAAAATATGCATCTACACGGTGCATATGTACACGGTGCATGACGCATGTAGCGCGTGCAATGAGCGAGTAACTAACTGGGTGTTGTTAAATTACTAGTACATAGTTCACTCCAGAAATTACTAGTTTATTTCAACAATCAACCCGCCCTGGCTTTGCACGGATAGTTTATCCCAATTTTTGCTGGGATCTCCTTTGAAAATAAAATATAGCCTGTCACTCAGGAATAATGTAGCTTTCTATTGGTGACAGAATCTTCAAAATCCAGTAAGTTCCAGAGATTTCTTACTACAAACAAACTTACAAACTTGACCTCTTTAACTATAATATTAGTAGTTAGGTATAGATAATTTTCTACTTTTTGGCATTAGTTACCTATTTTAACTACATACGTATTATTATTTTCTAGAAATAATAATTATGCTATTCAGACGTTATTTAACTGTTACAAACAGACGGATAGACAAGTGCAAATTCAGTCAGGTAGACTCGGAGACCTCGTTTCAAGACTAGATACCTAATCACAATCACTGCATTATTGATTGCTTCGTTGCGCCAGAAAGCGCAGCACTCAGCAGAGGCTGAGTGCTGCGCTTTCTGGCTAGGTCACGCACCACCAATACAAAGCTAATTATGTATGTGAGCTGAGCACAGAGTTCGCTGATAGTTTTGTTATTACATAGGATCGCTGAAGGTAGCTCTCTTTGGCGGTGTTCTTATTAGATTACAACATGGGGTAATTCAATGGGTGGACCAACAAATTCCATAAAGGCCGGCAATGCATTAGCGGTTGCTCTGGTGCTGCAGATGTTATGAGGGCGGCGGTAATCATTTGGATTTCAACATGCATCGTGTATACTGTATAGCATCCCAAGTCTCAAGTCTCAAAAAGCTTGAAGCTAGAGCGGAGATGTTTATAAGACAAAAAGTTGGAGTGTCCAAGGAGTGTCAATGTCTTTTAACTGTCAACAAAGGATAACATCTTTTTTTTAACTGTTTTGATTTCGTAGCGACCGCACCGCATGGTATTTTTTAATTCCCTTTATAAATAAACTTTGTGATGTCCAACTTGCTGGAAGTATTAATTACGTGTGACTCAAACAATACGTTATGGACGAGCAGTATTTGGGATCCCCATAACGGTACAAACTTGATCACTTACAAAGGCGGTGGGACAGCTGAAAATCGTACAGCTTGCTTCATAGGCAGTGATTATTTAGCTGCGGTAGAAAAAACAAAGCCTATTTTACACATATGGCCACTAAATTCCCAGCAGACTGTGCAAGGAATGCGTTTCATACTGCCCGGAAAAGCGACTGCATTCGCGGTGACACCGGACGGTTCGTACTGCATAGCAGGCATCGATGAGAAGATTTATCTATGGCAGATCGCGTCGGGCAATTTACTAACTATAATAAACCGGCATTACCAAAAAGTTAACCTGTTAAAGTTTACAAGCGATGGACGGTTCTTTGTATCTGCGGCTGAAGATGGTATGGTAATGGTGTGGTCGTTGGTCACTGTGGCAGCTAACCCTGAAGTGGAACTGGTAACTCAGACAGTTGCAGGGCAACACAACCCTGTCTACATATTCTCTGATCATTTCTTACCAGTTACGGACATGTGCATAAGTAAAACCGGAATACACGGACGGTTATTCACAGTATCCAGTGATAGAACATGTAAAATTTACGACTTAACATCTGGGGAAATGCTCCTAAACTTAGTATTTGATGAGCCACTGTCAGCGATTGTTCTGGATGTGTTGGAATTAAATGCTTTTGTAGGTTCGACTGAAGGGAGAATTGTTCAGTTCAGTCTGACCAATCCACCTCGAGGAAGAGATATACTTGTTAATGATGATAAAAATATTGTATTTTCTGCACACACAAAAGCAGTCTCTTGTTTATCTGTATCCCTAAATGGAGAGCTACTTATGTCAGGCGGTAATGATGAACAGGTTATATTATGGCATATAAGGAGCCAGCAACCAATTAGAGTGATAAAGCATAAAGGACCCATAACAAATGCCTTTTTCACACTAAACCATAGGGCAATTTTCAAACAAGACTTCACTCCTAGCATCATACTACATAACTTAGAGAGAACTTTGGAAAATAATAGTGATGAAATTGTAGAAATAGAAGTTCTTGTAAATAAGAAAAATAATTTCTGGCCTCAATACATTAGTAACATTGATAATCAGGCTGCAGAAATAGATTTGGACACCAAACATAGAGAGGCGATGCTTAAAGATGAACTAGAAAAGATGAAAAGAATCAATTCTAACTTATACGCTGTAGCGATTGAAAAAGCATTGAAATCTGAAGATTCTCCTAAAAAGAAAATTAAAAATAAGACTCAATAAACCTCTTACTTAATTACAATATTATTGTTTGATTTTAATAAAACTAAAGCCTTACTAAAGCATGATAATATACTAAATACTATCACCCATGTATGTAACTTAACAATAAAGACTGGCTGGCCTCCTGTTTCTCCTTAGGCATCCTAATAGGGATTCTTTTAAATTAAGTACCTATATAACTGAATAATTTGCTCAATCCAACTCATCTTTCATTAAATAAAATTAATAGGGCTTTACTAAATAATAATAAATTTTTAAGAAAACAGTGACACTTTTAAACATATTCCATCCGATATTTCCGCTTTGTCTATATCTGACGACTAAGTTGCGACTTGCGATCGCGTGCCTCAAAGCCCACTTTATCTCGTACAAATCATAGACAATAACTGAAATAAGTGTCAAAACCATGTTAAAAAATTTGTCTATGGGCCTAAACGTCATTCGCGTCATCGTACGATTTTATATTTTTCAATTTTCGGTTTGGAATCTTCAATCTCAATATAATAATAGCATTAATAGTGCGTTAAAATAGTGCGAAATGTGTTGAAACAAGGGAGAATAAATTATTTACAAGTTGCTGATATGTTTTCATGACCTATACAACAGGTGAGTGTAAAGTTTAAATGTAAAAATAAACGTTGCCACCCATTTGCGTCACAACAAAACAGTAATTTTTTGTTTACTATTCTCAGATCGTGAGGCGAAATGTCGAAGGCTGTGCTTATTCCTGAGTGCAATAAAGATATTGGCGGCATCAAGGAAGAGATTAGTCTTTCGCCTAGCGATAAGAAAGATGGCGCTATTTCACTATTTAGCAGACTATTGCGCTTGGATTCGCTCGGGAAGCGTCAGAACGGTCCCAAAAGCCCTACTACCGAACCCTTGACCACTTACTATGGAGTTTATATTCCTTGCGAAATCAAGAAAGGACCTGATGAAGGTTTGTATACAAAGCAGTATTTTATCAGTCTTGTACTGCTATCATACATTTATCATTTTATAATATAGGTCAGTGGTTAGGTACTATTTATAGTTTATATCTTATAATACTGATATCTTGATTTGATTCTTCTTTCTAATCTTTTTTTTTTATGTAAAAGAATTAATATTATAACTATAAGAATTAAATAGTTCTAGTTTTAATTGTCTATATAATATACTAGCCGATGCCCGCGACTTCGCCCGCGTGGATTTAGATTTATTGAAATCCCGTGGGAACTCTTTGATTTTCCGGGATAAAAAGTAGCCTATGTGCTAATCCAGGATATTATCTATCTCCATTCCAAATTTCAGCCAAATACGTCCAGTAGTTTTTGCGTGAAGGAGTAACAAACATACACACACACACACACACACACATACAAACATTCACCTTTATAATATTAGTGTGATAATATTATTGATCATGAATATGTATGATGCTATTCAGTCATTGATAGTATACAGTTGTATAGTTTATCTTTTCAACCTAAACTCAAATGTGTTTTATACTATTTAGTTTATCATTAGCAACCCACCGCAGCTTCACAGGGGTGCAATGTTGATACTATTGTGGTGTTAGTGTGAAGTGATTCCAGTCGGCCATATTTCTTCTGACATCTTGAACAATTCCTGTCATATCAAGTTGTTATTTAACACAAAAGAATATAAACTATACATATAAACCGTCCCCTTAAATCACTCTATCTATTGATGAAAATCACATTAAAATCTATCAGATGGCGGGTAGCGTTTTTTACTATGTTATCACATACAACACACAAACACATCAATGGTTAAAAGGCTATTCACCACACTGACAGAGTGCTGATTGATGGATTTCACTACAAGTATATTTCACATGTAGTGAAATACGTAAACTTAAAACTAAAGCTACAATGGTATTAAAAGCGCCCTGGTTCAAGAGAAGAGCCCACAACAAACTCAGCCGGGTATTCTTTCTATTTCAGAAGCACTACATGTTTACGAAAACAAAGTGGAGGCATTGGAGCTAGTGCGTAGATACAAGTCTGCGAGGTTTAAAGCCTTCCGGAACCATCAGGATGCTGTGTCCTTTGCTCTGAGAGGAGCGGAGCCTGTTGAAACCCATGAAGGAAATGGTAACTGTATGTAGTTGTTTTATTTTAAACTAGCTGACCCTCCCAGCTTCGATCGACTAGAATTTTTGAAAATGTTATACATTTCTGGGTTGGATGCCCAGAAACCCTGAGGCATACTTTTTCATTTTTGACCAAAAGTCCAATTACTGATTTAATACTTTAAAAATTACAGACTTTTATACAAACTTTCATCCCTTGCTAGAACACTGTACGTTTTTAGCCGACTAAGTCTGAACTCATTTTGCCTATTCACTCTTCAAGTCTATGTTCTAGCAGTGTGTTTTGTAAATAAGATAGGATTGCTTCCCACAAATCCTTAGAATTTTGACTATGTAGGAAATTTACGATGTAAAAGGGATTTGTGAAGGAAGGAGTTCCAATGAGTTATGTGAACTGCATCCAAACTGCAATTTTTTAGTCCAAATGCTGTCAATATGTATAGGTCCAGGCCTAAAGCAATCTCTTACTTTATACTAATAACTTTACATTAATAAATTTTGCGATTGGCCATCATAATTGAATCAATGCAATTTTGATAATAATCACAAGCATACTCGAAACTGTAGTAATAGACAATCAACTCGTTATGACAGTTAAGATAAAGTAAAAGGGGTCAGACTAATACATCTTCAAGATTTGATATGAGAGCAATGACTGATAGCTAGCAAGAGACAAAGGTGTGTTGTTTCTTATGTGTTTTATAAAGATGATAATAGTTTTTTTATATTTTTATAGGTTCCATACCTCAAAAGAAAAAACGGAACCCTTATAGTATCACTTTGTTGTCTGTCTGTCTGTCTGTCCGTCCGTCAGTCCGTTGCTTGACCTATACATTCTAAAACAGATTTTTTTTTATTTTTATGTATAATGGTTTTTGATTTATCGTGCAAAATGACGAAAAAAATACCAGAGTACGGAACCCTCGGTGCGCGAGTCCGACTCGTACTTGGCCGGTTTTTATTCAGATATAAGTTAGCCCTTGACTGCAATTTCACTTGGGGGCAGCATGATTGCATCTAATAAATTTAAAAAAAAACTTTACAAAATTCTAAGCAAGCTTGAACCCTGAACAGCTAATATGGGTGGTTGCATAAGATTTCATATAAATAATTTTAAAAGACTGCAATAGATCGGATATGTATAATAAATAGATCTTCATACAGTATACATCATTTTCTTTATAATGTAATATGTATAGATAGTTCTGAGTCTATAAATAACAAGGTTCACTGACTTTCGTAAGCACCTGACAAAAGACAAGTTTGTGTGTGCTGCCAACGAAAATACTAATTAGGAATTAATTAAAGACACGCGAATAAATAGCGGCCGAAGGTCATTATTGGCGAAAAGTAATTTACATACTATTGATACGTCAATGAATCCAAATCGCACTTCAACAGTTTTTTACCCCACTGAGGCAAAGCTAAAAGGAAAGGGTATGATTTTAGCAGTCTATGTATGTATGTTTGTATCTAGATTCTGTGCATTCCACAGTAGCGCCTAAACTACTGGGCCGATTTTGATGAATGAAGTGTCAATAGATTTGTTGTAAAGGCCCAGGCGGCATAGGCTATATTTTAAAAAAATCGGCCTGATGGATGTTACATCAAAAAAAGTGGAGGTGTCCAATTTTTGTCGGGTTTGCAGTCTGGTTTTAGTTTTCAACTTTATATAACTTACTAGATGATGCCCGCAGCTTCGCCCGCGTGGATTGGTCAGATCCCTTGCAGCATCAGGATTGAGGAGGTTGGAATCCAAATGTTTATGAACTAATGTCGAAAAGTTCCGTCAACGATTAAAAAAAAATACGCAAATCGGTTCAGAAATCTCGGAGACATCAGTGTACATAGGTAGAAAAACACAACTCCATTTTTGAAAGTCGCTTTTTTTTTTTTTTTGAGGGGTTGCCTTATCATGCGATCAGTCGGTGGACTATGAGCAGATTGGTTGGAGGAAGTTGGCGTTCATTAGGAGAAAACTTCCCCAGCGGGAAAACTCCATAAGTCTCAGCTAAATGTCTAGTATATGCTTTCTCTTTAGTCGACGGATTGCCTGTGGCATTGTCAGCTGCACTGCCAGGCGATTTGGGTGGTTAGTAAGCCTTGTTTTGTAGTTGCAACTATAAGTTAGAATTTCTTCCTTTACTGTGTTAATGTTTAAGTGCTCATGAATTTCCGATATTTGTAGGAACCATGGCGCGTTGGACAGTTGTTTCAAAATATAATTTTGAGCTCTTTGTATAATTTGAATATTGGAGTTGCATGCTGATCCCCAAAGTTGTATGCCATATGACCATATTGGCTTTATTATTGTTTTGTATATCAGTAACTTGTTGTCTAGAGAGAGTCTGGAGTTCCTTGAGAGCATCCAGTACAGTCCTCTATATCTATGATAGATCTCATCCCTCTTTATTTGGACATGTTTCTTCCAGGTTAGCCTTCTATCTAAGTGCATTCCCAGGTACCTAACGTTGTCGCTTTGTGGTAGCTGATTGTTACGCAGCGAGACCGGAGGACAGTTTCCTCGACGAAGAGTAAATGTTATATGGACTGATTTTGAAGCGCTCGTTTTTATCCTCCATTTTGACAGCCATTTGTCGATCTCATTTAGTCCACGTTGCAGAATAGCTGAAGCTTCTTCAGGAGATTTACTGCGAGCAAGAACAGCTGTATCATCTGCAAATGTAGCCACAGTGACATCGTCAATTTGAGGTTTATAATTAGGTCACTTGTATAGATTGTGTAAAGCACAGGACCTAGCACTGAGCCTTGTGGCACGCCAGCTGTGATTGGGTGAAACGGTGAAGTGTATTCACCTTCTTTGACTTGAAATATTCTATCAGTCAGGTAGGATTTCAATAGACCGAAGAATGTATGAGGTAGTAGCGATTTAATTTTGAATAGTAGTCCTGTATGCCACACTTTTGAAAGTCGCTTAAAAAAGTAGCCTATGTTACTCCTTGGTTAATCCTCTACTTGTCTGTGAAAGTCCTGTCAAAATAGGTTCAACCACTCCAAAGATTAGCCCGTTCAAACAGACACCACACTTCAATTTTATTTATAAGTATAGATTTAAGACCATTTTTTGAAAATGAGACGTTTCCATTGTCATGTATTGTTTCAGCGATAATGAGTGAAAAGCCGTACCCGTTCAAAGCTCCGTCTCCACAAGACATGGTGGCTCTGCGCAAGGCGATCGAGGCCGGCCTCGTGAGCACGGTGCGGGACCGCATATGGGACAACCCGCGGTATCTAGTCAGCAGTGGAAACACGCCCGCCATTGTTCAGGTAACTCTTATCTTTGACAGATTTTCTCTTATCTTTGACCTATTGCGCGTAAGTACTATCCAACACACCTAAGCTCTCCCTTTCACCAAAGGTTGCCTGGTGGAGATTGCTTTAAGCAATAAAGCCGCCTTTGCATACAATTGTTTTTAGTTTATAGTTTCTTGTTTTGTCTTGGTTTTTTTCTTGTTTTGTGTGCAATAATGTTTTCTATCTATCTATCTATCTATCTTCGCTCGCGTGACTAATTCGCCGGCTCAAGCTGAGAAATTTGACTTTGACTTTTCTCAGACTTAGAAATAGTTACAACGAGACAGATCTATGTCAGAGACATACACCTGTCTCTCTCTCTCATAATCTCTTATATATTTCAAGAATGATTTTTAGGGTTTTGTACGTCAAAAGGAAAAATCACTTAAAGTAAAGAGAAAAATCTGAAAACCGTGATTTCGTGTTTACATCACAAAAAGTATGACCAAATAATATGTTAACTAAATCACATCATAGAAGGCGCTGTCTGTCATTAACTTGCAGTGTTGTGAGTGATACATTTTTATTATCAGTATAATAAAAATGTATCACTCCTACACCAGGCAGTCCTGGTTTGAATGACTTTACGGAACTTTTTTGTTTGGCCGGTATTTTTTTTAACTGACCTTTGGAAAAGTCTGTAAATATTTTCAACAGGAAGGTTCTCGCTACAACGCTTTACACGTGGCGGCGAAGGCAATGAACGCGGAAATCTGCAACTTGTTACTGACAACGGTCGGCAACCCGGCCTTCGTACAGACTCTGTCCGGATCGGACGCCGATGCTGACTTCTGCAAGGTGAGTGCAATTGTGCTCAAACTTGACAAATTTTTTAGGGTTCCGTACCTAAACGAGCCCTAGTAATAATATTACTGCTATCGCGTAAACAAAAAAGTTTTTTTTTTATTTGTTAAAAGAACCACCCACGGAATTACACAATCAAATTATAAAAGTTATTCCTTAAATTATGTTGAATCGAATTGAGTTGAATGAATCAAACCTGAAATTTTGGTGTTTGGTGTAGAACGTTGACCCAAAAAAGTATAATTGAATTAGAAATATACAATTAAATTATTTTTCAGGGGGCTCTAAAACTAGCTCGGAAAATAAATATTTCATATATACCCAAAATATGATGTTCACAATTATGTACGGAAACCTATAAAAGCGAGGCCCAACTCGCACTTGACCACTTTTTTAAGTCCCTGTTTTTATAGAGGGGTGTTATAAGTTTGACGTGTGTATCTGTGTGTCTGTGTATCTGTGTGTCTGTGTATCTGTGTATCTGTCTGTGGCATCGTAGCGCCTAAACGAATAAACCGATTTTAATTTAGTTTTTTTTGTTTGAAAGGTGGCTTGATCGAGAGTGTTCTTAGCTATAATCTAAAAAAAATGGTTCAGCCGTTTAAGAGTTATCAGCTCTTTTCTAGTTTTCTTGTAGAAAAAAAGGTTAGATAACCGTTAGGTTCATAATATTATGTCAATAGACAAATGTCAAGCTGTCAAGATGGACGTTGCCTAAATACATAATTATTTATTTGAAAATGATGTTTTGGAAAACTCAAATACTTTGGATCGTCGGGGGTTTTATAAATTTTTAATTTACACTTGTGTTATTTTAACAGCCATAATATGAAACTAGTATGGCGCATGCAGAGTTGGTTTGTCAAAATGCGGACCTTGTCCTAATTAGATATTTTTATAATTGGGTTGTCATATCTTTCATTTGAAACAATAGATTTCACCATCTTGATTTTTGCTATTCATCCAGTAGACTGTCAGGTCCTAACCATTTTCTACCGAAACACCATCCATCCATCTTTATTACTGAAATCTGTAGTGTAGCAGCCATCTTGAATCCGCCATTTTGGATTTTCTTTCAGCTCACTGTCAACTGAATGAGGTTTCCAGTATTTTTTGTTTGAGTAGCCCTCACCTATCTTTAATGCCTTAAAATATAATCACTGGGAATTTTGTTTAAAGGAATTCGCCGGGATCCTAGTGGATATGTACCTCAACACTCCCGACAAGGCGATGAACGAGACGCCGTTACACTTCGCCGCCAAGTACGGCGCCGAGAGTGTGGTCGACGTGCTCACATCCTTCCCGCAGTGCAACAAACTCGCCAAGAACAAGTACGGCGAAATGGCGAAAGATGTGAGTTTGAACTAATTATTCTTTAAAACATGTGTAAATTAAAAATTTATAACACCCCCGATAAGTGAAGTTTACAATAACTAGAAAAGAGCTGATAACTTTCAAATGGCTGAACCAATTTTCTTGGATTATAACTAAGAACACTCACGATCAAGCCACCTTTCAAACAAAAAAACTAAATCAAAATCGGTTCATTCGTTTGGGAGCTACGATGCCACAGACAGATACACAGGTACACACGTCAAACTTATAACACGCCTTTTTTGGGTCGGGGGTTAAAAAGCAAAGTTAAAAAGTTAAAAAGCTTTTGATAAGGAAAACTGATGACTGAACTGAGGTCCAAAACTGCTGTGCCAAGTCTGATTGGCCATTAAATAGGCGCATTAATCTTTGTTTGCTCTAAAGTTTCATATAACAAGTATTTTATAAAAAACTAGCTAATGCCCGCGACTTCGTTTGCGTGGACTACACAAATTTAAAACCTCTATTTTACCTCCTTGGGGATTGAATTTTTAAAAAAGCTTTCTTGAGCAAATGTGTACTTCATAATAACTATTATCTGCATTCCAAATGTCACCCCATCTGTACAGTCGTTTGAGCTGTTCGTTGATAGATCAGTCAGTCAGTCGGCTTTTATTCATATTTTGTTTTTTCTCCAGATAATCTGCAGCCGATCATCCACCACATCCCCAGAAACCATACGTCGTATAAAGGCGATGCTACACGAGCGCTTCTACGTGCCAGTGTTGCACATCGAGGACGACAGTGGCGCCCCCACCATTGGAAGGCCTTTCACGCCCACCAAGCCACCCGTAAGTGTGACCCCACCAACCCACCTTGCCACATTTGTGGTTACAATATCTACTCTTATACTTAAAGTACTAGCTGATGCCCGCTACGTTCGCGTGGATGTAGGTTGTTTAAAAGTCCCGTGGGAACTATTGGATTTTCCGGGATAAAAAGTAGCTTATGTGCTAATCTAGGGTATAATCTATCTCCATTCTAAATTTCAGCCCAATCCATCCAGTAGTTTTTGCGTGAAGGAGTAACAAACACACACACACACACGCACGCACGCACGCATACACACAAACGTTCGCCTTTATAATATTAGTGTGATATATTAATAACTTGTATGTTTTGTCATAGGAATTAAACCAAGACCCTCTATCGCCACGGTACGAAATTCGCGCCTTCGCCGGACCAATGGAAGCAAATGACGCGGAGTCATTTAGACGACGATGGAAAACGCCCCCTCGATCCGCTAAACCCACCTTCAGGTTGAAGGAAATGACCAAAGGATTGGAGGCCGTGGGCAGGTAAAACACCCCGTTTACCTTACCTCTTCTCTTAGAGCATCCTCACCCTTCCAACAGCATTGGGCTTCTTGGAGTGCATATTTCGAGCGAGGTCCATTTCCGAATCACTTAGAAGATAAAGAACGATTTTGATGAAATTTTGGTACAGAGTTAGCTTACATCCTAGGGACTGACGTAGGTTACTTTTATCCCGGAAAATTAAAGAGTTCCCATGGGATTCTTAAAGCCAATACGTTTAACCGATTTATACGAAATTTGGTACAGAGGTAGCTTGCATCCCGGAAATCGACATAGGCAAAATAATAGTTCCCACGGGATTATAAAAAATTTAAATCCACGCGGACATCTAGTATGCGAAAGTGTGTCTGTCTGTCTGTCTGTTAGCTTTTCACGGCCCAACAGATTGACCGATTTTGATGAAATTTGGTGCAGCTATCATCCCAGGGATGAATATAGGCTAGTTTTTATCCCGGAAAATTAAAGAGTTCCACGGGCAAAGACGCGGGCATCGTCTAGTTGTAGAAAGATTCAGATAACACACCACAATTTCATGACTCAAAATAATATTTTTATTGCAGGAATCTAGCTGAACAAATGAGCGTAGGTTGGAAGGAATATTGGCCCTTCTTGGACACGTTCACTGACCTCAGATCGCCCGAGGGCCTCAAACTTTTCGAGGACTACCTCAAAGCCAAATACGAAACCGCCTGCTCCTTCGCATATAGCGACAGCATTAACCTAAGCCACACGCAACTCACATCCGAAGATTTATCTATCTCGAGAATTAGCTTAGAAAAAATATCCCAAAACAGTCCTGCCCCAGAACAAATCCTAAGCCCAATCTCTGAACTATGCGTTGCTATGAAGACTTGTAAAATAACTGACAGACCACCCCATTGGTCGAAAACTGACCCTATAAGACAACGTCTATGTAGACAGCCTAATCCCAAACCGATAGTAACTAACGGAGACTCCCCAGCACTTAATCATACAGTCAGTCAGTTATTATGCATAGAGAGGACATGCCAAGTGTTTGCGAATAGAATAGCAGATGCCTTAACATTTTCTCTAACAGCAGAATTAGAAGTCGCCGGAGATTCATTGAAATCAGAAGCAAAACATCTTCAACATACAATAAATACGTATATGGACGATGAAAGATTCAAAGAAATTAACTTCGCGTTAATACATTCTCGATTAGCACAACTAGTAGTGTACAAACTGAAACAGCAGACAAAAGAATTGGACGATATAAAGAATCTTGTAGAATTTTTAGTGAAACTCCGCTGTCCGAACGATGATATATTCAGCTCGGATGACGAAAGGAAGCCTTTTTCATACAGAACCAATAGGGTTAAAATTAACCATGTAATAGATAGCCATGTTAGATGTTTAGCTAGTTTTCTATGCGAGGAGTTAACTGAGTCGGACGAAACTAAGGGACCAGCGGTTTCCGAGTTGGAATGCGGAGAAATTTGGGAAAAGGCAGGGAAGTGCGGATGTGACTGGAAGATCGAGGTTTACGAAAGGAACAGCAAGAAAAATGCATCGTTCAGAAAAAACAGATCGATTTTGTCTACAAGCCCGAAGAGTGACAGTTTTATAAGGAGGCTCTCTTTTGATCACGAAATCGGTAAGTGGATATAATCATTGAATATTTAGATTTCATTTTAGATAAGATTATAAGTATTAATAAGGTTCTCGAGCCTTCGAAGTGTAATATTACACTTCTTATACAAACATATTATTTGTCGTACTAGATTTAAGGCTAGACCATATCGATTTATCTCTCCGTTGTGTATTCTAACAATAAATACAAGAAAAAGAATATTCATTTTGAAAGCTATTGGGCCCTTGAAATATCTCTATTATAGACTAAAGTTTGTGGCGACTTCGTGCGTAAATAGAACTATGCACGCACGCACGCACGCATGCACGCACGGACGCACGCACGCACGGACGCACGCACGCACGCACGCACGCACGCACACACGCACACATGCGCACACACACACACACACACACAACTCTTTTCCGATTTGTTTCTTTACTAGCACGTCTTATAGATTTTTTTAAATTTTTAAAAATATTAACTAAAATTGTTGAAAATGTTGTAGGTGATGGAAAATTACAACACGCTGAGTCAGAAAAGCCTGTGAGCGTGAACTCTCCAGCTGGCGACAGTGCCCCGACGCTATACAGCGTTGACGTTGCCAAGTGCCGGGTTATGGACCCAGAGGTAAGGAATGTTGTGAAAGAAAGTGGAATGTAATCAAACACAGGCTGGATGCTAACTGACTTTTTAATAAGGAATTCACAAGTACCCGCGTTGACATTATTATTGGTTGCTACGGATTACCATACAGAAAGAAAGATGTGTGTGCTATCCCTTTCCGCAGGAAGCGTTATGGTGGAAGAGACGGGCCTGACCGCGAAATTCAAATTTTATGTGGTTTTTCGCAATTTGTAAACTAATACGACAACGTAGGCTTATGGTATTTTACTTGCGACAATGGCTGTATCATCCTCACAGGTTTATATAAAAATCTTTACTTAAAAGGGTCCAGTTTAACAAATTAATTCTAATATCCAAGAAAAGAAAAACCACATAAAATTTGAATTTCGCGGGCAGGCCCTTCTCATGGCCCTTATGAAAAGAAAACGAATACATTTAGATCTTGTCCCGTTTTATCTAATATTTTGATATTATTTATCCATACTAGATACTAATATTATAAATGCGAAAGTGTCTGTCTGTTGTTTAATCGAATTTGATGAAGTTTGGTACAGAGTTAGCTTACATCCTGGGGACGGACATAGGCTACTTTTTATCCCGGAAAATCAAAGAGTTCCCACGGGACTCTTAAATGCCCATCCGTTTAACCAATTTGTACGAAATTTGGTACAGAGGTAGCTTGCGTCCCGGAAATTGGCATAGGCAACTTTTAATTCCGGACAATCAGTTCCCAGGATGTAAGCTAACTATGTACCAAAGATTAAATCTGTTCAACGTTGGGCCGTGAAAAGCTAACAGACAGAAAGACTCACTTTTGCATTTATAATATTACAGTATGGATTGTTTCTAGCCTTTATAGATTCTAGGTTGACAGGAAGTAACCCATAGGTTTAGATTCCCTTGTGAGAGTTGAAATATGCGAAATAAACGGTCATATCTTTTGAATCCTTTGACTTAGAAGTTTGAATTTTTCACAGCTCCAAGGGATTGTAGAGACCTGAGTATTTCTGACTTTGGGAAATATTTAATTTTTAAAAAATCTCCAGATATCGGACGACGAATCGGTAGCGTCGTGCCAGTCGGAGGGCGAGGAAGCGTACCAGACGGCGTCCGAGGATCCGTCCAAAGACTCGGACGCAGAAACGATGCAGGACGCTAGCGACCGGGCGCTCACTGAACCATTTATTTACGGGTGAGTTTGTTATACTTTTTTTAGGGTTCCGTACCTCAAAAGGAAAAACGGGACCCTTATAGGTTGTCTGTCTGTTTGTCTGATATTTTACTTAAAAGTAGATCATGTAGTTTTTGCTTGAAATGTGTTATTATACTAGGTGTGTTTTTTATCACTTCTGGGAGCTTGTTGTATGTAATATTGCCATGTAGTATATGCGCTTTTAGAAAAAAGATTTATGCTCGTTTAGATAACTTCCAATTAATTCTTTATAGAAAGTATCAACATTGTTTCAGCGAGGAGCCCACAAAAATGGATAGGCTGGTATTCGAGGCGATATCGGAGTGCCGGATCACGCCTGACACTTTCCCCAACATATACCGCTGGAGGCACACCGTTTCACTGTATACTCCCGCAGAAAGGGACCAGTAAGTTCATATTGGTTTTAACTAGATATACCCAACACTTCATCTATGTGTATTCAAGTTTTTAGAGTTCCATACCTCAAAAGGAAAAACGGAACCCTTATAGGATCACTTTGTTGTCTGTTTGTCTATCTGTCTGTCTGTCCGTCCGTCCGTCCGTCCGTCGTGTGTGTCAAGAAAACCTTTAATCTCCTTGAGTTTCCTGGATAAAAAGTAGTCTACACTTTGGAATGCAAGCTATGACCAAAGATGATACCCACCAACTTCACTATCATCATCAGCCTGTGGACGTCCACTGCTGGACATGAGCGCCACCACACCCAGTCCTCAGCCTTCCTCATCCAGCCACTTCCCGCCAGCCGCGGAAAGTGGCTGGATGAGGAAGATACATCGTTGGTCCATCATGCTGGAGGGCCTCCAAAACTACGCTTGCATATACGCGGTATCCACTCAAAGACTTTCCGGCTCCAACAGCCATCGCCGACAGGCATGGCCTGCCCACTTTAGCTTGCTAATAGTTCAAGCTATATCAGTGAACTTGGTTCTTCTGTGGATCTCCTCATTTCGAATTGTTTTCCTTCAGGGAAACATAACCCTCATTCATTAACATAGCCCTCTATATGGCCGTTTGTCAGTGTCCATGTTTGTGTGGTCTGTCAACCTGCACTTGGCCAGCGTGGTAGACTATGGCCAAGCCCATCTCATTCTGAGAAGAGATCCATACTCAGTACTACTAACTGTCTTCCCTCTCACCCTATTCTATCCATTTCCAGATGGCAAGCACCGGCAAGTCTGGATGACAGCACAACATCTTGTGTTTCATGGTCTATGGGTGAAAGCCCCCGCATATGCAAAATGCGAAGTCGATGCAGCACGCCGCACAAAGACTCGCGAGACCTACGAGACTCGCGGGGTGACAGGACGCTACCTCTGCAGGTATGTGTTAAGCTCAAGGCACATTGCCGCAGTGTTGAAGCGACAGGACGCATCTTTTCTTCATGTTTCAAGGTAAACTGAACTTTGACTAAACTATCTTACCATGAAGTCATCTATTGAGCTGAAATTTTGTATAGTTATTGATGAGAATTGTGGTCAATGGGCAAAAGTCCCCGCATATGCAATATGAGAACTCGATGCAGCACGCCGCACAAAGATTCGCGAGACCTACGAGACTCGCAGGGTGATAGGACGCTACCTGTGCAGGTATGTATTAAGCACAAGAGACATTGCCAGAGAGAACTAGAGTGAGGGAACTCTGGGTTTGTCCCTGAATCGACGATATGTCAAATATTAGGCTATGGGTGAGGTGAAATCAAAGAAAAATGGCGATTCATAGGCTACCTAGCGTTAAATGTAGGAATATTTGACAAATAATTCTTACGTCACATGCCAGTATTTCATAGAAGTTCGCATAGTAAAAGCGTGTTTGGAGTTCGTCTGTGTTGGCGTTTGCTGGCGCGCGTGCTCTGCCTTTTTGGAGTGTTTTTTTTTTTTGTTATAAGTGGCCGGGTTTTGTGTTTTACTGGTGTTTTTGGTGGTGGGACTGACTGGGACGCGCTCTAAAGAGATGCCGCGCGTCTGTCGGCGAGCGCCGGTATAGACGAAGTCCATACTTATATAGTTTCCCTAACTTGTAAATAACTACAAACTTGACATTGGCTAATCTTTGTAAAGCCAGACAAGAGAGAGAAAAAAAAGAGCGTGTTTTGACGTTTGATAAAAAGATACTGATTTGACTAGTTGTCAAACACTGGATTCAAGTATTCTTCCTTTATCTTGTCAGGTATCAAACTGGCTCCGAGTGACAGGGCCACATTCACCACGCTCCGCGTTAGCAGCTAAGAACGTCCCACACAACGTCAGCTTCGGTTTTTAGATATTATGTTACAACGACCTTTCTACATTACACACTAGATGGGTAACTACGAACAACGGGTATCAATTATTCGTATTTGCTTATAACTTGATGGCCAGTGGTACTGATTCTGAGCGCAACTAAATTTCAAAGTATTCGCATCTTTTTCTTACCAATGTAATAAGAAAAGGACGGACAAACTTAATTTAATTTAAAACTGTCAAGTCTCGTGACTTTAGGTACCAGTTGTGAGCCTATTGTTTAAATTTGTATAGTAGACTAAAATTTAGTCTTTAAATTTAAAATTCATTTTCCGTCCTTTTGAGCAATATTAAAACGAAAAAGATGCAGTTACTCTAATATTTAGGGAAAGATATCAGAATCGATGCCATACTAATTTTGACAGTTTTACAGATAAATATTTTCTTCGGAAATTACCCATCTAGTGCGTAGTAGTGAGGTCATTGTTATTTTATCATAGTGACATTTACGAATATATACATATATACATTATAATTTTCTACAACTGACTTAAGCAGAAACAAGTCGTTTACTGAAACGCGCAAAGTAAGGCATATAGGACGTTCTTACAACCAACTAATAATGAGATTGTTATAAAAGTGAAAAATCTTAAAGAAAACTGATCGAAACAAGTCGCTTGCGCGTTTCTCATAATGCTATTTATCATCGTTTTTTTTTACATTTTCGAAGTCAGCTTAGACCCCGTTCACACGGCATTCGCATCATACTTGTAGCAGGATAAATCTTACCAATACGTAGTAGCGCATACCATGAGTAGAGCACCGTTTACACGGTTAAATCTATTTACGTTTTTCAGTACAAATAACGTGTGAACGATTGTATATTCAATGTATGCGCCACTACGTATTCGGTAATATATTTTTTTCTGCTAAAAACGTTTTGTGTTAAGGCTTTGTAAAAGGGATCTAAATCTTATCAAATACGTAGTCGCGCATACATTTAGTACAGGACTGTTCACAAATCATTTGTACTGTAAAAAACGTATACGGTTTTAACTGTGTGAACGGTTTTATACTTAGTATTTGCACCACTACATATTCGGTAAGATTATTAATGTTTATCAGGTACTTTTAGTTTCTTCCTAGTCTTATGTTATAGGTTTTTTCTTAATTTTAGGGTTCTGTAGTGAAACAAGGAACTCTTATAGTTTGTCCAGTCTGTGTCTCAGCCATTTCAAAAAGGCAACTAATTGGGGCTGTACAGTTGAAGTTGTATTCTGTCGTATCGTAACTAATAAACGTACGAATACGGAACCCTACCTTATTCGTGTTCTGAAATACGCTTGACCAGTAATTATACTTAAATGATGGGCATAAACTATATGATACTTTAATGAGACTGGGAAAATTGTCTAAAATTAAATGACTAAGGCGTACATTAGTCATATTTTGGATCATCATCATATTTTTACTTAGGTACCATTTGATGAATAACTAAAATGAATAATGTTCGAAGTACTTAAATATGATCCTAAAATGGAACGGATCATACAATTGGATCCATAAAAAATAAATGTGCGCATGGCTTAAATATATAGGCAATAAATGGTCATTTTCTAGGTATCATCCTGATTCCAATATCTATATCAACTGTGAACTTTACCTTCAATATGAGATTTTACTTCTCACCAATTTTGATAGTCTAACTCTAAACAAAATAATGTCAAAGTAAAATGGACCTAAAGATCATTGGTTTAAAGTTAAAAATTCAATACCATTGATTTTAATTTCGCAACGTTTCCGCTTGGAGCGCTGGCTGTAAATATATGTACAAACTTGAGCATTAAAACAAGGCAGTTAAGGGCCATTTTACCTTAACATTAAAGTGTTTCGACTCAAATACTATCAACGTTGGCGAGAAGTAAAAGCTCATACGTTTAATATGGTGTATGTAAGTAAATTGACATGACTAAGGACTGATTTGCACGAGAGCTTTTTTAACGTCCGTTAAAAAAGCGTTGAAATAGAACAAATGAATTCCCAAGTATCTGTTCACACGACAACGCTTTTTTAACGCGTACAACGTTAATACCCGCCAACGCCGCGTTTTAACGCAACGCTTTTATAACGCTCGTGCGAATTAGGGATTACAGTCTCATCCTTTTATATGTTTAAACCAATGACAGTTTAATTCAATCCTGTTAACTTAGTTTTACTTTAAAAGTAGAATTGCTATTGCAATCAAAATTGTAGACGATAGTGATTGCAATTGCGTTTCGCAAATACCCCTCTATTTTAGGAATAGTGAAAATAATTATTATTTTGATGTATATTGACATTTTATTTTGTATTTGCCCATATAATATACGTAAGTAGTATTTTTATGTAAATCTGGTGATAGTATAAATATGACATAATAAATTCTTAGATAGTGATTCTGTGGTGCTAGCACGAAGGTTGTGATTATTACTTTGCGACGATCGCGATTATTCTAATTGATTAGATTAGTTTAAGAGGGCTCTCTCCGTCACTCGTTTCATACAATCGTAGTTCCAATTTCATTTGAATATTAAGCAACCAAAGTCCATGAAATTTTGCAGACATATTCTAGAAACTAATATCTATGTCTGTGGTTTTCCAGATTTCTGTTAAAATATTCGGTTTCAAAGTTACGCGGTCTTAAAAATTTTCATACAAATCTTTGAGCCCCTGTAATTTTAAAACTACATATTTTTAGAAAAATCTAAAACACCACAGACACAGATATTAGTTTCTAGAATATGTCTGCAAAATTTCATGGACTTTGGTTGCTTAATATTCAAATGAAATTGGAACTACGATTGTATGAAACGAGTGACGGAGAGAGCCCTGTTAAGGCTGAGATCTATAGATCGCACTTTGACTTTGCTCAGACTAAGACACTGTTAAAACGAGACAGCGGTATACGACTGGGATAAATCTGTCTCGTTTTACCTGAAACTTAAGTTCGAGCAAAGTCAAAGTGCGGTCTATAGATTTCAATCTAAGTCTAAGCTCGTAGTTTTTGTAGTACAAACTATGAATTTTAGCCAGTGGGAGCCAAGTGCCAGCCATTTGTGATTGCGATTATCACATTGTAACTATCAAACTTTGATGCTAGGCCTGCTGTTTTATGCGCGTTGAACTTGTTTTTTTTAAATACTTTATTAAATTGATATAAAACTGCATGTGTCTTGTAGTTTCGCTAGTTTCTAATGTTTTTTTCTTTATTAATTTCGCACTTCTACCCAGTTTCGATAGGTTTAAATATGATTATTTATGAAATTATGGGTACGTCATGTTTGTTCATCATAATAAAGATTTCACGCATCATAATAATTTCATCATCATCAGCCTGTGGACGTCCACTGTTGGACATAGGCCATAATAATTTAAAAATTACAAATCCACAGTAGTAGTAGAAAATACTTACTTTTTTTTTGATTTGTACCCAAAAGCAGCAAAATAAAATATAAATAATTTATTTTCCATCACAATCATTATATTAATACTGAACGTTAAATGATAATCTCGTATTTTGTATTATAATTTTTTAATGAATTTGATTTAGTTTGTTTGTGATAGATTTAGTTATGAACCTGGTGTTTACTATAGTTAATGACAAAATATAACAGGCCGATAAGGTAAAACAATACGCTGAAATTCTCCAAATGCCTATTATTTGTTAAGACTATTTTTAAAAAATCCGTTTTTTCAAGTTTGCCATAAATGCCAAAAACATGTCTAAAATATACCATGTTAACTTTGTTTCCATTTCCATCCTAGGTTGCGTATTGTAAAATCTTAAGTAATTTATATTAAAATACAAAACTTAATCAATACGCATTGCCTAGCTATAAAACATGGCATACCGCTTGCGTGGCGTGAACGTTCACGTAGACGTAATGCGTGCAGTTACGTCTATGGGCTCACGCGCGTCACGTGTACGCGCTACATACGCAATTGGTGTGAATCGGCCTTTAGTCGGCGTTAGATTTCTTTTCTGCGACTCATAAAGCATAAAGCTGGTAGTACTATACAGGGTGTAACCAGAACGCTAGCAAAAACAAAAACAGGTGATAGTTCTGATGATTACTGATAAAATACCATGAAAAACATTTTTTTTTAATCTTGTATTTTTTTAAAGTTCACTATATTGCAAATAAAACATCTGACTGACGCTAGAGATCAACGAGCGCTCCGTAAATAGATCACTCGATGTCAATGCCGCGTCGCTTTTGCACCTAAAGCTAAGTTTTGACGTGACAACGTCTTATAATTCGATAGAGCCGGCTGCACGCACGAAAAAACATGACACATGCGGCGTTACCTCGCTCTGAGGCGTTCCATGTAAGGCTTGAAGTGCAAGCGAGAGCGCGGAACGAGCGACAAAGAAGCACAATCGGCCTTTGTTGTCACGTTCAACTATCGTCAGTAAACCTACTTTACAGACAACCAATTTTTTGCTAGCGTTCTGGTTACACCCTGTATGCAGGCACGCAGCGTGGGTACGTTGCGTTCATATGCGCTAAGGAACCTCTGGGCCCTATGTATGACCTATGATAAATACCAGGTTTGATTGTGTTTAATGTTATTTCTAGTTGCATTTTTTACAATTCCAAGTTCTCCGTTTATTGTGACAATAACGTCCTCGCGTTAACGCATTTAATGTTGATT
This sequence comes from Maniola jurtina, assembly GCF_905333055.1. Classification (NCBI taxonomy): domain Eukaryota; kingdom Metazoa; phylum Arthropoda; class Insecta; order Lepidoptera; family Nymphalidae; genus Maniola; species Maniola jurtina. The sequence continues at coordinate 8,693,355 of NC_060049.1, read as the reverse complement.
GTTCAGAAATATGAGTTGTCAGAGCGTAAGATTTCGCTGGCGACAAAATGTACCCTGTATTTAAAAAGAACGTGATTATAATGTATTGGCACGACGAAAAGTTTAAGGTACACATTACACATTAGCCCCACGTGTTGGGTACGTTCCGGCCAATGTGTCCGAGTTCCGCCAAGATTATTCGAAGAAAGATTCGGCTATAAATCTAGTTTCGGCTATAAAACTAACACTGGAATTTATAGTCAAGATAGGGGCTTCTTTAGGGGACCATTCAGACGACATGTGTAATATTCAACATAAAATAAACGCATTGCACACAGGTTGAATATGACATATTACGTCGTCAGCATGGTGCCCTATCTTGACTATGAATCTTCTGTGCAAGCGCGCTCCATCTTAGGCTGCATCATCACTTGCTAGCAGGTGTTATTGCAGTCCAAGCGCTAGTCTATAAAAAAAGAATTCCAGTGTTAATGTTTCGATCTGTAGCATGCCGCATTGATGTATGTGACTCCAACTTTAAATAGCCTTTGATACGTTCGACGAGTGATTGGCCGATTGCGTGCGATCAATGTATAGACTATCTAGACTTATATGACCGACCGTAACAAAATACAGGGTGTTTGGTAATTAGTATATAAAGACGACACGTACCCATGCTACTTTAATCTGATAAATACAATGCTGAAGCATAATGACGAAATAAATTATAAAAATTTCCATCCAAAATTAAAAAAAAAAGTCAAAGTTTTCATGACCCTAACGTGCCATAACTCACTGAGATCGTTGGCCATCTTTAGATAGGCCAAGGCCAACAATTTCAGTGAGTTAGGGCACGTTAGGGCCATGAAAACTTGGACATAAAAAAAATTAAAATTTTGTATCGAAATTTTTATAATTTTATTCCATCATTTTACTTCAGCATTGTATTTATCAGATCAAAGTAGCATGGGTACGTGTCGTCATTATATAATAATTACCAAACACCCTGTATAGTCTCGCAGCGTCGCAACCAGTTTATTCGCGAAAAGTGACAAAACGAGTGAAGTCGCCAATGTGATCTTAAGCATAATATTATGTTGTATCCACTAGCAATAAAACTTCCAGATGTCACTTGCAGTAAGTCAATCTCTGCAAGTTTTTCATTGGAAAGTGGCTGCTGCAATTTCTTGCTGAATTTTTTTTCTGCAAATTTTATTGCTAGTGGACACTCCTTTATAGTTCGCAAATCGCCTAACGTTATATGGAATGTTGCTCTCATAGAAATATGTTTAAAGAATGTTTGTACTTTTATATCTAGATGAGGAAATTGATGTAAATAACAAAAACAAAAATGTATGTTTATATATTTTAATGTTCACGACATTAGATAAATAAATTATGACTGGTTAACTTTTTTTGCGTTTCATTTCACACACATCTGCGGATAATTGAGCTGACCACAATCTATGACTAAAATAAATGGACAGGTTTAAAAGTAATGCTGTCTTCTTCGTTAGGGAAGATTATGAAAAGTATAGCAGAATTTTTTTATGCCTGTCAATTTAGTGTAGTTCAGAGATTGTTTACAACCTTATAAGTATAACCGCTTGACTGAAAAAACTCATGAGGTAGGGTGCGATTTGCGGGAGAGTGACAGCGAAGCTGAGTTCATTGGTTTTTAGGGTTCCGTATCCCCTGAGAAAAAAGAAACCCTTGTCTGTCCGTCTGTCAAGACTCGTCAAGAGAATCAAAACCAATAGGGCACTTCCCGTTGACCTAAAATCATACCAACCCTGTAGGCAGGTAGCAATTTCTTATAGCACAAGTAAAGGGATAAAATCAGAAAATGTTGAATTTGTGGTTACATCACAAAATTAAAGTGTTAATTCTTGTATGATGGTATGGAATCCTTTGTGTGACTTGACCTTTAATTGAGTTTTTCGTCAACTGTCACTCTTGCATCCCCCGTTCTAACTTCTACCTCACGAGCAGTCTCAGTTAAACGGTATACATGTCGCAGGTATATTGTCAAAGCCGTGATATTACAATGTTGAAAAAGAATTGACCAAATCAGAACGCTTGTCGTCTCCCACTGCCAACTTCACTCATAATATACCTAGATTTTTATAATTCCACTATAATGACCCCATGACATTATAAATGACACTAAAATCAGACCGTTAAATTGTATGAAATGAAGTCAATTGACAATCTACCGTTTAATTATAATATCACTAGTGAGATTGTAATATCACGGCTTTGACAATATACCTGCGACTTACATATAGCCCAGTTTACAGATAATTTAGCTGTCCCAAAAATTATCGTCTTCCGAAGTTTTTGGTAATGATATAGGCGAGTTTTTACCGCCTTCGGACATGCTGTTGTAATAATTGTCTACATCTGCAGAAAAATCATCCAGATATTCTTCTTGTCTATCCTTGTCGATTTCGGATTCTAAATGTTCTTTGACCAATTCCAAATGCATATCGACACTAGATAATTCTTTATCATTATCAGCATCAAAAATCGCGTTTAAAGCATCATTATTGGTTAATTTAGTAAGTTTCTTAAGTTTTTTAGATTCTGTTGAACTGTTATTGTCTTTAGGACTCACCATAACAGTAATTTGTGTAGATATTTTTGGTTCCTCGTTTTCATATTCTGTTTTGGTATTAAGTTCTCTAGAAGGTGATTCCGTTTTTTTTGGACTATTATTTTCTTTGGGACTCATAATAATAGTCATTTGTGTAGAAATTTTATGTTCTTCGTTTTCATTTTCTGATGAATCAATTTCTCTATTATCTACTGTACTTTCGACAATTAGTAAAATGTCTTGTTTTGATTCAGTAACACCTATGTTGTTAGTTTCACGTACATGTTCAACTTGTAATGTGAGTTCGTTTTCATTAACGATTGCAGTTTCTTCTAAATTTTCTATTTCTGCACTATCAATTATATTTTTAGAAATATCTAATTCTGTTTGATTAGGTGTACTCGTTTCGAAATTTTTATTAATATTTTGTTTTAAAATTTCCAATTCAGCTTGTTTATTATTTCCGGCATTTTCGTCTATATCTTCTAAATTTTCCATTTCTATATTTTCAGGAATATCTAAATCTGTTTGATTAGGTTTACTCGTTTCGGGATAAATTTTATTAATATTTTGCTTTAAAATTTCCAATTCAGCTTGCTTATCTTTTATTTTTCGGATGATTTCTCGTTTATTCTTTTCGATTTTCAATTCACTGCTTTTGTCGCTTTCTGGTTTTTCTATCGAGCTAGGAATATTAGGACTTTTGGTTTGAGAATTACCGTTATTTTGTGAATTTGGAATGGAATGAAAATCATCTTTTTCTTTTCTCTTCTTTGTATTTTGAGTTTGGTATAATTTCCTAAATTCTGTTAACGGTTTTTCCAGGTAATTAACGTTTTTTTCTTTCGGTTCTTCAGTATCTTTACAAATTTCGGCATACGGTGCCGGAATAGGTTTTATTCTTTGGACAACTGAGTTCTTGTTCTGGAAATGTGTTTGTCCTATGTCGAATTTACTTTGGTACTCGCGCAGATATTTGTCGAAGTCCTTCTTTAGATTTTCCGTTGACTTTTCGTAGTCAAATGTGTCATTGGATGCTACGTTTTCTGTTATTTTTATTCTGTGTAATGTATGACTTGGTTTTAATTCTGCAAATAAGGAAAATATATTTAGTATGTACATATTAGTTAATAAATGAGGTAACTTTAGGTATTCTATGATGTCCATCTAGGTCTTTCAGCCGGCCTCGTCGCCGCTGGCTAGCTACAGATATGTCAAGGCACTTGTGACTCGCATAGTATGGACGTCGCAGTATGTGACCGAACGAGACTTGAACTCTGCCTACGATATCTAATTCGTGCCGCTTTACTCGTTAGTCGTTTAGCTGCTGATGTACCTATAGTACACGACAGCTCGACATGTCAATCGAGGTATGAGGTAGAGAGACGACCCGCACGTCACCCGCGCTATTCCGCACCCGGTTAGCGCGGGGGCTGTGCGGATGTGCGGTGCATCCCCACCACGATTGCCATCTCGACCTGTCGCGTACATAATGCCTGGCAAACAACGTGAACGTGAGCATTGACGCGATTGGCTGCCGAATGGCAGGTGCACGCGATTGGTTGATCAGTCGGCGCGAGAGCAGGCGATTGGTTGATACGTCGACTTTCGCTTCCCGGATTCGGCAACTTTCTCCCACTACGTCGCTTCAGGTCCAAATTCTTTGCCGGACACTATACTTGTGTTTATTTTCTAGACTGACCCAAATCAAAATTGAAGCCCATTCCAACTTACCTAATTGGCTAACACTTTTCATCATGGAGTTTTCTGCTAAGACCAGATTCTGTCGTTCCTCCCTCAACTCTGTCTGTCGTTTCCTAAAGTCCAAATACGACTTTTCCACAGCCTCAGCCTCTATTTCCAGTTTTCGGAGCCGCATTTTGGCTTCACGTAAGACCGCGTTCGGACTTTTGTCTCTCGGCACCGCTGGTTCTTTTGTTATGTTACTGAAAACCAATTTCTAGATCAGTGCATCTTTTATTTATTTCCGACTACGGAAAACTATATGGAAGGGTTATGATTTTAGCAGTCTATGTATGTAGGTTTGCATAGCGGTGGGAGACATAAATATGTCTCCCACCGTAGCTCCTAAACTACTGGGCAGATTTTGATGAATGGGGTGTCAATCGATTCGTTATTATGGTCCGGGTGACAGGCTACATTTTATACGAAAGCGACCCGACGGATGTTACATCCCAATGACGGATTTTACATTGTTACATCCAAAAAAGCGGGGGTCTCCAAAATTTTTTTTTGCTATTGTAGCGAGCGGGATATCAAATGAAAGAGAAAAAAATTTTGGGTTCATAAATATAAATATACTTAGTACAATTTAAAAAACACTGAGTGTCAGAAAAAGAATTTTACTATATCTAGTAGTACTATATATAGATAGATCTAGAATCTAGATAGATGATAGAGAGATAGATGCTATCTATCTCTATCTATCTAGCGGGTAGTAGTCTGGTTTTAGTTGCGGCGTAAAACCGCGAATCGTACCTATTCCTTATTATTAATCGTACCTAAAGTTAATTTACAGATTGTAAACAGTCGGAAATTAACCCTGGGCCTACCACTACGGCAAAGAAGTCAAAGTAGGAATAACTTACTTTTTTAACTTTTCCTTAGCCTCCCGCAAAACTGATTTCGGACTTTTCTCCCTTGGTTTATCGAACGCTTGTATTATCCGTTGAGGCCTCTCCCTTGAAAGATAAAAAAGATACTCATAAAAAAATTCGCTTCACGTAAAAACACCGTTGCCAGAGTTAAGCCTCGATAGCTCAACGGTTGAGGAGCGGACTGAATTCCGAAAGGTCGGCGGTTCAAAGCCCACCCGTTGTACTATTGTCGTACCCACTTCTGGCACAAGCTTTACGCTTAAATGGGAGGGAAAGGGGAGTACTAGCCAGGATTCGCATGGCTAATATTCTTTGAAAAAAAAAAAAAAAGAGTGAACTAGAGTCAGGGAACTTTCGGTTTGATCCTGAATCGACGATATGTCAAATGTTACGCTATGGTGATGTGTGATGAAAGAAAAATAGGGCTACTATAAGGCTACCTGCGTCAAATGTATGATAACATTTGACGCCTGCCAGTGACGTCGAAGCCTCGATCATGCCTAAGCGTTTTGATAGACCTTGTCATCCAATAAAATGTTAAGTTTACCTAGTATTTTTCTGTAGAGTTGTACAATTTGTTCTATTAGCATTTAAAAGCTGGGTTGTGCGAGTGCTCCCGTTTACTTCAGCATTGCCTGAAATGGAGTATTTTTTATGAATCACAAAAACCGGTCAAGTGCTAATTGGGCTCCCAGATGAAGGGTTCCGCACCATCTTTGAAAGAATAACACTTTAATTTTTTTTAATTTTCATGGCGGTCGTTTTGAATTTTTTATTACTTGTTGTTATAGCGGCAATAAAATATTCATTCTGTGAAAATTTTAATTCTCTACCTATTATGGTTAACGAAATATAGCCCGCTGATAGAGAGACGCACGGACGGGTGGAGCGACGGCTTAGTAATAGAATCCCGTTGGCAGCTTTCGGGTAAGGAACTCTAAAAAGCAAAAAGGCAATTTTTGGTATGTACCAGTAGATTCTTGTGCGCTGCGTTGTTCAGGCGCGCCGTGTCTCGGATGGGTGTGCGTAGACAGGCGTCGTCGTAGAGCCCGCCAGGTGCTTATCAGATGCCTAATGATTCAAATACGTTTATTTTTCATTCAAATCAACACCTACCTACTTCGATTTTTTTCAGCTTTTTACTAGTTAGTTCGCAACAGGTACAATATAATATGAGTGATTATTTACTGATCTATTTGATGATATCACTTAATACTAAGTTCCAAATATAGAAGGACCACTACGCAAGTGTTCAATTTAAACAAATAGTGATTCTTGCTACGACGCAATAAAGTGCAACGTAGCCCAGCGCTGCAGCCTAAAATTTAACGAAAGCCTCTCTTTCTATCACGTCAAATCTTGTCTCTCTCTCTCATAAGAGATAAGCGTTACGCGAGAGCCGCCAAAGGGCCGGCCGCTGTAGGTATATTTCTTTTCAGTCATTTTGATCATGATTCCTAGGTAAATGATTTATGAGCGAAAATTAAAAAATCACCTGTGAAATCACTGTTAAAAAAATAGTATCACCAAATGAAAGTGATTTAAAAGTAGCATACATGCTCGTCTTCACAACTATACATTTACCTTCTAGTATCGATATTCCGGTCCCTCAGAACGCCAATGAAAGGAAGTGCATCCCCCGGGAGTAGAACCCGCGGCTCGCTGCTGCGGAATACGTTCAGTTCCTCTCCTGCGCCCAAGCGGCAACCGAATGCATTTACGCTTGTAGTCAGATTCATTCTAGAATAGAATAGAATATTTTTATTCAAATTAAGTTTTTTAAATGCCTTTTTGAACCGGAAAAAGCATTCTATAACGTTAAGCACTAAGCAGTGATCGGATTATATGTATATACTTAAAGTTCCCTCAATGCTTGAAGACCAAAGCATCGAACATAGTGACATATGGATCAGAGACATGGTTCAATCAATCAGCCTGTTTGCGTCACTGCTGGACATAGGCCTTTCCAAGAGCACGTCATCAAACACGGTCCTCCGCCTTTCTCATCCACCCGCTCCCCACCACCTTCTTCAGGACATCGGTCCAGCGGGCTGCATGTCGTCCCACGCTGCGCTTCCCGGTACGCGGTCTCCACTCCAGAACGCGTCTGAGATTCTGATTAGAAATTATGCATAACAGAGTTAGACACACTATCTTACCTGTTCGCCGAGAAATAACTGTTCCCCATGACAGAGGGCGCGGTGCGCGGCCGGGAGTTGGTTCCGACGTGGGCCTGTAAACGCTCGCGCTCGCTGGACAGGGCGTCTATGTGCTCCCGTTGCTAAAACATTGAAGGGAAAACTTTTTTACTGCCGCTGTGATTTGAAACACGATGAATTGAAGAAGCGACAGTACAAGATAAAGTTAAACAACACCATTACTACCCAGAACTGCCGATAGATAGCGCTAGTTGTATATAGTAAAATTGTTTTTCTGTCTCGGTATACATACTACCTATGTTTATATTTTATGAACTCAGAATTTTCTACTCTTTCTTTCTTTTTGATATCTCACTCGATAGGTTAGCAAAATAAATCAGAGATCTCCCCACATTACAATTAGTACTTCTTTCTAAAAGTGGAATTACTTTACCTGTCTAGCGAAAATCTTCAACCTATCATTCTCCTCACGAAGTTGCAACACCTCATCGCGGTTACAAGTGTGACAAATATCACAATGGTTACTCTTAACCGCCTCACTGATGCGGTTATAACCATCACTAAGCCGGTCGTCGCACGTGCCACAGTCGGGATCCGAACCCCGTATATGTGTGGCGCTGTCTTCACGACCGCTGGTCATTGATCTGCTGTGCGAACGACTCAGTTGGTGGTAGATTTCGTCCAGGTTTGACTGAAAAAAAAAACCATTTAAAATTCAAAATATTTTTATTCAATAAAACTTTCACAAGTACCTACTTTTGAATCGTCAAAAGCATGTACTACTGATTCGGAATGCCTTTCCTACCGAAAAAACCAGCAAGAAACTCGGGGGTTGCTCTTTTCAAAGATTTATACAATACTAGCTGATGCCCGCGACTTCGTTCGCGTGGATGTAGGTTTTTTTTTCCGGCATAAAAAGTAGCCTATGTGCTAATCCAGGGTATAATCTATATCCATTCTAATTTTCAGCCCAATCCGTCCAGTAGTTCTTGCATGAAGGAGTAACAAACATACACACACACACACACACACACACACACACACACACACACACACACACACACACACACACACACACACACACACACACACACACACACACACACACACACACACATACAAACTTTCTCCTTTATAATATTAGTGTGATTATGCCATGTACTTATAAAAGTAATTGAAATCCCGCGCATTGCTGGAGCGAGCTGCAAATCAAATCCACTCTCTTTTATCCTTTACATAATCAACTGCAACTTTTAGAGAGCAACTTAATAGATTCAATATACTTTCTTAGCATAACCATTTTATCTCTAAGTAGGGTGTTTTACAGTTTCGTCTTTATCACGTTGTTTTATTTTATGATTATGCTGTTATTTCATTGATCTACGTAACCTAGATATGCATACAACTTACTCATCCTTACCTGACTAAAATTAACATTCTTCTGTTTCTTCAGATCATTAATCACCTGACTCCCCTTCAGTCTATCGTCATCATCATCACCTTTAACACCAACACTGTTATTCATCACCCCATCACCCAAATCCATCACTGTGCCTCTTTCTATAAAACTTTTAGACTGCAACTTAGTAGATTCGATATATTTTCTTAGTATAACCATTTCGTCTTTCAAGGTATTATAATGGGTTTTTAAGTCAACAGTTTCGTCAATGTCATGTTTCATAATTTTGCTGTTTTTTTCGTAAGTGTTTTTGAGGATTTCTAGTTCATCTCTTTCTTTGTTGATGCTGTCTCGCTCTCTCTTCATGGTCTCTAACTGGCCTTCGAGTATGAGGAGTTCTTCAGATATTTGCTTTCGCATTTCTTCGCCACGCTTTTTGAGTATTTGCTCCGCTTCGCCAAGTTGCGTTTTTATACTGGATTCCTGGAAAACAAATAAAATTGGAATAATTATATTTTATGCTACAAATGCGCAAAGTAGGAAATTGTGGTCAAGGCTCGACTTTTAATACCAGAGACGCTTTTAGACTGCAACTTAATAATAAAAAGGTTTTTAATACAAAGAGTTTAATTTCAATGCGCACATACATATTATATCTAACAACGTTATTAAATATAGTATATTTTATTTTGTAAGTAAAAACAATTGGCACTCATTTTGGCGACATACTAGAGAGAAGTGTCAAACCATGCAATTGAATAGCGTTACATTACTGTACTTGTGCGATAATAAAATATTACCACACGGTTTCTGTAGGTGGCCATGTGGGGTAATATTTTTAGGGTCCACGTGCAGTAATAGTATCCTTTCCACTTTTGGCAGCGTTATAAAAAAAGCTAATTTGCAAGATATGTATTGAAAACTTATCACCTTTTCCGCGAGTCTTTTCGTCTCATACTGCACGTCTCTCATAGCCAGCGTCAGGTGTTCGTGCTGGTCCCGCAGCGCTCGTGCTAGCCCCCAAAGGAACGTCTTCTTTTGATTCACGCTCCTTTCTAGCTCTTGTTGTCGAACTTTGAATGATTCCTCCATCTTTAATTTAAGGATACATCAAAATATTATAAAATAATCAAGATCAACCAATCGCCGCCAGCTCACTACTGAGCACGGGTCTCCTGTGATATCCCGGCCACATTAACGGCCAACAACGCGATGTTCAACGGCGTTTCCCGTTAAATGTAGATGTAGCCACGATCAACGTACAACCGCATTCACAATACCGTTTGGCGTTAGACGATTTTAAGCCTCATTCAATTAGCATTTATAGACGTTAGCCGTCCAAGTGTGGCCACTCACATTAACGCGTTGATTATCTATTATTAACGAGTATGTAGCCGCAACATTAGATTGAGAAGGGATTAACCACAGTGTACCAATGAATTTGATGGAAATATTACGTAATTCCTGACTGTCTGACTAATTATATTAACGCCCAGCCCAAACCCTTGTAAGAAAACTGAAATTTTGAGGTTTGCGAACTCTTTTGTTGATCTTTGAGTATAATAAATATTATTTAAGGTACACTGATATCAATTAATATTCTGAAAAATACATTAGCATAGTTTAACTAGGTACCTATAGTGCGCGACAGGTCGAGATGGCAATCGGGGTGGGGACGCCCCGCACACCCGCACAGCCCCCGCGCTAGCCCGATGCGGATAAAGGTGCCCACGCACTTGAACTGCGCTGCAGCGGAACTGCGCGTCGCGTCAGCGCCCCGCACGATATTCTCCCCAGCGACGCGCGTACGTCACTGCCGCGCGGCGCGGCTGGAGAGAATATCGTGCGGGGCGCTGACGCGACGCCCAGTTCCGCTGCAGCGCAGTTCAAGTGCGTGGGCACCTTTAGCGCGGGTGATGTGCGGATGTGCGGGACGTCCCCCCCTCTCATACCCCCGTTGCTATCTCAATCTGTCGCGTACTATACCTCCTCCTTGCATTTTTGTAGCTGTAAAGCGTGATTAGCTATCGATCTTTTGATCTTTCTCTCTTCCTCTTCCTTTATCGTTGCCACTTCGGCCTCGTATACTGATTGTACTTGCTGGAACATCTGGAGAGTTAAGTTACTAAATTATATACTTCTCATAAAAAAATCGGTGAAGTGCGAGTCGGACTTGCACACCAAGGGTTCCGTACCATCGTACAAGGAATAGTACTTTTTTTTTTCGTGGTGGACATTTTATAATTTTTATTATTTTTCAATTTCTATTATTTTGTGTTATAGCGGCAATAGAAATACCTACATATTGTGAAAATTTCAACTCTCTACCTATTACGGTTCACAAGATACAACCCGATGACAGACGGACCGACAAACGGACGGACGGATGGACAGCGGATGCTTAGCAAAACAAGGAAAATTTAGGCATAGTTTGTCCAGTTATTAATAAATTATATTTAAATGCACCTCGTCAATTAGACCTTTTTCCATCACACTAACGCTGTTCATAAGTGATTGAATGTTCAGTGAATTCATGCTCGACTTTTTTTCGTTCTGCAATTTAATAAATCATTATTTTTAGGGTTCCTTGCCTCAAAAGGAAATTCTAAGAACTAGAATCATAAAATCTGGCAGTCATTTTGACGAAATTTGGTAACGAGATAGCTTGCCTCCCGGAGATGGACATAGGGATCTTTAAAATATCTAAATCCAGGAGAAAAAATCGTCCCCAAACTGTCCCAGTTAAAAAAACCACTGTAAATGCCCATCCGGCATACTACTAAGCACGCTCATCCTCTCAGAATAAGAAGCCTTCCACGCTTCATGGGGGTTGGTAGATTTTACACACATTTGAGAGTATTATGGAGAACTCTCAGAGTCGAACCTGGGACCTCCCACTTATAACCACAGTGATCACCACGACGCCAAGGGGTGTTAATAGTAATTCAAAAAATATACCTACCTTTTCCATCCTCATTTTTCTGTTTTTATATTTCTCTTTCAGTCGTAGTAATCTGGTTTGGCAACTCTTACAGAAGGCATAGTGTTTGCATTTGTTGGCATCGCCTCTATGAATGCGCTTCGCAGGTTTGTCATACGACTCGGCGCTTTTGACGCTCGAAGACAGGCATTCGTCTGATGTAACAACTGAATGTAGAAATGTAGTAAGAAATTATCAACATCATGAACATACCTATATAATCAATGAAAAAAACCTGCCAAGTGCGAGTCAGACTCGCGCACCGACGGTTCCGTACTCACTTTTTTAGTGATGTAACCACAAATTCGCGGTTTTCGGGTTTTTTTCTTTACTTGTGCTATAAGATCTCATGATTCTAGACCAACGAGAAGTACCCTATAGGTTTCCTTGACAGACACGACAGACGGACAGACAGACAATAAAGTGATCCTATAAGGGTTGTGTTTTTCGTTTTGAGGCATAGAACCCAAAAACAGAAAAATTTAGGTCAAGAAACCCTCATTCAAGTCTTATAAATTTAGCCGACATCCAAAAAGGAGGTGGACCTTCTCAATTCAGCCCGTTTTTATTTTAAACTAAAACGTCCAGCGCCATCTATCGGCGTTTACATATAGCTCGTCGTCACTCACTGGCTGCGTAACTCCTATTATAGCACTCATCAATCTTTACTCAGTGAACACTCTCAAACAGTGACCAAGTGCCCCAAGCCTTCGAAAGATGGAAACTATTTCATTACAATTTATTTGAAAAGGCAGGCTGAGGCGTTTCTAGCGAGGCGAACTCGATGCCTATATGTCCGCCTGGCCCCAAATATCCCTAGACAGAGACAGGTGGAAGGAAGAAAGGGAGGCCTTTGCCCAGCATTGAGACAATTTGGGCTAACAATAATAATAATACTTACCATCTTCCATACAATTTGGCTCCTTATGGTACATAGGTATACATTTGAGAATACAGTATAATAGCGGTGATTCCCCACCCTTGTATAAATCTACAATTTTAGATGCATGCACAGAATCACATTTTATACCTGAAAAAATAAAGTCAAAATCATTAGGGTATTCAAAATAGATTCCATTGTACATTCTTTGATTGTTAATTGTTGAATTATTAAGATAGTTGATGTAAGATGATAAATAAAAAACTTAAGCAAGTACCTAAGGAAACTAATTTAATGAGAAGACTTCATAGTCTTGTGGTGAAATTAGTTCAATCTCCACTTAAAAAATTTAATTTCTTTGGAACAACTCAGCATTAGATAGATAACTTACCTAAATAATTTAAAACAGACCATACATCATTCTCATGAAACCTTAGCCCGGACATATTTGTATCTGCTGTTTCCCTGAAATTCCTCGCAAAGTCAAACACCATATTAGCCAGTGGTATTTCAGATACAAACACTGAGAGGCTATAGCTGAATTCCTGAAAAGTTTTAAATCATAACTAATTTCACAATGAGGTAAAGTTTGTAAGTATGTTTGCAGGAAGTAATCTCTGGAACTATTGAACAGATTTTGAAAATTCGTTCACCAGTAGAAAGCTCCTCCGTACTCCTGAGTAATAATATAGAATTTTTTTTTTGAAAAAAAATGAGAGATCCTGATGAAAATTATTGTAATGAGCTACCCATGCGAAGCTTGGGCGATTCACTAGTGCATTATAAAGTAATATGCCTCCATAAATTCTTTTAATGTATTCATGGGTAAGTTTGTATTTAAAAAAATGAGTCATCTGAGAACTGGCAATATTTACTAGATACCTATCTCAAATGTTTGAATATTTCGCTTTATTGTTTCATAATCATACTCTGCAGTGTCACAGTTCAAAAAAAGCTTGGAACAAAAATTGAAAGAGCATATTGTATACTATAGGTATAGCGCATAACTGAGGAGGCATCTGTGGTCGTGGAGCGATTCAAGCAGGGTGACTGTTGTCACAAGTTGATGAATCACTAAGCTCTTGCACACAAAAGTAGAGTAGGAAAGAGGAGTCATTTTTTAAATTGACTACAATATATTATACCTTAAGAAAGTTAGTAAATAACCAATCATGTTCTAACTGCCTTTCTACCAAGGATGTATGAGGGATATGTTAGAAACCTACATAATATTAGGATTGCTTCATTTTCTTACAAAGACATTTGATTGCACCTATTATACTGAACTTTTTTAGCTTAGCCTATTTTTTTCTGCCAGACCTAAGCAAAGCTAAGCTGTTGTTAGGTGCAAAATGTGTTAGTACTAGGTAGGTACTTACTAATCTAAGCAAATATTCAGCTATCAACATGTTTAACGCTTGGTAGGCCAATTCCAAACGTTGGGTGAAATGCTTCTGGCAAGCCGGTGGCGCACCTAAAAAGTTGAAAAAAGAATACTTAAGTACCTAAAATAAAAGTATATACTTAGGTAATAAAATTATAAATTGCTGCTGTAGTACCTACCTATCTGTGCCATACAGATCACTAGAGTTAGACAGACATATTTTGCAAAAAGACTAAAAATATCTCATAACATAAAAAGTAGCTAATGAAAAGAACCTCACAAGATGTGATTACCTATGTATGTAACAGTGAACTTGTATATACTACTACTTGTATGTAACTAACTTTCCTATTATATTTTGATTGACTCCGAAAGCTCAGATATCCTACCTGTTTCAGCACTTTTTAAAACATCAATGATATGTCCTCGCAAATAAGCTCGCAAGTCGTTCAAAATACCATTTTTTTCAAAAAGCTCAGTGATAAACTTTTGGAAGTTCTCTGAACACTCAGAATCATTGTTATCAGCACTCCGATAAAAGTTTGTGGTTTCTTCTTCACCAGTGCAACTCATGGTGTAAGTTAATTGAAAGTTTACTTTGTTTAAAGGCCAGTTTTTAAATATTTTATTTCTTCAGTAAACGAAAATTTCAAAATTCCCAAACATCTTGTTTGACATTTTTTTCTGTTGACACATCCGGTTGCCAACGCCACCAGAATTTTATGTTTCTAAACGTTTACTAAAAACAATTTTTTTTCTAAAAATGGTATTTTATTATACAAGTAAATTAAATAAATGTTATCTTTTACAATTTATTTTAATTTATTTTCAGTAAAAAATGAAATAATTTTGTGAGAATGTTATCCTCCTTTTTGAAAGTCGGTTAGAAATGTAGACAATATTCAAGAGAGGAATGTCCATATAGACCTAACGACTATTTCGAATCATTACTCAACAGTCCCTGTGGCGCAGAGGATAGCGCGTTGGACTTCTAATCCAAAGGTCGTGGGTTCGATCCCCACCAGGGATGGGCTTTATTTCTTTTTTGGTTTTTTATCCATTAATTATTTTTAATTTAGTTTATCTCAGATCAGTTAAAATTGAATTAGTTTAAAAAACCAGGCACCAGCCATCTCAACAACAGTAGAAGATCAAACCATGCAGGTATTTATAATATCTCTAGCTATGCACCTAAAAATCTTGTAAAAGTCAGCTGCAATGTATTTTTATCAGGAGGTGATGCAAATGCAAGTGCTCCAATGGGTATTATTTTTAAAATAAATATTTTTATAAAAGAGTTGTTTAACTTCATTATACTAGTTAGGTACCTACCTATTCCTACTTCAGTTACTTTTCTTTAGAAATAAGTGCGCTTCAGACCTCAGTACCTGTAGTGTATTATAAATTATAATATAAACACACAAAAGTGCGAAATTCCGTGTTTAAAAAAAGAAGGCTCTGTTCGCTTTTGTCATAGAAATATGCTTGTTTGAGGGTTTAGAGCACAGTTTAGACCAAAAGCGTAAAATATTTATATTAAATGTTTGTACCCGCAATATTATTGGCAGTCAGCACTCGGGAAAGATTATTTATTGTTTCTGCGATTTCTGCATCACTTTTTACAAAAAAATATTTTTTTGATATTAAATATCGTATCCATATCGTATCGGATAATGTGAAAACGCGCTGATAAAGCAAACTATGCACAGTTCGATAGCTGTGGTTCGATAGAATGACTATAAAAATATCGATACCTATATCTAGACTTTTCTTCTTATTTTGTTTTGTATGGTTTTGTCATGGGTTTTGTGGCTTCGGTTTTTGTTAGATCGTTGCATTCCCAAGAACTAAGAATAACACAACGACACGACTAAAATTTTTTAGTCTGTGGTTGTGTAATGCTGACATGTCATTTGTCAACTCAATAAACTGTCACTGTCATTTGTGAACAACAGTCAACAGGAACAAAATAAAATATATAATTACATAGCAAAGAGTAGATAAGAAATGAAATAGAAGAAAACAAGTTAAAAAATTAACACAAAGTTAAAAATTTAAGAATAATTGATTAATTAACAAACATGAGGCGTCGAGCAGGAGTTGGTGCGATACATAAGCAGCGGCTGGAACAAGAGAAATACAGGGAAAAAGGATCGGAGATCCAGGAAAACCAATTCCAGCAAATGTCCAAACAACTGGAAGTTTTCAGGTAGATACCGAAAATACTTAACTCATTACCACTTGTCTCTAGAGAGTAAGAGTTAGACTGTTTACCAGAATCATATAAAACAAGAATGAACCTATGAAAAAATTTGCTATTCGAAAGTGAATTTACCACTAACTTTGAACAAAATTTAGTCCACAAAGGTTTGAGTTACAACTTGACCTGTATTTCACGCAGTGAAGCTGCAAGATTTCTTCTAAAATGAACTTCTTTCTAAAAAATGAACAGTTTCATTGTGCCGTGGGCTATTTTTTACTTTAAAAGGAGCATTTTAATGATATGATCAATATTCAGCTCAAACCTCAAACTGCTAGGTATAGAAACTTGAGTTTGCATGGAGGTTCTCTATTTAAAATAGAGGATTTTGAGAAATTCCAATGAGATCCTTATCCAAATTAACATGGACAAAATCATGGGGAAAAAACTAGTATCCATCAAACAACCCAAACATCTGGAGACAAAAACTTTTTTCCCCTCTCTTGTAAAGTTGCTAATTTTGACTTACATGGTGTTAGAACTTAAGTGATTACTTTCACAAATTGGGAACAAGTTTGAAAATTAGTATTTGGTCATTTTCTTGTTATAGAGAAAATCTTGAAGAGTTTGCAACAAAACACAAGAGCGAGATAAAGAAGAACGCACAGTTTCGACGCCAGTTTCAGGAGATGTGTGCAGCTATTGGTGTTGACCCTCTAGCTTCTGGAAAAGGGTTTTGGTCGGTGTTAGGTACAATTGTTGAAGCGCCTACAGCTTATTCTCGGCAAATGCACTTTGTTGCGAATAGTTTTATTAATGTTGACAAAGACCATAAATAATTGTTTATCCTAATGTATTTTTGTATTGTATATATTTTGAATTTAAATTAATTAACTACATAACTAATATATATTTCATGTATTAAATTCAAATCTTACTTATCTAAAATCATAAATTTGTTATCTGTTTGCAATGTCAGTTCATACAACATATTTTATTTAACAACCCTCAATTTTGTATATTTCCAGATTGTCATTTTACGTTTTTATAATCTTTTTTTGTTCTCTTCTCTTTGTTAAAAAACCAAAACGGTCTGCGCGCCAATAAATTCATTTTTAGAAGAAATATCTTTAATTTATCATCCACGCATCAACAATTGGCGACCGTAATGTAACAATACGAACCTGTAAACTACAAACAAAAGGAGACGACCAACAATAATCAAGAAATACGCAATTGCAACTTGGCGGCTACTCGACGATCCAGCATCGTGTTACAATCATCTGGTCAGAGCAGCTCAAGCCGGGAAGGTGATCGTATTTCTGGAATTGGAGGACATCTGCGCTGAAGTCAGCACCGATCAGCATTCGCATCCGTGCCGGCCTATTCAGATAAGTGCCCTACTTTTCCTACACATAACCCCTTTTGTTTCATCAATATCTCATTCCTAAATACTCATTCCTACAAAATATCATTTAAATCGTTTCTTACCTAAAGGCTACTATTAAAATACACTGCGATTAGAGTGAAATAATACCTTAATTAGTGAAATAAAACAGTTTTAAATCAAAGTACCTACGTCATCATCGTAACTATTGCATCATATTTTATTGTTGTTTTTTTTTTCGCGCCGGAGGCTCTTTATAGATATTTAGTGTTTTAAACAATTAGATATTATAAGATTAAACTCGAAATACATATTTATCGCTACCTAACTAGTAAAAATATGCAATAATTTGTTTGTTAGTTTATCATTGTAGTTTTAACATTTATACCTACCGTAACTAGTCAAGATTAGTACCTATCAAAACTCCTTTGCTTATTGTACTGAAATAAGTACTCAAGGTCAGTGTGCCGACGATTTCAGCTTGGCTGGGTACCTATACCTACTCACGACGCGACGTGGCGTGGCGTCCGCGAGCTACGCAGCGCGTTCCACGGAGCTGAGCTGCGCTTGCCGGTTCACAGGTGACACCAAAGAGACTATACAAGGAGCGTGAGAATTTTTTTATTATTTTAGTTATTAGTTTTGGAATCATTCGAGTAACAAATATTATACAAAATGACTAACGTTAACGACAACAAAGGTGATTTAAAGAGCCTATTAACAAAAAGAACATCAATTAAGGGCCGTATCACAAAATTTAAAAATTATGTCGATAATATTTCTAAAAAAGAAGTTTTAACGGCAATTCAAATATCCGAATTAACAATTAAATTAGAGAAATTTCGTTTACTTTCGGTTCAATACGAGCAGTTGCAAGATTCAATCGATGTTTTAAATTCAGAAAATATAGCTTTTGAAATCAACGAACGAGATGCCATTGAGCAGGACTGTGCGACATGTATGGCTATAGCTCAAACTATTATTAACGAATCAAATAGTCATAAAGACAGTCACGATCATAGCAACTCGTCCTTGTCTCAGTGCCATCGCGAACACTATGAAGCTGAGTTTAAGTTACCGCAATTGCAAATTAATAAATTCGATGGTGCCTATTTTCGGTGGCTTGAATTCCGCGACACATTTTTATCGCTTATACACAACAACGAGCGCATCAAGCCTATTCATAAATTTCATTATTTGGTATCGTACTTAGAAGGTGACGCCGCTCGTGTCATCGCAAATCTTGAGGTTTCTGCTTCTAACTATAATGACGCGTGGCGCTTATTGTGCGATAGGTACGATAACAAGCGACAACTTATTAATCATCATTTAAATGCTCTTTTTAAAATCGAAACTATGACACGCGAGACTGATCGTTCATTACGCTTTGTGGTGGACACAGTTACTAAGAACTTACGTGCATTGTCCAGTTTGGGTCAAGCTACTGAACATTGGGACTTAATGATAATTCATATGATTTGCTCAAAATTAGATCCACGTACACTTACTAAGTGGGAAGAGATGCGTAATTCTTTGGATGATATACCCACACTTACACAATTTAATAAATTTTTAACCGATCGCGCAGACATTTTAGAGACACTTAATCGCAATAGATTGGAGAGGTCTAAGACATCATTCACCTCTTCACGCCCTGCTACAGGTCAGAATTCTAGCACTAGTATTCAAACAAAATCTTTTACTTCACTAACTCCAAATAACAATATTAAAGGTTGCGTTATATGCAAAGGTGACCATAGAATATATGATTGCGCTAATTTCAAGGCCAAGAGTATAGAAGAAAGAAAGGCTGACGTACAGCGACTAAAGCTGTGCATAAATTGCCTCAGATTAGGCCATAATCAGCGTAGCTGCAGGCTTGGTCCTTGCCGAAAGTGCAAGAAATTCCATAATAGTTTTTTGTGTGATCAAACAGCACCGTCTAATTACAACAGCAATGATTCTACAGACACTACCGAAACAATAGTCAATTTTTCTAGACAACCAGTCAATCAAGTCATATTGTCTACAGCCATAGTCGAAGTTACCAATCCTAAAGTTAACAAATCATTAAAGGTCCGCGCTTTACTAGATTGCGGAAGTCAATCATCTTTTTTAACCAATCGTTTGAAAGACATTCTAGGTCTCGAGTCACAGCCTATTAATAAAATTAACGTTGTAGGTATTGGCAACAACTCTTCAAACTTCATCACTGAGAGTTGCATTGCACATATTAGTTCAATACACCAAGATTATAACGTTGCTTTGACTTGCTATATACTCAAAGAGTTGACGGGTTCGATTCCTGCTGCTCCTATGAATTTACAAGGTTTTAAAATTCCAAATAATTTGAAACTTGCAGATCCTAATTTCGACATTCCTTCATCCATCGATGTCCTCATTGGTGCAGACCTCTTCTGGGATGTCCTAGGTAATGATACACTTACCTTAGGTCCAAGATTTCCAAAATTAAGAAACACAAAATTTGGCTGGATAATTGCCGGTCCAATTTGTACAAATGTCAATATGTCCAACAAAATTCAATGCAATAAATCAATACTAAAACAAAATGAAGAAACAGAAAGTGTACATGAACTATTACCAAAATTCTGGAACATTGAAGAGATTCCAAACAAAACATGCCTTACTAATACAGAAAAGACCTGTGAACAACATTTTGTATCCAATACCACTCGATTGTCAAGTGGAAGGTTTTGTGTTCAACTTCCACTCATTGATACACCAGATTGTTTAGGTGATTCCTATGCCATGGCTAAGCAGCGATTTCTAAATTTAGAAAAGCGTTTTAGGAGAAATCCGCAGATCAAAGAACAATACGTCGAATTTATTCGCGAATATGCTGCACTTGGTCATTTAGAAGTTCTTCCTATAGCTAAACCACCTGAACTATCCTATTTTTTGTGTCATCATGCTGTATTCAAAGAGACAAGCGAGTCGACGAAAATTAGAGTCGTCTATGACGGATCAGCCCCTACCCCTTCAGGCTACTCGCTCAATGATATTCTGATGGTGGGGCCAAATATCCAGGATTCACTCTTTGCTATTTTAATTCGAGCCAGACAATATAAATTTTTACTAACAGCTGACATCGAAAAAATGTATCGGCAAATTGCATTACATGACGATAATCAAAATCTCCAATTAATTTTATGGCGAGAGCATGAAACGGAACCAATTAAAATATTGCGTCTAAAAACCGTAACGTACGGTCTAGCGAGTTCAAGCTTCTTAAGCACACGTTGTCTTTGGCAATTAGGACACGAGTGTACCGACAAATCAATCGAAACAATAATTAAAAATGATTTCTATGTCGATGATCTCATTACCGGAGCTAACACCGAGGATGAACTGATACATATTCAAAATTCGGTATCTAATACTCTTAAGTCTGGATGCTTCAACCTTCGGAAATATCGATCCAATTCCAAATCAATTTTGAATGCCATAAATCCAGAAGAAAAATTAAGTATTAGTTCCTCCACTTCCACTTTAGGACTTGGGTGGACTCCGGGGAATGACAAACTTCAGATATCATTCCAGATCCCTGACGAATCATCAAAGGTAACCAAACGTTTAATCTTGTCCTTTACATTCAAAATCTTTGATCCATTGGGTTTGATAAGTCCATGTGTCATTTTACCTAAAATGCTCTTGCAGTCTTTGTGGCTTCAAAAAATTGATTGGGATGATCCCGTACCCAGAGACATACAACATGCTTGGGATGAATTTTCCAATACATTGCCAAGTCTTGCAAATTTCGAAGTTCCTCGAAACGTACTTTGTGACAATCCCACAACAATAGAACTTCATTCATTCAGCGATGCTTCACAAGGTGCGTACGGGGCTTGCATTTACATACGATCCATCAACAATGAAGGTATCAGCGTAAAATTATTATGCTCTAAATCTAAAGTATCTCCAATGAAACCAACTACAATACCTCGTTTAGAGCTCTGTGGAGCTCTCCTGGCGGCTAAATTATCCAAAACCGTCGTCGAATCTCTTCGATGCTCGGTTTCGCGTCAGGTGCACTGGTGTGACTCTACAGTGGTTCTTGGATGGCTTAATACTAACTGTCGAAAATTGAAAACATTCGTGGCGAATAGGGTCGTGGAGATATCCGAAACAACAGATATATCTTCATGGCGCTACGTGCCCACTGCACTTAATCCTGCAGACTATATTTCTAGGGGCATTACTCCTATGGATATAGTATCTAGGCAGATGTGGTGGCATGGTCCCGAGTTCTTGCAAAAACCAGAATCAGAATGGCCTGTTCTTCCATCACAACGCATTGAGGAGAACCTACCAGAAACTAAAAGCCTTTCAGCTGCGGTAGTAGGCATTCCAGATTCTATTATAGAATTTGAACGTTACTCAAAATTATCAAAATTACAAAGAACTTTTGCATACATAAAACGGTTTATTCATAATCTACGACACAAAACAAACAAACTCACAGGCAGTTTATCCTTAGAAGAATTAAATGATGCATTTTCAAATCTTTGTGCCATAGCTCAAGAACAATCTTTTCCAAAGGAATTTAAATTATTAGCAAGTGGAAAGCCAATTAGCAATAATTCTAATATTATATCATTGACACCTTTCTTTGATAAGGATGCAAAATTAATACGAGTTGGTGGCAGAATTGACAATTCTAACTATGATTTCAACAAAAAACATCCTATTTTGCTACACTCAAGTCATCATCTTACTAAATTAATTTTCGAACAATACCACCTTCGTCATATGCATGCTGGACCACAGCTATTGCTTGCATCAATCCGTGAATCATTATGGCCAGTTAACGGCAGACGCCTTGCTAGAAACACATTTCACAACTGCGTAACATGCAAGCGCCATCAAGGGAAGGCAATCTATCCCATAATGGGTAACTTACCCATCCAAAGAATTACACCTGACTTTCCATTCAAAACTGTGGGAATAGACTTTGCTGGTCCATTCTATATCTCTAATAAGAAGGGTCGTGGGTCCAGAGTCATCAAAGCATATTTGTGTTTATTCGTATGCCTAAGATTCAAATGTTTACATTTAGAAGCTGTCAGTGACCTAACCAAAGAAGGTTTTTTACAAGCGCTACGCCGATTTTCGTCTAGACGTGGAAAACCTGCGGAAATATTTTGCGATAACGCGGGAAATTTTGTCGCGGCAGCCAAGGAAATAGGCAACTTTTTAAAGGCCAATAAACAAACTATCATTGACTCTGCAACTGAAGAACAAATTAAATTCGTATTCTCACCCACGTATAGTCCCCACTTTGGTGGCATTTTTGAGGCTGGCGTCAAATCCGCTAAATACCACATCCGTCGCGTCATGGGTAACACCCATCTAAATTTTGAAGAATTAGGAACATTATTCACTCAAGTCGAGGCTATTTTAAATAGTAGACCTTTATGCCCCCTGACATCAAATCCTACCG
This sequence comes from Maniola jurtina, assembly GCF_905333055.1. Taxonomy (NCBI): domain Eukaryota; kingdom Metazoa; phylum Arthropoda; class Insecta; order Lepidoptera; family Nymphalidae; genus Maniola; species Maniola jurtina. Next base: position 8,670,312 of record NC_060049.1, on the reverse strand, counting down.
ACTACCTCTCCTTAACTCCGGGGCACTTTCTGATAGGGCGGCCACTTACTTCGTTGCCATCACCTCCGCTACAAGATTACAATCCAAATCGCCTTCGACGCTATGAAAGACTCGAACAAATTCGCCAGCACTTTTGGCAGCGATGGCAAAAAGAATACATCTCAGAACTTCAGCAGCGATCAAAATGGAGAACGAAGTCAGCAAAACTAAAAGAAGGAGATCTAGTACTTCTAATAGAGGACAACTTACCTCCACTATGCTGGAAGCTAGGAAGAGTTTCCCGATTATTTCCCGGATCAGATGGAGTATCACGCGTCGCTGAAGTAACTACATCCAAAGGCACCTTCAGAAGACCATACGTAAAACTTTGTCCACTACTTACCTGTGATGATCCAGAAAGTTGAAAGCTGCACTTTCCACGGAGGGGAGGATGTTGAAGCGCCTACAGCTTATTCTCGGCAAATGCACTTTGTTGCGAATAGTTTTATTAATGTTGACAAAGACCATAAATAATTGTTTATCCTAATGTATTTTTGTATTGTATATATTTTGAATTTAAATTAATTAACTACATAACTAATATATATTTCATGTATTAAATTCAAATCTTACTTATCTAAAATCATAAATTTGTTATCTGTTTGCAATGTCAGTTCATACAACATATTTTATTTAACAACCCTCAATTTTGTATATTTCCAGATTGTCATTTTACGTTTTTATAATCTTTTTTTGTTCTCTTCTCTTTGTTAAAAAACCAAAACGGTCTGCGCGCCAATAAATTCATTTTTAGAAGAAATATCTTTAATTTATCATCCACGCATCAACAACAATAACGTTATTACTATTTCTAATTTTATAAATTGTTTTAATTGTTTATCTCATATAATAACAAGTGTAAATTAAAAATTTATGACACCCCAGACAAGTGACGGTTACACTAATAACTAGAAAAGAGCTGATAACTTTCAAACGGCTGAACCGATTTTCTTGGATTATAGCTAAGAACACTCTCGATCAAGCCACCTTTCAAACAAAATAAAAACTAAATTAAAATCGGTTCATTAGTTTAGGAGCTACGACGTCACAGACAGATACACAGATACACACGTCAAACTTATAACACCCCTCTTTTTGGGTTGGGGGCTAAAAATAAAAGTCCTGACTCACTGACTGAGTCTTTAACAGTGCTCTCTCCGTCACTCGTTTCATACAATCGTAGTTCCAATTTCATTTGAATATCAAGCAACCAAAGTCCATGAAATTTTGCAGACATATTCTAGAAACTAATATCTGTGTCTGTGGTGTTTTAGATTTTTCCAAAAATATGTAGTTTTAAAATTACAGGGGCTCAAAGATTTGTATGAAAATTCTTAAGACCGCGTAACTTTGAAACCGAATATTTTAACAGAAATCTGGAAAACCACAGACATAGATATTAGTTTGTAAAATATGTCTGCAAAATTTCATGGACTTTGGTTGCTTAATATTCAAATGAAATTGGAACTACGATTGTATGAAACGAGTGACGGAGAGAGCCCTCTTAACACCCAGCCCAAATCCTTGGACTTGCACGTGAAAGATTTGCACTGAACGAAAAATCCTATCTTACTGAGTCTTCAACATCTAGCCTTCAAGATGAAATAGTCCACAGAAGCTCTATAAGGAATAAGGCTGAATTTTTCTGAATTCTCACAAGGGCATAGCCGCAAGCGGTCACTAGTTATTCATAGTTGTTTAAATGGACTATTACTTTAATATATTTAACAATGAAACCTTAAGCAATGAATAGGCACTACATTTTTTCTTCATTGTAGAAGTTCAAGTTTTTTTTTGAAGTTTTTCAAAATTTTAGTTTTTTTTACAAATCTCAGGGTTTGAACTCACAATTAAATTATTAATAGGTATTTTTAAGCATTTACACTGCTGTTACAGAACATCTAATCTGAATCTTTGTCTCTTTTGCTAGGCATTGGCGACTTTTACTATGAACTTGGCGTGCAAATAGTAGAGGTGTGTTTGGCGACAAATCACAAAAACGGTGGACTCATCACATTAGAGGAGTTAAGGACCAGGCTCATAGCAGCGAGGGGCAAGGCCAAGAAACACCAGGACATCACCAATGAGGACCTGTTGGCTGCTGTGAAGAAACTTAGGATATTTGGAAATGGGTAAAGTAGTAACTTTACTGCCTCTGTGATTTCCATAATAATTAGGTACTGTATCTAATTTACAAAGTTCTCGTTAGCATGTCCCTTCCACCATATATGATGACTAATGTCACTTAGCATACATTAAAGACTGTAGATAGAAAAAAGGGTGTGTCTGCCGATTTTTGAGATATTGAGTTATATGCTTTTACTGTAGGACTTATTTTTTATTTTATTACTAGCTGATGCCCGCGACTTTGTTCGCGTGGATGTAGGTTTTTTTAACAATCCCGTGGGAACTCTTAAATTTTCCGGGATAAAAAGTAGCCTATGTGCTAATCCAAGGAATAATCTATCTCCATTCTAAATTTCAGCCCAATCCGTCCAGTAGTTTTTGCGTGAAGGAGTAACAAACATACACACACACACACACATACAAACTTTCGCCTTTATAATATTAGTGTGAAGTGTGATTATTAATACAAGCTCATAACTTATTTGGCCGGTTTTTTCATGTATTGTTTTACCTTTTGTTAACAGGTTTACAGTAGTTCCAATAGGTAAAGGGAAGTGGCTCGTCCAATCAATACCTGGCGAGTTGAACTTGGACCAAACATTAGTATTGCAAAAGACAAGCACATTAGGCACAGCTTGGGTGTCCACAAGCATTCTTATTGACGATTTGAAGTAAGTTTTATTTTATTTTATCAATTACCAGTTAGCTCTTGCACCTGGTGGCAAGTGATGATTCAGTCTAAGAAGGAAGGAGACTAACTTGGAAGGGGTATGTGTATTAAACCAAAACACCTTTCAAAATATTACACTTTTGTATGATACATATCTCAACTCCCAAGAAACTGTCTCATACTATAAACAGTCGAAAAAACCAGTATTATACAAATCTATTTCTGCATTTATGTGACTGCAATATCTGTGTGTACACCAATTCCTAAAAAACTATGTTTAGTACATAATACTATACTTAACTATACTAAGTATAATACTTAGTATACAATATTTAGGGCCGATTTTTCAATCTTCAAATAAAGTTTTTTAAGCAATTAAATATCACTCACTTTAATGCGGATTGCGGATTTGGCTGAAATTTAGAATGGAGGTAGATTATAGCCTGGATTAGCACATAGGCTACCTTTTATCCCGTAAAATTGCCCACAGGATTCACAAATCTATTGACTGGAGGTAACTTCGCGGGGCGCAGCTAGTTCATTTATAATTCTTGTTTTCAGCTGGAGTGAAACCAGGGCAGAAAACGCCCTGAACCACATGGTGAAGGAAGGTCTCGCTTGGGTTGACACTCAGGACCGTAACGAAACCCTCTACTGGTTCCCGAGCATGTTCTCCGAGTGTGTAGCCGCTTCATGAAAAAAAATATTGTTGGTACTATTTTGTTTATAATACAAGGTGTAAAGAGAATGCTAGCAAAAACTTAGCGTTATTATTATATATACTACCTAAACACAATCCAATGCCAGTAACCTTACTAAATAAATTGCCTTATTTTTTCGTTTTAGTATTTTTCAAAACCGCAATGTATAGCGTGCAAAATTCGAATCATTGCCCTACCTGTGACACGGCATTGACTCTGAGTGGAATATTTACGCTACGTTCGTTGACCTCTAGCGTCAGTCGGAGTTTTATTTTTCATAGCGTCAATAGCTCAACCGGTAAAGGAGTGGACTGAAAACCGAAAGGTCGACGGTTCAAACCCCGCCCGTTGCACTATTGTCGTACCTACTCCTAGCACAAGCCTGACGCTTAGTTGGATAGGAAAGGGGAATATTAGTCATTTAACATGGCTAATATTCTTTTTTTTTTAACTTTTAAAAAATACAGTTTTTTTTTTTGAGTTTTTTGGTAATATCTTATCAGTAATCATCAGTATTCTCACCTGTCTTCGTTTTTGCTAGCGTTCTCGTTACACCCTGCAGGTGATTTTTATTATTTGTGTCAATGGTGCCTATGTAGTTTTATTCATCTCTGAACTAAACTATATTGATATGTCTAAAAGTAGTCACATCCTTTTCCATGATAAAGAATCCGACAAGGATAGTGTTAATTTTATTTAGACTGATCAATCATTTAGTTTATAATAGAGGTTTATGTTAATCATGATAAAACTATCACCAATCTATATGTGATCAATTTGATAATGTATGTACATTTTGTAAATATGTGTGTATTTATTGCTTTAGATGATCTTAAAATCTAGACAGTGAAAAAAAACTAAATTGTTAATAATATTTATTTAAAATCTGTAAATAAATTGAATTATGTACTCTCTTAGATGTTTTATTACTTTAATATTGCACAATATAAATTATTTAAAATACATGAAGTAAATATTTTGGATCATCATAAGTCATAACACAAAAAATCATGATCATTATTGTAATACAGTCACTTTGACTTGTGTACGAATTATTTAATAACAACGATTTTTCTGTAACCTTCATACATTTTAACTACATTGATCTTATTTTTTTCTAACTCATTTAAGCATTTTTCACTAACTCAAGAACATTCAAGGTACAACAAGGAATTCAAGGAACATTCAACTATTTAACTATTGTTAACTAGATCTACTGTTGTCATTATTTGTTGAATTGATAATAGACATGTTTAACTGATTTCTAAGCTCCTTATTTTCCTTATCCAAAGCATCTAATTTCTTCTTTAGTTTCTCTGTCATATCAATATAGGAATCCTTCCATCTGAAAATGAACATTTAATTTAATTTTTTAATTTTAACTTTACAAATTTAATCTGCTTGTAACAATGTATTTTTACAAGGAGAGTAATTTTACAATATTTTTGTTACTTACTTTTTATTAAGTTCCATTTGATTCTCCAGATGTTTATTTAATTCCAATAATTCCTCTTCTTTTGTTGATACCATCCTAAAACAAATTTCATTTTTTCAAATTAATTTTATCAACCAGCAAAGGTATAAGTAAATATAAGGTTTTTGTTTATAAAAATACATACTTTTGACTTAATTCAGTCCTGGATGATAACATAGTTTGTAATTTGTTAATCATTCCATGAGTTTCATCTAATGATTTTTGGAGATGATCTACCTGCAGCCTGTAACAAACAGCCATTTATTAAAATGAGAAATAATTTGAACAATATTTAAAAAAAAACTAAAATAGCCTAACAGAATGCCTCTTACTTCAGTTCGTCGATTTGCGTCTTCATAAGATTCTCTTCCCAATCACGTCTTTTTCTGTCTCTGGTGTGTGCATCTTGAATTCTCTGTATGTCCATTGTGAGGCATTGTTTCTCGCACACTAGTTGTATATTCCGACGTTCTGATGAAACCTACAATATTAGCAGTTCTTGATCTATAATAAGCTTTTAACAATGTCAACATTTACGAATAAATATTGTAATGAGAGTTCTAATTCAAGAACTATTAATTTTTTTCGGCATATTTACTTGCAGCGATTGTAAGCAGTAGGTAATAATAAAATCATTTGCGAGCAATAATTTGGATTGAAATAATTTTTGCAAGGTGTTATACAAGGTATGGTTTTGAGACCATTTTATTTTAATGAAGCTACTTACCAGTTCTTGGAACATAGCCTCAAGTCTTTGCTCAGCGAGTGCCAGTTTAGGGTCTGTAGAGTTTATATTGTTTTGTTGTTGTTTCATGTAATTTTCATTTGTCGCTTGTAGAACTTTTACTTCCCTTTAAAAGTAAAACAAAATTAAAGCAATCTGTTGTGACTTTCTTTATCAAAAAGATATGTGCATTTATTTGTTGAATTTGACTATACAGCTTACTATCTACAAAATTGTTCTATCAGCTTAGCTAATTGCCGTTGTTTGGGGTAGAATATTTTATTAGGTACCTTAAAGCTTTGTTCAGTAAAAGCCCCTTTTCGACCAGTTCACTGTCAAGATTCCTGATATGTTGAAGCATATCGGAAACCTTTTCGTTGTATTGCTCCTTAACTTCGTCTATTTCTCTTCTATAACTTGCTTCTATGTTACGTTGTACGTTAGCTAATGTTTGCTTTAGTGTTGATAATTCAGCTGAAATTAAAACAAAGTGATCCTATAAGTAAGGGTTCCGTTTTTCCTTTTAAGGTACGAAACCTCAAAAAAACGGCAAAGTTATAATATTATGATTAATGTTTTTGGTTTATTTGTTGTGAATCTTTATCTGTTTAAGATAATATATAGATTACATATGATTTGGAGAAGAAAATATACCTGTAATTTCAGCAATTTTCTTATAAGCTTCATTCTTTTGACCCGATACTAAATCGAAAAGTTGCAATGCTTCTGCGACCTGTAATAAGATATCACAAATTAAATCAAACCATGTACCTACTGATTTTTATTAATATCAGATAAACCCATATGTGTGTTAATCCATATACATGTTATACCTTAGATTTGGCTTCTGCTTCCTTTTTAATTTGATTAACACATTCTTTCTGGCAAATCAGCAGTTGTGTTTTAATATCATCGCGACTCTTTATTTCGGAAGACAAATTTATTTTATATTCTTCCAAATATTTTTTGACCTCTACTAATTCGTCTTCAAGCTCTTTTCCTCTTTCCTTATACGAAGCTATTTCTTTGTCTCTAGCTTTCAATTCAGCCTCTAATAAATTGTGTTCATTGTGTATTCTTTTGTATTTTGATTCTAATTCAATGTAATCAGCCAAAGCTGTTTCCAACTTAAGTCCCAAGTCTCTTCTTTCATCTGTTGTTTTCTGAATAAATTAATTGAACATACCTGTTTATTTCTCCTACGAAGTTGTCATAATCTCAAGCATCAGGCTATTTTAATAGCTTGAATAATAAAATTACTTACTTGATCGCCTCTTCTATTACTGTCGTAAGTCTGGTATGTTTTTAATTCTATATCTAAAGCATCAATAGTTTTCTGCGAAGTCTGCCACAAAACATGAAGGGAATCTCTTTCCTGTAACAATAGATTTAATTTACTAAACATCCTTTAGGAACTTTTTTTTCTCTTGCTTTACGACAGTTTGAGCGTTCAATTATTATAGGTAATCGTAGAGGTAACGTAAGTTTTCCTAGTGAGTATGTTTACCTTGGTAAGTAAAACCACTTGTTTCCTCAGCTCATCAAGTTCGTGAGTGTGGCCGTTGTTCTCATGCTGCGCATGCTGGAGTTTTTCCTTCAGCAAGGCTCCTACTTGCGCCGACAGCTTCTGATTGTCAGCTATTAGAGTCCTTATCTCTTGCTCTACGATTGCTTGGTTTTGCTGTAAATAATAATGTAAGCGGTGATAGTCTAGTGGTTGAGACGTCAGCCTCCTATTCGGCAGGTCGGGTTTGGTCCCGGGCATGTCTGAATTTTCTTAAGTTACGTACGTTGTTCTATGCAATTGGGTTGATACCCAATTGCATAGAACAACGTTTTCCTTCACCACCAAAAGCAAGTGATCTTGCTTTTGGTGGTGAAGGAAAACATCGTGAGGAAACCTGCATGTCAGGGAGTATGATGTTCTCAAAGGGGTGTAAAGTTTGCCAATCCGCACTTGACCAGTATGGTATGACTCTTCTCATTCTAGGGGAGACCCGTGCTTAGTAGTGGGTCGGCGATGGCTTGATAATGATGATGATGATGAAAACTCTGTCAGTCCATCTGTCGCTTACTATCATAATATGTGAATACGTAGGTAAGTAACTAGGTGTACATTATATTTTTTTCTAAACCAATCTAACCTAACCTATAAAGATACTCGACGTGTGAGCATGGTAGGTACTTATCTAACCCGTATAAGTACACTCTGCGGTAATAGGCAGGTAGCCGTACACCGTACATAAATATTTATTTGAAGTTCATTAGGTACTTACCCTGTAAAATTGAACTTCATTTTGTAAAGCTTCTAAGTTGGAATTATCTGTTGACTCCATTATTGTGTTGAACTAGAGATAACATTATGAAAGTCAGTAAAATAATAAAAGTTTATTCGGTAATCTCACCTCGAAGTAGTTTTGAGTTTTGTTTACATTTCGCGCGGTGTTGGTGGTTGCCTGGCAACGAAATATCTAGCAATAAAAAAAGTATTTCAAGTTGAAAAATATACGATAAGATTTTTTTATTTCTATACACACTATCGAATTTCATTTTAATGCAACTTAATATCATTATATTAATGCTAACAAAGCTATTATTAGTAAATATTAGCAAAAATCCATAACAAAATCCAAGATCGGAAAAGTATTCAGATTTTGAACCACTTTTGAACGATCTATTATCATTGATTTGTCAAATATCAATGTGACAAGCGAATTTTCAAAACAATCACAACAATTGCATCGCAAATTGATGTTTTTAATTTTATTTTGAGCTGTTTGACGAAGTTTAAATGGGTTTTTAATAGCGGAAATGTAAAAAAATAAAAGCTTTGAAATTACCACTGATGTTGATGTGAGTTCATCGTGCCACTATGTCAAGGTACGTCCAGCATATCACGAGAAAATGGATTGATGCAATGCGGTGTTTTTAACTTTATGATTTATTGCGTATTTCTGTGTTTTAGCCTTTATTTCGACATCAGAGAGGACCAGTGGCCGCTGGTTTACGATGACAAGTACAATGTGTCGTTCTGCGGCTTCGAGAAGTTCCATGTGTTCGATGCAAAGAAGTGGCGTAATATTATACAAGTATGATACTTTACCTATAAACTTTATTAAAATATTACAATAAAACTTAAAGCTAGCCTTATCTAATTACTATACAAATCATGCCCGCGTGGAATGGTGCCAAGAATACTGGCTGCATTTCCGCGTTGGACAGCCAGGCTGATCCGTTGCGCAAAAAATGAGCCAGCCCTTCTGTCACCCGATGAAGCTATTAAACAAGGTGAAATGTCTCGTAAAAGTTTTTGATACTTTTGATTTGATGAGTGGTAATAGCTCAATCAAATCAAGCACACTGGGCCAGTGTGCTTGATTATGGCCTAACTAAATCCTTCTCATTCTGAGAAGAGACCTGTGCTCAGTAATGGGCCGGCAATGGTTTGATCATGGTAAAGGTACCTACTGACAATGAAGTCATGATACAAGTGAGAAAGGTGCAAAACGTCTAAAGTGCTGGGCAAATTGTATCACTTATGCATTTCTCTGAGGTTTCTGGGATTGGTTTATCGTTTAAGCCTTGATAGCTCAACGATAGAGGAACGGACTGAATTCCTAAAGGTTGGCGGTTCAAACCCCACTTTTGCACTATTGTTGTACCCACTCCTGACACAAGCTTTACCCTTAATTGGAAGGGGAAGGGGAGTTTTAGTCATGATTAACATGGCTAATATTCTTTAAAAAAAAAAAACAAAAAAAGTTGAGGAAAACTAAACTATATAACTTCATATCTTACAGTATCTCATAGAAGCAAACTTTATAACCCGAGAATGTCTGGTCAAGCCACTAGAAGCAAAGGAGAATGAGTTGCTATTGGTGCATACTAAGAAGTATCTCAAATCTCTTAAAGTAAGTGTTTATTTTAAACTAGCTGACTAATCTTTCTGTAGCTTTGCTGTAGTGGAACATTTCTTAAAATCTTTTCTTAGTGGGGTTGGGTACTAAGCAAAATAAAGTAAAAAGTTTGTAAAAACAATAGTTTTTGTGATGGATTGGAAGCTTGATTTTTTAACAACTAACTTTTATAATAATTGGAACTTGATTAAACTCTATAAAAAACTTGATTAACCTGATTAAAATCTCCACACATCCTGAAAAAAGGGTCTTGACAGACAGACAAATAGACAAGGAAGTGATCCTATAAGGATTTATTTTTTCCTATTCAGGTATGGGTACTTATTACTCTAAAAAATGTAATTTAAAGTTGATTTTTTTCAGTGGAGTGGCAAAGTTGCAATGATAGCAGAGGTGCCAGTGGTTGCTTGTGTTCCTAATATACTTGTGCAGCATGCTTACTTGAAGCCTATGAGGTAAGTGGGATCTGCGATTGTAGTGGTAGTTTTAAGGTTTATTATGTCTGAGGATGATGGGGAAATATTTTGAATTTGAATTTGATGATAATGAGCACCCTGTTGTGAATGAAGAAACTAAGCATTTATAGTTACACTAGCTGATGCCTGCAGCTTCGCCCGCGTGGATTGGTCAGATCCCCTGCAGCATCAGGATTGAGGAGTTTGAATCCAAATTTTTTATGAAACAATGTCGCAAAGTTCCTCTATCGATTAAAAAAGAAATGACGCAAATCGGTTCCGAAATCTCGAAGATTTCGGTGTACATAGGAAGAAAAACACAACTCTCTTTTTGAAAGTCGGTTAAAAAAGTAGCCTATGTTATTGCCTGGTCAATTCTCTACTTGTCCGTGAAAATCCCGTCAAAATCGGTTCAGCCGTTCCGAAGATTGTCCTTTTCAAACAGACAGACAGACAGACAGACAAAAATTTTAAAAACGTGTGTTTCAGTTATAGTATCGTTCAAATAACCATATGACCTTAATATGAGGTAGTTATTTCGAAATTACAGACAGACACTCCAATTTTATTTATTAGTATAGATTTTAACTTTGAAAATTAAAAAAAATTGACTTTGAAGTAAATTATTCTCCTTTTTCTTTATTCTTCAATTAACTTTTTTACTAGTTTCTCTCTAGTTTACATGATAGAGAGGAGGAGGTTTGTAAAATTTTAGACAGCAGCGATGCGCAAGCTGTATTGCACTTTATTGCGTCGTGACAAGAGTCGCTATTTAAAACTTTGCAGTCTTTCTGTGCCTCAAAGATACTATTCTAATTATATTCCTTCTATTCTATTTATACTATTAAGTATTCTATGGTTAAATACACAGGTTACAAACAGGCGGCTCAGTGTTAGCGGGTAAGCTGGCCTTGGACCGAGGCTGGGCTATAAACGTGGGTGGCGGCTTTCACCACTGCAGCGCGTCACGAGGCGGGGGCTTCTGCCCCTACGCGGACATCACGCTGCTCATCAGGAACCTGCTGCTGCATTGCGGCGTGCAGAACGCTATGATTGTGGACTTGGATGCGCATCAAGTGAGGTGACCTTCTTACAGCATGCAGTGACGTGGCGGCGTCTGCCCCTACGCAGACATCACACTGCTCATCAGGAACCTGCTGCTGCATTGCGGCGTGCAGAACGCTATGATTGTGGACTTGGATGCGCATCAAGTGAGGTGACCTTCTTACAGCATGCAGTGACGTGGCGGCGTCTGCCCCTACGCAGACATCACACTGCTCATCAGGAACCTGCTGCTGCATTGCGGCGTGCAGAACGCTATGATTGTGGACTTGGATGCGCATCAAGTGAGGTGACCTTCTTACAGCATGCAGTGACGTGGCGGCGTCTGCCTCTACGCAGACATCACGCTGCTCATCAAAAACCTGCTGCTGCATTGCGGCGTGCAGAACGCTATAATTGTGGACTTGGACGCGCATCAAGTGAGGTGACCTTCTTACAGCATGCAGTGACGTGGCGGCGTCTGCCTCTACGCAGACATCACGCTGCTCATCAGGAACCTGCTGCTGCATTGCGGCGTGCAGAACGCTATGATTGTGGACTTGGACGCGCATCAAGTGAGGTGACCTTCGTAACAGCATGCAGTGACGTGGCGGCGTCTGCCTCTACGCAGACATCACGCTGCTCATCAGGAACCTGCTGCTGCATTGCGGCGTGCAGAACGCTATGATTGTGGACTTGGATGCGCATCAAGTGAGGTGACCTTCTTACAGCATGCAGTGACGTGGCGGCGTCTGCCTCTACGCAGACATCACGCTGCTCATCAGGAACCTGCTGCTGCATTGCGGCGTGCAGAACGCTATGATTGTGGACTTGGATGCGCATCAAGTGAGGTGACCTTCTTACAGCATGCAGTGACGTGGCGGCGTCTGCCTCTACGCAGACATCACGCTGCTCATCAGGAACCTGCTGCTGCATTGCGGCGTGCAGAACGCTATGATTGTGGACTTGGATGCGCATCAAGTGAGGTGACCTTCTTACAGCATGCAGTGACGTGGCGGCGTCTGCCTCTACGCAGACATCACGCTGCTCATCAGGAACCTGCTGCTGCATTGCGGCGTGCAGAACGCTATGATTGTGGACTTGGACGCGCATCAAGTGAGGTGACCTTCTTACAGCATGCAGTGACGTGGCGGCGTCTGCCTCTACGCAGACATCACGCTGCTCATCAGGAACCTGCTGCTGCATTGCGGCGTGCAGAACGCTATGATTGTGGACTTGGACGCGCATCAAGTGAGGTGACCTTCGTAACAGCATGCAGTGACGTGGCGGCGTCTGCCTCTACGCAGACATCACGCTGCTCATCAGGAACCTGCTGCTGCATTGCGGCGTGCAGAACGCTATGATTGTGGACTTGGACGCGCATCAAGTGAGGTGACCTTCTTACAGCATGCAGTGACGTGGCGGCGTCGGCCCCTATGCAGACATCACGCTGTTTATGAGGATCCGGCTAAAAATTACATTAAGAAACAGAAATGACGTCAGAAAGCTTTTAACCCTTGCGAAAGTACTTTTTAGGTAAGTTCATCACTTCCAGGATGAACGGATTTGCGGTCTTGGCTTCACACTAGACGCCAGCCTTAGGAGCCGGCGGCTTTTTGGCTGCTTAGGTTAACTTTTGGCTGTGACTATCGGTGACATCATAATTTGAGTCTTAATTTGCATGATGTGAACTGTAAGGTGATAACTGGCAATGGAAGATGGCTGATCAATCATACAACGCATGGTAGCACATATTTGCCTAAAGGGCGGAACTTATCATGACCCAAGCCTCTTCATACCAAACCAGAACTTATAAGTTCTCCTGCCTTAAATCCACAAGAGCACTTACTTACTTTGCCTAGTCTATAGGCTAGACAAAGTAGTAGTAGTATTTTCCTAAGGATTTCCTCATTTCTGATTGATCTAATCGTAGCGAAACTCCAAGCATAGCTCTAGTAGTTAGCGTAGCAGAGTTTCTTGCTGGTTTTTCTCGATAGGAACGGCATTCCGGACCAGTGGTAGATTATTTCGACGATTCAAAAGCACTTGTAAAAGTTTAATTAAATAAAAATATTTTAAATTGAATTGAATAGCTCATAGTCCCCAAAATAACATCGACTTTTTTGACCAGGGCAACGGCTACCAGCGCGATTTTCTGGGTGTTCCAGAAGTATACATAATGGACATGTATAACCGACACATCTACCCCAAGGATGAGGAGGCCAAACGCGCAATACGCCGCAAGATCGAGCTGGGGAACAAAGTCGAGGACCTGGAGTATATGCTCAAGTTGAGGAAGTGAGTTGAATTTGTGATTTTTAGGGTTCCGTACCTCAAAAGGAAAAATCCTATAAGGATTCCGCCCTTATAGGATCACTTTGTTGTCTGTCTGTCTGTCTATCTGTCTGTCTGTCTGTCCGTCCGTCCGTCCGTCCGTGTCTGTCAAGAAACCTATAGCGTACTTCCCGTTGCCCTAGAATCATGAAATTTGGCAGGCAGGTAGGTCTTATAGCACCAGTACAGGAATAAATCTTTTTAGAATTTAAGCGAATTTGTGGTAACATCATTTAAAAAAAAATGTCTGACTCGCACTTGGCCAGTTTTTTTTTATATAAGTTTAAAAATCTATTAAAGCTATGCTCCTGAGAAAAGCATATAACACCTGCAAGCTGTAGCTCGCTTTTTTACATGCTTCAATTGCTTTTATTCATGGCATAATATTGTATATCAAATCTTTGAAAAGAGCAACCGCCGAGTTTCTTGCTGGTTTTTCTCGGTAGGAAAGACATTCCAAACCAGTGGTAGAACGAATAGACGTCCATTGTTGCTGAATATAGATCTCTTGCAAGTATCACCATAGCCCACAGCTGTTCTTTCTGGTGCAAGGTTACCATTCAAACACTTTGGAACCTCAGCAACTGTTAGTTCTTTAAACGATACCCCTGCGATTGTCACTTCACTTGTTGAAATTTCATCATCAACCCATTGCCGGCCCACTACTGAGTACAGGTATCCTCTCAGTAAAAGAGAAGGCTCATAATCTGCCACGTTGGGCAAGTGCGGATTGACAGACTTTACACACCTTTGAGACCATTCTAGAGAACGCTCAGGTTTCGTCACGATTTTCCTTCACCGTTAAGTAGTCCAGGATTGAATCTGGTTTGAAGAAGAAATTCAGTTTCTTCTTCATTGTAACACTGTTGGCAGAGTGGCCATGGTCATCACGAAACAATGTTTTTGAGGGCAGATATACGCCTCACGAGCATTCGCCACTTCGCCACTTGGTAGATTCGTGCAAGGGACCGCCCACAGCAGACTTAATTTAGTATGCCCATCGCATGGGCGACCTTTCTCGCCCCCTGTTGCCCTCCACCTTTGTTCAAATTCAATTAGAAGAACATTATTACTATCCAAAGTTTATATCCTACAGGAATTTAAAAGCAGCTCTGCATGAATTCAAGCCGGACATTCTGGTGTACAATGCTGGAACCGACATCTTGGACTCGGACCCACTTGGACACATGAGGATTAGTGAAGTTGTAAGTTTTGATCAATAAGCCTATTCAAGTTTTTAATAGTCGCTCTAAAGACGAAAAAGCTTGCGACTTTCGCAAGTTTCGATTTTTTTATATCCCATAAAATTTTGATTTTCTGTAATAAGAACCGGCCGAGTTAGACTTGCGCACCGAGGGTTCGGATATTTTTTCCGACATTTTGCACGATAAATCAAAAACTATTATGCATACAAATAAATAAAAATCTGTTTTGGAATGTACAGGTAAAGCCCTTTCATATGGTCTCCCACTTGTTATAATAAAATTACCTTACTTTGAAAATTGAAGCACTAAAAAAATATTTTTATTATGTAACCGCTAATTCACGGTTTTCGGATTTTTTCCTTTACTTGTGCTGTAAGACCTTATGTTTATTTGTTTGTTGAAAAATATGTTCCTTTCAAATATGTATTACCAATTCAACGTAATACCAAACGTTTTATATTATTGTATAATATAAAACATTTCTCTCCCACTCTCACCCAGGATCACTTGATGACGAAGAAAGCACTCCAAAGTACAGATTTTAATACATTTTCCAGGGTATAATAAAACGCGACGAGTTCGTATTCGAGATCTGCAAAGAGCAGCACATTCCAGTGGTGATGCTCACAAGCGGAGGGTACTTACGGAAGACGGCCAAGATCATCGCAGACTCCATCATGAACCTCAAGAGCAAAGGCCTCATTGGACACCGGCACAAGGAGTGAGCTGATCTTACCACTCGTAATATCATACATTCCGCATTAGACAGTTCTCCGAACGCCGACGATTAGCGATTGGTGAGCAACGAGAAGCGAGTGTGTAGTTTGATAGTTTTCGCGCTGGGCTATGAGTGAGTGTGCGAGTGTATACATTAATTAATATCAACAAGAGAGCGTCGCTGAGCGAGTTTTTTTAATAGTTCTTGTCGCTGCGACAAACTAGTGGAATGAGAGATTTCGTCAGCAATGTGTACAGTCAGCGATCAACTATTTAATTTATCTCTTTTATTGATACAGAATCATTGAAGACACTTAGTCTTGAGCTAGATATAGTCGATAGCTCGTTGCTTATTCGTTGACAGTGGGACAAGGCATAAAACAGTGATTTTCAATTACCTAATTGATTGGGTAAACGCTATTTACTAGTAGCTACCTTGTGTTCGAGTTCTAGTCTCCGCATCGTAGCATACAGAGAGACGATACCTTTGATGTATTTACGTAAAATGGCCAAAATCATCGCAGACCATCATAATCATGAAACTGAAGGGCCGAGGCCTGATTGCATACTGACACAAAAAATTCACATCTCGCGTTAATTAGTGATAATTTATTACAAAAGCTTATTTATGGCCGAAAAGATACAGTGATGCTAAGCGCAACGCACACTTGCTGAGGGGAAAATGGGGCTGAGGCACAGTGTTTTTTTCCTAAAACAAAGTTAGCTTTTATGAATTGTGACATACTGTTATAAGTGTTACACCAATATCAACTGTATGTCAAAGAAAATTAAACTGATGTTGTTATAAAAAAGACGCAATGTTTCGGCTACACCGCGCGATATTTCTGTCGTACCTACCTATATTGAAAGTACTGAAATCGTAGTATGCGAAACTTTCTCCTATTTTAAGTTTTGACGCGTTATTCTTTTCATTAATTTTCTTATGAATGAAATAACGTTAGCTTTAACATTCCATTTATTAATACTGGTTTTATCGCATAGTATATTATAGCATAAAGAAAAGACTATGTACCTAGTTAACCATGCAAAACGGAATTGTGGTTATTTAAGTGTTTTTTTGATATTAATATTTTCAGATATTAAGTACCTACTTATGTACTTTTTGATTTTTATTTTGTTAATAGATTATTTACAATTGTTTTATTAGGTACATCTGATCAGATGTGATGTTTATTTTTTTATTTGTGTGCGTATTGTTGTGTGTAAATGATAAATCTATTTTAAAATAATTAAGTATGTTATTAATTGTTTTAATTTTATTTTTAGTTTGTTTTTGACATTCGACAAGTATTTCAGAGTATTGAAATGTTGGTGCATATTTGTATAATATTTTTATGGTCATAAAAATAACCATTTTAGTTACATGTAGGTGTAATCCTTGTAACTAAATTACATAATGTAATCTGGTGTGATTGATCTCAAATTTTGAAAATTCTTAGTGCCAAAATAAACTACGTATTTTGTATATTGTGAATATGATAGTAGGCTTGTCTATTTTGAAATGACGCGTCCCACCACCGCAATTTACACATCTAAGTCAACAAAATTATGTAGTGGGGCGCGTCATTTCAAAATAGACAAGCTCTACGCGACTGGTTGTAGTGGCAATCAAAATTCAAATTCAAATTCAAAATATTTTTATTCAATTAGACTTTCACAAGTTCTTTTGAATCGTCAAAAGCATCTACCACTGGTTCGGAATGCCTTTCCTACCGAGAAGAACCAGCAGAAACTCGGCGGTTGCTCTTTTCAATCGTCGAGGGAACGCCCGGCACACCCGCGCTATGCCGATGCGGGCGAGCGCGGGTGACTTGCAGTTGTGCGGGGCGTCCCCCCGCCTCATTCTCCGATTGTCATCTCAATCTGTCGCGGACTAGTTACCTAGTAATAAATAAACTATTTTAATTATAAAATTCAATTGGTGTAATATGTTAAGCCAAATCATAAAGCTGGGCCTACACGCACAAAGGCACAAGTTCGACGAACAAGTTTCATAGAGAACAACAACGCCCAATGTTAAGTTTTACACTTGGTCGATAATTTGAATATGTTGAAACGTTCTAAGTTGTCCTTTCTGCGCATCTTTTTTACGAAATAACTTGCCAAATAAAAGTTTATCGAATAAAATCTCTAGATGTACCATGTACTTACCTGTATTATTGTGATATTGAGCTGAGGAATGTGATTCCATGAATAAAATATATTTATTTTCACTCAAACTCTTGTTTTATTTAAACTCGCCAACTACCCTATTCAAGCCTATTCGTTTCTGATAGATTTTTAGGGTTAGAAGTTTTTAGGGTTGTTCGATCAATTGAACTACAGAAAGGAACATAGAGAAGGTATTTTGATAGACTCGGATTTTACTAAACCCATTTTAAGAAGGGTGTATTTGCAGCGCTCTCCATACGAGCGGAGTTTGATTCATTTTATTGAGTTTGGTTGGTTAATATTCAAATAGGAATCAAACTGCGTTTGTATGGAGAGTGCTCCGTAAACACTCGGTACTCATAATAATCGAATTTAAGAAATATTTTCAAACACGTGAATTCCCAAAAGAATCAGGGCAGTTATGAATCTAATGTATTTACTTTTACTAACTAATTGAGTATAGGAATGCTGGTAGGCACCAAAAAACAAATTTTTAACTTAGCTGAACTTGGTCTTTAAGTAAGCTAAGCTGATTCCTAGTGTCATGCTCTGTAGAACTTAAACTTATCGGCGGCTGAGAAGTTTGTCACAAGGCAGGTTGCAATGACTTGTTTTGAATTTTTTGAAACAAAGAAACATTCTTAGCTCACTTTTCAGGCGTCAAAAAGATCTTGAACCGATTGATGGAGGAATTTGGACCATCTACATAATAATATACAAAATCCATTTCAAATTTTATTTTGTTACAATTTTCTAAACATCACTACAAAAAAATCAGTATCTAGATGAGTAGAGTATACGAGTATGTATCATTAATCCATACTAAATATTATAAATGTGAAAGTGTGTCTGTCTGTCTGCTACGTTTTCACGACCCAACTGCTGAACCGATTTTACTGAAATTTGGTACAGACATGGGATACATCCCGGGGAAGGGCATAGTTTTTATCCCGGAAAATCAACGAGTTCCTGTGGAATTTTAAAAACCGAAATCCACGCGGGCGAAGCCGCGGGCATCCTCTCGTTTTATTTAAAGCTCAAGAAAATGCTGACTAAAACTAGCGACTTCACACCTTTATTTGCAGAACGTTATCAATTTATCTAGTAGTAGTATTGAATTGAGCATAATATTCATCGGTTGGAGTATTGTTGTACACGACTTCTCTGAAGTACTTCTCCTTTTCCTTCTGCTGTAAAGCCAAGAGCTGATTTTCTTCCATAAGTTGACGAGCGAGTTCCCTGAAAAATAAAAACGACCCTGAAATTCTTGTCGACAATGTATTGAACTTTGAAAACACACCTACACAGCCCTCGCGCTAACCGCTGCGGGTGAGCGGGACATCCTCCCGCCTTATACCCCGATTGCCATCTCGATATGTCGCGTACAATAGGTATCTAACGACTGTGCTCTCGTGTTTGGAACAGAACGCCAGGTAAAAATAACTCGAAGTGGTGATAGCCTAGTGGTTTAGATCTTGGGTCTAGGTTTTGGGTTCGATCCTGGCCACGCATCTCTAACTTCGGAGTTAGGAATTTCGCGGGTTTTAAGCAATTAAATATCACGTACCTATAAAAACCTACATGTCCTAGAGCTGTCCACACCACTAGATAGATATATTTTTTCGAAAGTTATTTTTACGTCTAAACTGTAAGTTATCAAATCTATTGATTTAAATTCTTCAGCTTACCTTCTCTTTCTGTTGTCTTGAATGTCAAGTCTTGCAACTTCGTTCTGTATGGATTTGGCAAGCGCCTGCCATTCTGCCTCCATTCTATCCTGTTCTTCACGCTTCGCCTGAAGTAAAAGTTACAAAAATCTATAATTCTAATAGCTCGAATAACTGCATTGAGAAATTATCGAAAGACTAACTCATTTTAATAGCTAGATATACTATCAGCATGGATCATGGATCCATAATTTATTGCATTATCCTGAATTGCCAGTAAAGCAGCTCGTTTATCAGCACCTTAATAATATGGTCAGTTATATAGGTATATAACTCTCATATAGGTAGCTCAAAATGTGAACTGAGACGGCTAGTAAGTTCCTGAGCTGCGTAATTTTACGTAAGAGAGATAAATACCTTCGCTGCAGCCATTTGTTCTTTTTGCGCTGCGTAGAATTTCTTTAGTTCTTCTTGGTTCATACCTTTGTACATAAAGCCAATAGCCCTAAAACATGTAAATAGATTAAGATAGTTGGCCGCATTATCCAATCATTTTATAGCACAAGAAACGAGGTTCATGCATGTACGGTCCTCTTTTTGCCCCCTTAGCGTTTTCTGACAATTTAAATCAAATAAATGACGTGGAGCCTAAAGATTTTTTACGTTGATATTAACATACTTGTGTGTCGTACCTCGTGAAGGAGTTAACACCGAATACTTGCCTAAGGTGATCCCTTTCAATTAAACGAGGTATGCCTCAGTATTAATAAGCAAATTCTTTAAAAGCCGGCAATTGATATTTCTGAAGTTCTTGGGCAGTAACCTCCATATAGTTATATAGTTCTTTCTGTTATTTTACTCGCTATTTTATTAAAGAAAGCTGTTTCTCTTGCTCCTGAGCCATCTTTCTGGAGTGTCATATAGAGATTTGGGCTTTAACTACTTTGGTAAACAGATACCCTAGTCTTTCTGTCCTCCTGGATTTTGCTTTTGCGCCTTGCCATGACCACACAAAAAGGTAATAGGTATACTTACCTGTTCTTTCCAAGAGCGCTCTTAGCAACGTCAGGGTTTTCAGTGAGCATATCCGATGTGAGATTGTTGTACATCTCAGCGGTGTTGTCGGCCTCCTCTTGCTCTTTTATTATCTGTTCCAGTTGTTTCTTTTCCGCTGCCTAAGAATATGTAAAAGCTTAAAAAGTTTCACAATTAGATTAGTCTACATTGACTAATATTCGAAAGGAAATCCTTTTTTCTTTCCATGATTAGTGTTGGAAGAAAGAGTAACAGGCAAAAGAGCTTCAGGCCGCCAAGACGCATGTGGTTGGACGATATTTATGGGGGTACTTAGGTAGGGCATTAAATAGAGAAGTTTTTTGCATAATGACTGTTTAAATAGTTGTGAAGTGGGTACGCGATGATGATTGATGGTGAATACATACCAAAGCCTCGTTGTAACGAAGATTGGCCTGGCCCAGCCGATATCTGCACTCCCTTTCCAATTTGTCCAACTCGCCCGCGCGTGCATCTCGCGCTTTTATTGCCATCTGAAACAGTCGCAATATTACATACAAAACTTCTGTCTCTATGCATCGTACTTAATCCTAAGAATAAGTACATACTAATATGATAAATGCGAAAGTGTGTCTGTCTGTCTCTGCTACCTCATCACGGCCCAAAAGTTTAACTGATTCTGATGAAAGGTACAGGGTTAGCTTATATTCCGGGGACGGACATAGGCTACTTTTTATCCCGGAAAATCAAAGAGTTAATACATACGGGATTTAAGAAAACCGAAATCCACGCGGGCGAAGCCGCAGGCATCCTCTAATTGTATTTAAATGGAGATGGAACTAGAAGAAGAAGAAGAAGAAGAAAATAAAGACTACCATGTAGGCAGCCTCAGCCTGCCTGCGCTCCTCTTGAGCAGCCTTGCGCTCCTGCACCTGCTGTTCCAGCCACGCGTTCTTCTGGGCAGCCATTATCTTCTTACGCTCTTCGTATTCTAGGTCTTCGCCTTCGAATCTATGATCAACATTTTTATTTTGGATATTACTAGCTGACCCGCCACGGCTGCGCTCGAGTGGATTTTAAAAAAATCACAAATTCACGGTTTTCAGTTTTTTTCCTTCACTTGTGCTATAAGACCTATCTACCTGCCAAATTTCATGATTCTTGGTCAACGGGAAGTAGGTACCCTATAGGTTTTCTTGATAGACACGACAGATGGACAGACGGATAGACAGACAGGCAGAATTTTCCTTTTGAGGTACGGAACCCTAAAAATTGATCGCGAAGATCGTATATTTAACTTACTTTTGTGCACTGGACAGGCCAACGGGTTCACCATCAGACGCCCTCGGAGGAAGCTGCATCTTGAGAACATCAGGGTTGTTGAGATCGTATTCGCGGCTGTCTTCTTTCCGCTGATACCTCTGACGGTATTCATCTATTTCAACGCCTATACGACGACGCTCCTAAAACAAAACACTTTTTCGATCACTTTACTTCAATCAATCAATCAATCAATCAATCAATCAATCAAATTCTTTACTTGATCTCTACTGTATTCTTTACTGATACTCATGGCCGTAGCCATGGGGCAAGATTTGGGTTTTAAAAACCCCATGGGAACTCTGACTTTTCGGGTTAACCTATGGCAAGCTATTGTAAATAGTATCAAATTTTAGGTAAGAAGATGAGCCCTGAAAAGGACTTTCGCCAGTATTAATATATTTCGCCAGTATATAGATTTCCTGTAAATACATCAAAAATTTCTTCTTGTAAATTTCTTCTGTCTTGCTGTCAAATTGAAAGGTAAAATTCCACTAACCAAACAGGTAGTCATCCCGTCAAGTTGAGTAAAAGTTTTTTTTCTCATGAAAAGATTTGGTTAAGACCCGGATAAACCAGTTCCTGGCTACGGCCTTGCTGATACTGTCTTATTAAGTTGAATGTCTCACTTCCAGCAGGGGTAATCTATACTTATATAAATAAAATTGGAGTGTCTGTCTGTAATTTCGAGATAACTACCTCATATTAAGCTCATATCGTTATTTGAACGATACCATAACTGAATCACACGTTTTTAAAATTTTTGTCTGTCTGTCTGTCTGTCTGTTTGAAAAGGCTAATCTTTGGAACGGCTGAACCGATTTTGACGGGAATTTCACAGGCAAGTAGAGGATTGACCAGGGCGTAAAATAGGCTACTTTTTTAACCGACTTTTAAAAAGGGAGTTGTGTTTTTCTACCTATGTACACCGAAATCTCCGAGATTTCTGAACCGATTTGCGTCATTTCTTTTTTAATCGATAGAGGAACTTTGCGACATTGTTTCATAAAAAATTTGGAGTCCAACTCCTCAATCCTGATGCTGCAGGGGATCTGACCAATCCACGCGGGCGAAGCTGCGGGCATCAGCTTTTGGGAATATATATATATGTAACTAACTTGCCAGCTGCCACTAAGAGATTGAGCGTTCCAATAATGCCAGTAAAAACCGACAATTATACTGCCCTACGCCTTCCAAGGTAGCCCGCTTCCATAGATCGCAGTCAAGGGCTAACTTGTTCTCAAATAAAATATTATTTTCTAAGAGTTTCTATAAACTTACTTCTTTCTCCCTTGCTCCGAGAACAACAGCGAGGTTGCTGTCTTTGATCATCTGCTGAGCGAATGCCAGATTCTTTCTTTCCTGCTCCTCTCGCTCTGCGCGCTTTTCTGCTACTTGTCGCTCGAGGAATGGCAGATCCACCTAAAACATAATATCATACACGGAACGTAGAAGAACTACTTAACATCTACTTTTTGAAAGGCATTCCTAACCATTGGTAGATGCATTTTCGACGATTCAAAAGTAGGTACCTAGGTATTTGTAAAATTTTAATTGAATCCATGCGAAAGTGTGTGTCTGTCTGTCTATCTGTCTGTCTGTCTGCTAGTTTTTCTAATTGATGAATAGTACGGAGCTAACTTACCTCCCGGCGAAGGATATAGGCTACTTTTATCCCGGAAAATTAAAGAGTTCCCACGGGATTCTTAAAGACTCATCCATTTAACTGATTTAGGTATATGTATGAAATTTGGTACAGACGTAGCTTGCATCCCGGAAACTGGCATAGCGAAGTTTTTATCCCGGAAAATCAAAGTGTTCCTTCGGGATTTTAAAAACCTAAATCCACAGGGACAAAGTCGCGGGCGTCGCGGGCATCTAATAAAAAATGTTTTCATTTACTTATTTATTTAGATTTATGTTTCCTAAGTATCTACGAGTGCCACTCACACCAATTTTCCTGTTCCTGGCGTTGAAGATCCGGGATCTTCTCTCCAACTCGCATTGTCTCCTCCTTTCTCTATTCTGAGCCTCCTTCCGATCCTGAGCATTGGCAATCTGTAGCTTCAACATGACTATGTATGACTTTCCAAAAAGCCTTCGCAACTGAGAAAAGTATACGAAATGTATAAAAAACCTTAAAAAACGCTCGCGGTGTACACCGACATGGATTTACATTTATATCGCTTGCGGTCAATGATTTAATAATAATAATGGTTGTCATAGCAACCATGTCAACTAAATTCGTATTTTATTGACATCTGAAAATCGGCTGAAAATGGAAAACCAGGAAAACCCTTATGTACTCTCTTTGTACCTACACTATGTAATTTCATCATATCTATGAATTTCATCGAGAGAAATAAATGTAGTAGCAAGTGTAGTAGAGAAAGGCTGTTAGCATTCGAACATGATTCGAACCTAGAACTTTTGGTAAGAAAAGTGTCCTGAAAGGAAAACTGTGGCTTCTCTCTTAACTGGCATCATAATAGTTGATTTTGCATGAAATTATGCTGCTTTCAATATTATAGAATAGTGGAAAAAAACTTTTCAGAATTCAGACGAAATGAGAGTTTTTTAGTAATGTAATTAGGTACGGTTTTCAATTTTTTCTTTTACTTGTGCTATAAATTATAATACACGCCCAGGGTTCTATGTCAACGGAAAGTAATTACCTAATAGGTTTTAATTCCCGAGTCTTAACAGACACGACATACAGACAGACAGGCAAACACAGGCAGACAACGAAGTGATCCTATAAGGATTCCTTTTTCTTTGGAGGTATGGATTAAAAACTACTAAATTTTCAGGCGCAACAACATTGAAAATGCGGCGACGCGAATTTTGCCTCTCGTGCGTCGTAACTCGTACGCGATATCGTTCATCGTATAGTAGAGGAGTAGACTGTAGAGTTACGCCGAGCACAAACAAGGTTAGCTCATTCGCTCGATGAGGTAACCTCGCTACGACGTATTTCGTGCTCGAGCGAGCTTCGCGTATCTCGGAAAATCAACCGGTGCTAAAAAAAAATATCAATAAAAAAAGTGTTGCCATAAATTACAGTGTAATTATAATTATTAATTAATTAAATAAAAATTGTGTGTACTGTGCGGTTAAATTAAATGGGTTGATATTGAGTATGACGAGTGTTTTGAAGAAATCTAGAGGCAGTAAAGGAAAATCGGAATCCATGCAAGAAGATTTACCGTCTAGGTGGTATGTCAGGCCGCACAAGGCCGAGGACTCTGGGAAGTTGATCAAGTTTATAGATGAGAATATCATTGGAAAAGGGGATTCGTTCTGCGGGCCTTTTGGACGACGAAAAGGTATTTTTTTTAAATAATATTTTTTTTTGGCAATCGCGCCGAGAGAG
Organism: Maniola jurtina; assembly: GCF_905333055.1. Lineage (NCBI taxonomy): Eukaryota > Metazoa > Arthropoda > Insecta > Lepidoptera > Nymphalidae > Maniola > Maniola jurtina. The sequence goes on along the minus strand of NC_060049.1, from coordinate 8,645,362 downwards.
GAGAGTAGATTGTAGCAACTTCTGAAAATTGTACTACGCAATTTATTTTTCGTATACATAATTAATTTATACCTACTGTAGACACAAATAGCTCTAGATAGGTGAAATGTTGTGAAAAAAAACACTGACTAGGTATGTTTAGATTTTTTTAGGGGTTCGTATCCAAAGGCTAAAAACGGCATCCTATTTATGTCACTCTGCTGTCTGTCTGTTTGTCCGCGGTCACAGGTCTCTAACGCATAGACTACAATATTGGTATATGGAATAGAACGCTGACTCAAACCAAATATTGAACTAGAAATTCAATTAAATTATTTTTCAGGGGGGGGACGGGACTCCCATATATGAAAAAAGAGCCGAAAAAAATTGTTTTCTTACCCTAACATGCGGGTAGTGATGATGATGATGACGATGATAAAAAATTAACTCTAGTATAAGATATCAATTTAAAAAAGTTATGGCATAGCAGTTGCTGTGATAAATATAAAATCGTAATGCCTCTATCTTCAATAGAGAAGAAATAAAAATATGAAAATTGGATTCCAAAAAATTCCACAGTTTATTTCACGAAACTTGAAAATTCGTCATAATATTATCACATTCCTGAACACACATGCATACTTAAATATGTTTTTGCGCTCTATATTTTTACAAGCTAGCCTCCAGCTGATTTGCATGACGCATGCTATCCAACCACACTTATTCAAATAGCATTTACGTAATTAGGTATGTAAGTACGGAAAATAAATGAATGGTAAAAACTGAAAATACATAAAACATAATATTATAGAACACGCTTATGTTTAAGGACATGCGATTACGCCCTAGGCGTTGCTAGGTCGACATATTATAGGCATAGGTTGGTAGGTACGCGACTGGTCAACATGGCAATCGGGGTATGAGGCGACGGGACGCCCCGCACCCCTTACTTCACCCGCGTTATCCCGCACCGGGATAGCACCGGTGCTAACCCGGTGCGGAATGTAGAAGCAACCCTACCTAATATTAGGGCAGTAGCCCTAATATTAGGTAGGGTTGCGAAATTGCTGAATTACAAATATTTTTTCATGCACAAAAAAATAATAAAATTGCATTAATGACAGTCAAACTATTTTGCTTGTTTTCGTAAGACCAACTTTACGAAAAGACGTGGTAAATTTATTACCCACCAATATAGTGTGGAACACTTACAGATTTTGAAAATTATTTCACTACCTAGTAAAAATAAAACCGACTTCAATAACCACGAACACTAAGAAGTAAAAATTAATTTTTTTTTCTACGTATTTTATGTGTACCTAATGTATTATGAAGTCGAGCGAGCATAAAAAAGAACTAGAAATCCAAGTGTGAAGCTCGCTCGACTTCATACATACTCGTACATTACACGTGTAGAAACAAAAATATTTATTTACTTTTTAGTGTTTGTGGTTTTTGAAGTCGGTGTTTTTTTTTCTTATTTTATTTTTTTAATATCACAATTTTTAGTGGCCCCACTGTACTTAAATATGTTATGCCTAGGTCAAAACCTACTGTTTACTAAGCTATTACACTGATCGCGAGCAATTTATTTTATTTTTAATTTTATTCACTATTGAGGAGTTCTTTTCACCAAATTTATATGGAACCACCTGCAAAGCGTATACCCTTTCAAACAAAAAATCTAATCCAAATCGGTCCAGACGCCTTTGAGTAATGGGGAAACATACATTAAAAAAACCGACATTTTATTTTACAAGAATCAGAGATTCCTACGAAAATTATAGTAATAAGCAAAGCCGGGGCTCGCTAGTTAGTCTATACATATAAAGTAAGTTGGCAGCCCTACATTCTAATACCGTAGACGTATGTTGGGTACATTGACATGATGAATGTGTTTGCGTATCAAACGCGTCAGCCACTCAGCAATGTCAGCATATTGTCGTCTTCACAAACATTCCTGAACTGAAATAGATGCAAATTGAAATAGCCATCGTCTTTCTAACGCCTTTTATGATAATAAAATAGCGAGCAAACGAGCAGGCGGGTCACCTGATGTTAAGTGATTACCGTGTTTAGCGGTGCGGGCGTAGAAAAAGGGCCATCATCATCAAGCCATCGCCGCACCGGCTCATAAATACATATAGTTCGCGAAAGGTCAACATGGCAATCGAGGTGGAGACGCCACGCATACCCGCACAGCGTATCCGGCAACGCATTGGCTGTTCCTTTGGTTTGGCGCTGCAACCGCGCCGGTACCCACCTGCTCGTTTGCTCGCTATTTATAAAAAAAGAAAGAGAAGTGAAAAAGAGAAAGAGAAAAGAAAGGGTAGAAAAGAGAATCATTTCGTTTTCGAAAATCCCGAGCATAAATAATGTTTCCGTAGCATGCTGAGAGAATGACTTGGGAGTTTGTGGAATTGTACACCGGACAAGACTCAATGTCAGTGCATGTCCACGTTTCGGCACACCGAGTAATTACTGCTACTAGCAGTCTGCTAGGTCGCACTGTCTGTCTGTTTTGTCTGTATGCATTGTGGTACTATGTGCGTAGTTTGCCCACCTGGAGTTTTATAATATCTTTGCATTTCCTCTATTACAAAACTTAAACTAATTTGTTATTTGTTTGTGCGTGCACCACACGAAATCATTGGACCGATTGAGGCGAAACTTTCACAGTTCGTAAGCAATAACTTAGTCAGACTTAGGTAGGTAAGAGATATCATACTGCACTGAGTTGGATCACAATCGATAATAGAACCTGACCTCTCAACTTTGACCCAATTTTCAAGCGTTCAAGGTCGAAGAAGCCAATGCTAGTTTTTTATAAAGACATAATTTTCAATAGTTTCTTTCCAACAGGGCGCAGAATTTCACCTATTATGTATTCTGGAATGAAAAGGGAAAGTCGCCAAAACTTAATCCTCAAAACTCAATTTTTGTGGCTTACACCAACTGTGGCTAACTACACTAAAAATAAAAGAAAAGCGATAAGTAATTTTATTATTCTAATAACTGTCACATAATTTTCCAAATGACGCAAGCGTTATCTTTTTATTAACATGGGGTATGTTCTAGATCTTAGGTATATTTTAGTCACGTATGAAGCCTATATTGTGCCACTCAAGTTCCAATATATGTTATTAGAACCTTATAAATACTCGTATGCTTATATGCTCTTGGTAATGGGTGCCTCATTTCTAGCCTCAATGTTAGAAACCTGACTAAATTGAAAAGTCTAAAACTAATGCAAACATTTTCCACCCTTTTACGCAAAGAAGTTTAAAAAAATAGGACTGCTTTTAGACTTTTCAATTGAGTTTAGAGATTTGTGAACAAAATGGAACTATAACTCAGCTTAACATTATTACCTACTATGGTACATTAAGCTTAGATGAGTAGTTGTATTTCTAAGTATTTTACGGTTTTCCAATTTCCAGTATACACCATAATTAGGGTTCCGTACCTCAAAAGGTCCGTCCGTCCGTCCATCGTGTCAGTCAAGAAAACCTATAGGGTACTTCCCGTTGACCTAGAATCATGAAATTTGGCAGGTAGGTAGGTCTTATAGCACAAGTAAAGAAATAAATCCGAAAACCGTGAATTTGTGGTTAAAGCATTAAAAAAAATTAAAATTTGATTAAATTTTCGAATTAATATGTATTCAATTGGGGTATCGTATGAAAGGGCTTTACCTGAACATTCTAAAACAGATTTTGATTTATTTTTTAGCGTGTTGAAAAAATACCCGAGTACGGAACCCTCGGTGCGCAAGTCCAACTCGCACTTGGCCGGTTTTCTTTCTGTGCGTTCACAACTGTCTCATTTCCTGAAAACCAAGGCCTGACCTTCTGAATCTATTTAGCTCTATATTTATAAAATAACCGATTTTCATCAATGAGTATGTTTACGCGTGCTAAGCAACGGAAACGAACGTGATAGAAACCAGATGGAATTATATGCCGGGCTGTGTTTATCAGTATCCGACTAATAAGATTAATTTGTACAAAGTTACACAAATTACGTGGCTCTACAATTCAACATGAACTGGAAGTCAATAAAATCTATTTTTCCGTTTCATCGTCATCAATCGCTTATTCTTATTTTTACACGTCCACTGCTGGACATAGATAGACAGATCTTAGATCTAGTCTTTATTGCACATAAAAACACATGTAAAGGAACACAGCACAGAAAGCAGAAAACAGAAAAAACAATTGTGTGCAAAGGCGGCCTTATTGCTTAGAGCAATCGATACCAGGTAACCTACATAGGTATACAAGGTATACACTAGCTGTGCCCGCGACTTCGTTCGCGTGGAATAGTGACTTTTCGGGCAGCATGTACGTTAAAAATATTCGCCGTGATTCTTTAAATTGACATAACTTTTTATTTATGAACCGATTGACATGAAATAAACACTAAATGTTAAGTGAAGCTTACTACAATATATTAGTGAAAACCGTATCTAAATCGAATAAGCCGTTTCTGATATTAGCGTGCACAAACACACAGACAAACAGACAGACAAAAAAAAAATTAATTATAATTTCGGGTTCGGCATCGATATAATAACAACCCCTGCTACTTTTTTTTATATATTTCCATTGTACAGACACCGCTTTTCTACAATTTTATTATATGTATAGATATAGGTAGGGCATAGGTTTCTTGTAGAAACTTCCATACGCCACGGTCTTGCGCCGGCTGAATTCAGCGGCTCCCTGCGACTCGTTGTCCTATTCTGTCTACTTAGTGGGGGTGTTCTAACGCTACGCTCTCTGATGCAAGGTCGCCATACCAGCACCTTTGGGACCCCAAATAAAAAGAAAAGCTGACTGACTGACTGACTGACTGCTCTATCAACGCCCAGCTCAAACTACTAGACGGATTTCGACATGCAGATTGCTATTGCGACATACAAACACTCGCTAAGAAAGTATTTATGAAAATTCAACCCCTAAGGGGCTAAAATAGGGGTTACAAATTTGTATAGTCCACACGGACATAAGCTAGTAGGATACTGGATGTGAGTCGCTAATTTAAATATTGATAGACAGAAAGCTGTGTTAAAACTGTTAACTTCCTCTTAAGGTTTCGATAAAAAACTCGGGTGAAAGGCATTCAACGAAAAAACAGGTTCTATGGGTAATAGTTCCTGGCAGACGGGAGCAAAAACCTCCATGGCACTATATATAAGAATACATGTTTATATCAATCTGAGCTTTATAATTATGGTATTAAATATCAAATTTATATGCAAATATTTTTTTGTAAACGGTAGTTTACGAGGCACGGAGAAATTATCAACTTTTGTTTTTTTTTAATGCTTTTCCGTGTTTTTGGGATGAAGATACTTGGTGGTTTTATTTAATTTACGAGGGACATAATGATGTATGTCATTTTATACCCCTTTCAAGTTGGCACAGTTCTAGTGATCTCTCTTTGATCGTGTCGGATTGCCGTCCTCCAACTGGCTATGAGAGTGAAGGAATAGAGAGTGCATCTGTGTTTTGTGTGTTGCACGTTAAGTAGGTAGTTTAGTTAGTTACCAGTGCAATTTCAATCGACGACTTTTTACATATCTGCCCAAAAAAAGTTAGTACCTAATAGGTACTTATCAGGGTTCGTGTAGGTAGGTATACCTATGTGAGTTCCTTTATTCCACGATATTTTCTTATGCCGCCGCTACATTAACGGCCATTAACGCGTTTTTCAACGGCATTTTCCGTTAACCGTAGGTGTAGCCACGATCAACGCGGTAATTTGATCAACGGCATTCACATTGCCGTTTGGCGTTAGACGATTTCAAAACCCAATTCAATTGGCATGAGACGTTCAAGTCCCTCAAGGGTGAGGGTCACTCAAATTAACGCGTGGATTATCGGCGGAATTCTCGCGATAATTATGGCGTTGTTGGGCATTGGTGGCCCCGAGCATTAGAAATGTCTGAACAGTGGGATGTATCGTTAGAATCCTAACGTCATCCCGAGTGACACTGATTATAATTTTTTTGAAAATTCAATATTATTAATTTAAGTATCACTTGTTAATTTAATTACTCAGCGATTACGGTTAAAATTATTATTGATTGTGGCATTGTGGCTTGAATATTAAATATTACTCGTGGGTAGGGAAGTGTAGGTACTTACTTTATTTATTGTGTTGTTTACAAACACGCTATGTTGACGTGTTCAAAGGATGTTCGTATCGAGTTACGCAATGAAATGCATCAAATAAATTGTGTTATAAGCGCGGAATATTACTAGGTTACGTTAGGTTTGCGTTAATATTAGACAGATAGTACACCATGCTACTTACCTATCTGAAAAAAAAATTAAGTGCCAACTTTATGGGAAATTATTCAATAGACGAAGCATAGGTGCCTACTTGATTGTGCTTGCGATTGCACAGCTCGTGTGTGCTGCTTACCCTTATACTTATCTTTTTTTTTTGTTTAGGGGGGGGGGGGGGGGGGGGCTCTTCTGGAGATACCCGATGTCCTGGGAAATACATCGGCTTATATTATAGGACTAGCTGACGCCCACGACTTCGTCTGCGTGGATTTAGGTTTATCGAAATCCCGTGGGAACTCTTTAATTTTCCGTGATAAAAAGTAGCCTAGGGGCTAATCCAGGATATTATCTATCTCCATTTCCTGCCAAATCCGTCCAGTAGTTCTTGCGTGAAAGAGTAACAAACATACACACAAACTTTTGCCTTTATAACATTAGTGTAATAATATCTACCTACTAGTTTTAGTACCTCCTCGGTGGTAGACCTCCTCCTCCACCCTCACCGCTTATTGGGAGGCTCCGAGATCTCTTACGCGATGCCCAGTGCTTAACCTTATGATGAATAGCTGTTTTGCCTTTTTAAATTCAAATCAAGGACATATGAAGACGCTGATTCTAGATCATTCACAAATAGCGTGAAAGAGAATACATAACATCATCAAGTTCATGAAATATTAATGATCTATCTATGTACCAACTACCTAGTATATTTAAACGTATCATTACAAGTCTATCAAGCTTAAACTGTGTGCTAAATACTAAACGCTTTATTATGTATTCTAATAATGCTAACAGGAATTACTAAACACTGTCATATTAGCCAGATAATGAGCTCCTATGCATACTTAGTAGGTACACAAACATGTGTTGTACCTGTTTATAGGACGCGTGCTACAGCTATTATGATACAAACACGAGGCAAGTAACAGTATCACCACCTGTCTGACGTAGTGGTGAGCGCGATGGTCTTATATCTTAGTGGGAGGTGGTTCGATTCCTGTCAAGGGCAATTTGTCAGTTTTGCTTAATTAGCTCTGGTAGGCGATTCGCTAACTCAGTGACTAACAATGGACGATAGCCACCGACGTAGGTTGGTTGGTTATACATTGCTGGTTCACTGGGTCATATTAAAATATTTTTTTGTAGAAAACCTTCAATGGATTAAAAAATGAGCTCGGTGGCTATCAGTCAGTGTTAGGCACTAAGTTAGTGACTCACCCTGCTGGTCTGGTCGGAGGCTTCAACCGTTGGTACTACCCTGAAGGATTTAGCGTTTCAGAATGCCACCAGTCAAAGTAGAAACCAATGAATTTTATAAAAGCTGTCAAGCCAGCTAACCTATTTACATGGCAGGTTAGTTCGCATCCGCTTCCAACTTAAACTTCACTTAACTTAGATAACATATCTATTCAAAACACAATGATTCTTTCTCAATGTTTTTATTTTTTTAAGACTTTTTAAAATATTTCACTAAAATCAGTTGCTCTTAGTTTCTGAAAAAGTGTGTTTTTAGTTGAAAAAGTTTTGATATAGGGGTACTATATATATATACGTAAGTTACTACGTAAATATAAGGAAAACTAGTTGCTGTATAATACTTGGCTGTATAATAGTATTGTGTTTTAAAATCTCGCGGATACAAGCATCTATATAATGTTATCAATTTACAATAGCATTGGAAGCCTGTTTTGTTTTATAACATGTCCTATGTACCTATATGCATTAGTCTATGCATATAGGTACCTACCATTTGATTAACGCTAAATACCTGCATTAATTTACCTGAACAAGATAATACTTACATGGTTAGATGCTTACTACAACCTTGGATGTACTCGAACTATTTATAGGTATCACACTAATATTATAAAGGCGAAAGTTTGTATGTGTGTGTGTGTGTGTGTGTATGTTTGTTACTCCTTCACGCTAAAACTACTGGACGGATTGGGCTTAAATTTAGAATGGAGATAAATTATACTCTGGATTAGCACATAGGCTACTTTTTATCCTGGAAAATCAAAGAGTTCCCACGGGATTTTTAAAAAACTACATCCACGCGAACGAAGTCGCGGGCATTAGCTAGTATAATATATATCTCTCATAGTTACAGTGTTGCAATGCGATGCGCATAGTAAAATGAAAATCAAAAGTTTTTTCTTTAAAATTGACCAACGCTCAGTGCATTGCAAACTATCACACTATATTATAAAGGAGAAAGTTTGTATGTGTGTGTGTGTGTATGTTTGTTACTCCTTCACGCAAAAACTACTGGACGGATTGGGCTGAAATTTAGAATGGAGATAGATTATACCCTGGATTAGCACATAGGCTACTTTTTATCCCGGAAAATCAAAGAGTTCCCACGGGAATTTTAAAAAACCTACATCCACGCGAACGAAATCGCGGGTATTAGCTAGTCACACATAAATGTTGATTTGTTGCTGTTTAATTCAAAACGATTATATAATTTTAGCTATAAACAGTTAAACATGATCACCACTCCCAAGAAAACTACATAAACGGTAAAATTATGTAACTAAGCACATTACACATAATTACGCAAAACGACCGGCAGACATGAAGGCGACTTGGCATGATAGAGATGACTTCATTTACTTGGATATTTTAGAATTCCATCATTTTTAGAATTCCACAATCCGTAGACACCTTTCTATGTTTTGTGCAGTCCTCCCGTCCGTCCTTCCGTCCATCTGTCCGTCCAGTATTTTATTTTAGTATTAGTAAGCGCCCTGGGCGAAATTTCTAAGGCATCTTCTCTTCTACGGTGTTAGAGGCACAGGGCAGCCAGCATCACTAAATGAGCCCTCTGGCCGAAAACGAACAAAAAATGATAAAGTCATCATGCCATATACGCACGAGCGAAGCAAGAGCAAATATTTTTCTTTAAGTTTAACCATTACTATGACTACTTCAACTACTTGTATAGCTTTTCACTCTTTTGTTCGGCGTCCCTTTATATTTGAGGCTTGGAAAGACGCTCAGTTGCGTACAACCCTCATCCCGCTATTGTCAGTATATCTATGTCACAGTCATTTTATTCAGAAACTATTCCATGTGTAAGTTATTGATACCGGATCAGACTAGATGCATAGTCGACTTCACAAGTAGAGTGCTACTAACACTAATTATTCATGTCTGTTGGTGTATATTACATGGCACTCCAAACTATTTTGGCAAAATATGAGCTCCGATAGAACGGGTGATTATTAATAAACAAACTCACACAGAACTATCATAGATATTTTATTCGATTGGCAGACATTAGGGCGTCTTAGCATGAGACAAACATCTTCATTTTCCGCGTTTTCCTCACATTGTGTTACTTTATAATTATTATACTTACATACTAATATTATATTGTGATGTAAATTGTAAAATCTTGTGTTGTTTGTTGTCTTGGCAAAGGATTCGCTCGTTATCGCTTCACCTTGAATTTATAGCGAGTAAATTTTCTAATTTATGTATATTATGCTAGCTTCTATCGTGTATCTTCTACATAGTGTAGAACATAATCGCTTCTCGCCGTGTATCTGTCACTCTGTTCTGTAGGCTCAGATCTTTTAAATTACGTAACATATTTTAACTAAATTATAATAATATATTTTAGTTATTATATTACGAGTATAATAATTTTTTTAAGGTTTTTAGTTTGAGGTTCATTGTTTTAATAAAATTACATGTTTTTTAACTTCAACTAAACAAGTGTAAATTAAAAATTCATAACACCCCCGACAAAAGAAGGTTACAGTAACTAGAAAAGAGCTGATAACTTTCAATCGGCTGAACCGATTTACTTACATAATAACTAAGAACACTCTCAATCAAGCTACCTTTCACACAAAAAAAAAACTAAATTAAAATCGGTTCATTGGTTTAGGAGCTACGATGCCACAGACAGATACACAGATACACACGCCAAACTTATAACACCCCTCTTTTTGGGTCGGGGGTTAAATTAAAACTAAATAAGAACCTCGTCAATCACACTAATATTATAAAGGCGAAAGTTTGTATGTGTGTGTGTGTGTGTGTATGTTTGTTACTCCTTCACGCAAAAACTACTGAACGGATTTGGCTGAAATTTAGAATGGAAATAGATATTATCCTGGATTAGCACATAGGCTACTTTTATCCCGGAAAATCAAAGAGTTCCCATGGGATTTCGAAAAACTTAAATCCACGCGGACGAAGTCGCGGGCATTGGCTAGTTCATTATAAATTACAATAAATATACTGCGAAAAATTTATTTGACCCCTAGTGTCTTTGTTTTGCGTAACTAAACGACCTTCTCAGCATGTTTTGTGTCGCGTTTCATTCAATTACGTTACGAGTAGCGCCGTGTTATCTGTGGTGTTATCGCACCCCAGTGTTTTCATTAACTTGACATTTGGCTTCGCCTTTGATAAGAGCGGGAAGGATAGATTAAATTCACTTTTGTTATCACTTTATATGTGTTTTTGCTGACCGTGGCTAGTATTTTAATCATATTAACTGGAAGTTAAATATTAACTGGGCATTTTTTGGTTAATTTACTAGCGCGTGGAACTCGAACGTTTTTACAGAAACCACAGGCGATGAGAATCGCACTAGGGTTAGTTCTCTAAGGAGGAATTTACTTCATCGTGAGGAATCTGAAAGCCGAACAGTTTTTAGCCCCCGACCCAAAAAGAGGGGTGTTATAGTTTGACGTCTGTATCTGTGTATCTGTCTGTGGCATCGTAGCTCCTAAACTAATGAACCGATTTTAATTTTTTTTTTTTTTGTTTGAAAGTTAGCTTGATCGAGAGTGTGCTTAGCTATAATTCAAAAAAATCAGTTCAGCAGTTTGAAAGTTATCAGCTCCTTTCTAGTTACTATAACCTTCACTTGTCGGGGTGTTATAATATTTTAATTTACACTTGTCCATAATGTTCTCAAAGGTGTGTGAAGTTCGTTAGTGCGCACTTGACTATTGTAATGAACTACAGCCTAAACTCTAGGTCCGTGTTTAATTGTGGTGGTGCGTGCCGGGGATCAAACCCCCGACCCTATAAACACGTCTATAGGAGACCGACGTTTTAACCACTAGGCTATCACCGCTTAGCTTTTTGTCGTTACCTAGGTTAGGTATTTTTCTATCCAAAAGTAACTTCAATTTATTCTTATTCTACAGCATTATTTATTCGCTCGAAAATAGATTGGTGTGATTCAGCAATATGTATACTTACAGCGTAGTACTATTATATTATTTCTGTGTTTACAGCTGTACAAATTTCCGAGAATAAATTTTATTTGTTTTTGTTACAGGTAAAATATATACATCGTGCCCAATGCTCATAAAACATTCCAATAAGCATGCAATAGAGAATGACTTGTCGAACCAAAGGTGATTTACATGTTACAAAATATAATTGTTCCTAGAAACCCAGAGTCTAGACTACCATACGGATAATAAACCCATACCTATCTACATATAGAACCTAATACTACGTAATACCAAGGCCTTGCTGTAGACACCGTACCTACATCGGTCTTGACCCGTCCGTAGATCAAAACTGTTTCAACTTAAAAATATTGCCTTTTGTTTAGCCCCCCACCCAAAAAGAGGGGTGTTATAAGTTTGACGTGTGTATCTGTGTATCTGTCTGTGGCACCGTAGCTCCTAAACTAATGAACCGATTTTAATTTAGTTTGTTTTTGTTTGTAAGGTAGCTTGATCAAGAGTGTCTTAGTATAATCGAAGAAAATCGGTTCAGCCGTTTGAAAGTATTCAGCTCTTTTCTAGTTTTCTTATAGAGGTTTTTGTGTCGGGGTTTTTTTTAAATTTCGAATTATTATCCAATATCCACACAATTTAAAAGGCTACGAAGTGATTTCAATTTCTAAGTATGAATAATTTCCTATGGTACTGATTTTTGTTTAAATTGATAATTCAAATATATTAAACTTATCATCTTTCGGTACATGTTATGCTCCAAACCGAGGAGCGGCAAATTGTATTAAAATGTAAAACAAAACTCATTGGCCCCTCCTTGGCATGCGTAATATTATGCGTGTTTAATTGTCGTGTCACTGTTTTTAATTAAGTATTTACAGTACATAAAAAATTAAAAACCTATATCCACGCGAATGAAGTCGCGGGCATCAACGTGTTAATAATAAATTAGGAAAGTTCTCGACTGTCGTCTCACCTGGTGGTTAGTGGTGACTGATCTGATAGGAGGAGATACAAGGTAGTTTTATTAAAACCCTAACTCTAATCGGTTTTTACGCGGCATTATCTGAACCGAATGCTATACCTATTTGGGGCCATAGCACTAACACAGTAGATAGGTACAAAGTACAAAACACAGAAATATAAAGAGAAAATAACACAAGTACTTAGTTACTTAGTCTTAATCGTCAGCCCTTTACCGTTTCGTCCTTTAGATAAGCAAAAAATGTAAAATCCAGAAATCGACAATTTAGATAGTAGTCAGATCATCCTGGCTAGATAATGATGCTAACCGCGGGAAATGAATAAGTAATAATTTTCATAATTAACTCCACCCAAACACCGACTTAACAATAATTAATATGTCTCATTATAATATGACTAGCTGATGACCGCGTCTTTGTCAGCGTGGATTTAGGTTTTTAAAATACTGTGGGAACTCTTTGATTTTCCGGGATAAAAAGTAGCCTATGTCACTCTCCTAAATCCATGGAAAAAATCACGCCGATTCGTTGCTCCATTGCGGCGTGATTGAAGGACAAATCTATATGTATAAAAGGAAAAGTTGACAGATTTTTACTGACTGACTGACTGATTGACTGACTGACTGATCTATCAACGCACAGCTCAAACTACTACACGGCTCGGGCTGAAAGGCATGCAGCCGGGCTAGCATGGGCAGTAGATAAAAATTATATCCCCGATTATATCCACTGATTTCTATGACATCAGTGGATATAATCGGGGGATATAATTTTTATCTACTGCCCATGCTAGCCGGGCAGATAGCTATTATGACGTAGGCATCCGCTAAGAAAGGTTTTTGATAATTCAAACCCGGGGGTAAAAAAGGGTTTGATATTTGTGTATTCCATGCGGGCAAAGTCGCGAGCATAAGCTATAGTCAACAAACAAACAAAACCAAATATAGTAATATTATAATATAGTAATATTATAATATAGTAATATTATAATATTACTATATTATAATATGCGAAATTTTGCTTGTTTGTTGATGATGTTCTGCTATTTCTGATAGGAAATTGATAGCATTTGCATTTTTTACATTAAAATTATATCGCTGGAAGGAAGTTTTGCAATCCGCGGTGTTTACTTCGACTAATAATGTATAGATTAACGAATTTACATATTATTATAATGGTTTTAAATAATTACTTGGTCTGCTTTAATCCAGTTAATTGGTCTTAATTACGAGGTACCTTAGAAGTATTGCAACTTTCATGAATAGGTACTAGTCTCAGAGACGACCGTAAGACTTGCTATATTATTGTAAATTGTACATTTGAAAAGAGCAACCGCCGAGTTTCTTGCTGGTTCTTCTCGGTAGGAACAGCATTCCGAACCAGTGGTAGATTATTTTGACGATTCAAAAGCACTTGTAAAAGTTTAATTGAATAAAAATAATTTGAATTTGAATTTGAATTTGAATTTTATAAGGTCTATACATTCCGTTTTATATTTTAAATAAAAACCGGCCAAGTGCGAGTCGGACTCGCGCACTGAGGGTTCCGTACTCGGGTATTTTTATCGACATTTTGCACGGTAAATCAAAAACTATTAGGCACAAAAATGAGTAAAATATGTTTTCACGCACTTGGCCGGTTTGTTTAGATTTAACATCGTCCACGTCAGGTCATTTTTAACCCCCGACCCAAAAAGAGGGATGTTATAAGTTTAACGTGTGTATCTGTGTATCTGTCTGTGGCATCGTAGCTCCTTAACTAATGAACCGATTTTAATTTAGTTTTTTTTTGTTTGAAAGGTGGCTTGGCTTGATCGAGAGTGTTCTCAGCTATAATCCAAAAAAATCGGTTCAGCTGTTTGAAAGTTATCAGCTCTTTTCTAGTTACTGTAACCTTCACTTGTCGGGGGTGTTATAAATTTTTAATTTACACTTGTTTTGTGTATATTTAGATAAATAGATAAGACACATACATACATAGACTGCTAAAATCATAACCCTAGCTTCTCGCTTTGCCGTAGTCGGAAAAAAAAGTGTCCAATAACAAAGTGTCTATATTTTTAGCAGTCAAACAGTTGCCTATATTTATCTACGTTTAAAAATAAAAATAAGCAAGCGATTCAAATAACTACGAAAGCTAATCTGTGCATCCACTTTCAGCAAACGAATGTTGTTTGAAATAATATCACGTTTCTACGTTTCAGCTAATTGCTTGGTATTTTAAAAACTGGGGCAGAGGTTAACGTACCATAATATATCTACCTAAAGACGAGTATTGATTTGTGACAAGGTTTTTTTGCATTAGGTGACTAAGAATATTCGTTAGTATACTAATCGTAGCTATTTTATTAACCCCCGACCCAAAAAGAGGGGTGTTATAAGTTTGACGTGTGTAGACGTGTGTATCAGTGTATCTGTGTATCTGTCTGTGGCATCGTAGTTCCTAAAGTAAAGAATCGATTTTAATTCAGTTTGTTTTTGTTTGAAAGGTGGCTTGATCGAGAGTGTCTTAGCTATAATCCAAGAACATCGGTTCAGCCGTTTGAATGTTATCAGCTCTTTTCTAGTTACTGTAACCTTCACTGTGTGTGTTATAAATTTTTAATTTACACTTGTAAATATCTCTACTAACCTTATATTGATATACTTATAGAGAAAAACGTATTAGTACAATAAACATAAAATCACGTGGTCGCTAACTATATAGGTCTCTTATAGCTCATAGTTATTCAACGGGCGAGGAGAGCGGGCGGAGGAGGAGGAGGAGGAGGGCGGGCTTGGAATTTCTCTACGCGATTGAAACAGAAATGAGAAGATCCGTAGGAGAACCAGAGTAACCCACATAGCTCAGCGAACTTCGAAGCCGAAGGGGCACATAAGTATTTCGATAGACGCTAGGGACCCACGAGGTGTTGAAATGGGGATCTATCACGGATAGCGCACTGGATGATCCTCCACTAGGTGGATCATCAAGATCAACCCGTTTCCACTCCACTACTGAGTACGGGTCTCCTCTCAGAATGAGAAGGGTTTAGGCCATAGTCTGCCACGCTGGCTCAATGCGGATTGGCAGATGTACTCAATAGATTGGTAGATGTCTCCATGTACACAAAGGTGTGTGAAACACACCTTACGTTGTAACGTACGTCTCCATGTACACAAAGGTGTGTGAAACACACCTTTGTGTACATGGAGAACTCTCAGACATGCAGGTTTCCTAACCATGTTTTCCTTCACCGTTAAAGCAAGTGATAATTAATTACTTAAAACGCACATAACCGAAAAGTCAGTGGTGCGTGCCCGGGGTCGAACCCCCGGCCTCCGATAGGAGGCGGACGTTCTAACCACTAGGATATCACAGTTTCAACTAGGTGGATAGAATGACATCAAATGAGTTGTAGGGAGCCGCTGGATTCAGGCGGCGCAAGACCATAGCGTGTGGAAGTCCATACAAGAAACCTATGTCCAGATGTGGACGTATATCAGTTGATAATGATGATGATAATGAAAACTAAAATTGTAGGTTTTTATCTAGCTATCTTTTATATTTTATATGAAAAAAAGTGATGATTGCTCTTTTTCTGCATTTTCCATTACTAAAGTTATTGCTCTAACATACGCGCAGTTTTTAGGACATCCAACCATACTGTAATGCAAATAATTAAAACCGCAAAACAGCAATCTAGACTTTTTTCCACACATCCATCATAATCAAACTTTTGATACTTTTGAGCTCAGTATACATTTATTTATTTATTTATCGATAACACAAAAAGATGTCAACAAAAAAGATATAACGGTTCTTTGCAATTATTTTTTGCGTGGGTGGTATTTAACTAAAGAGATATATAAGAACCATTTTGTAATTTTGATATAATCGTAAGTAGGTACCAACTACTAAGTACCTACATATTATTATATATTTTGTTATGTCGATTCGAAGAAAAGTTTTAATAGCCAGCTATAATTTATTCCTATTATTTTTGATAAAGCTGTGTTCAAGTTATAATTTTAACGAGTTCGTGGAAAATACATTTAATTTATAACTTGATTTTTATAATCTCCAGTGGAAAAATATACGAATCAGGTTTTGAAATCAGACTTGATCGCTTCTTATACAAGTGTAAATTAAAAATTTATAACACCCCCGACGATCCAAAGTATTTGAGTTTTCCAAAACATCATTTTCAAATAAATAATTATGTATTTAGGCAACGTCCATCTTGACAGCTTGACATTTGTCTATTGACATAATATTAAGAACCTAACGGTAATCTAACCTTCTTTTCTACAAGAAAACTAGAAAAGAGCTGATAACTCTTAAACGGCTGAACCAATTTTTTTAGATTATAGCTAAGAACACTCTCGATCAAGCCACCTTTCAAACAAAAAAAACTAAATTAAAATCGGTTCATTCGTTAAGGCGCTACGATGCCACAGACAGATACACAGATACACAGATACACAGATACACAGATACACAGACACACAGATACACAGATACACACGTCAAACTTATAACACCCCTCTTTTTTGGTCGGGGGTTAAAAACTAGAATATAAATAGCTTTTAAATAAAACTAGGGCAGATAAGTAAGAGGGCCAATGAGTAAATACTAAATACTGAGAAAATAATATAAACTTGATTACTATGATGCAGATTTTATGTTATATATTATATATATTAGAGGATGCCCGCGACTTCGTCCGCGTGGATGTAGGTTTTTGAAGATCCCGTGGGAACTATTTGGTTTTCCGGGATAAAAAGTTGTCTATGTCAATAACATGGATGCAAGCTACCTCGGTACCTTTCACACGAATCGGTTGAGCGGATGGGTCTTTAGGAATCCTGTGGGAACTCTTTGATTTTCCGGGAAGTAGCTTAATATGTCCGTCCCCGGGATATAAGCTAACTCTGTACCAAATTTCGTCAGAATCGGTTAAACTGTAGGGCCGTGAAAAGGTAGCAGACGGACAGACAGACTAACACACTTTCGCATTTATATAATATTAGAACGGATTTATTTGTTTCGTTGAAGTCATGGATTTAGGGTTTTAAAATACTGCGGGAATTCTTTGATTTTCCTGGATAAAATGTAGCTTATGTATTAATTCAGGGTGTAAGCCATCAAAGCATTTTTTTTCAGCCAAATCGGTTTAGTCATTGTGGCGTGTAGGAGTAACAAGCATTCAAACTTTCACATTTATTATAAGTATTAAGTAGGATTAATTTTGATTATTTCTTAAAACAGGTTAGCCATAAACAAAGCCTAAATTAACTACCTACTACTAATTAACTACAAATAAAAAAAATAAAGATGGTAGGTAATTTTTATTGGCAATTTTATGCCGTTAGATTCTGTGAATATACAGTTAGACTTTCGTATTGAACTTACACAATTCGGAATAAACTTTTTATTTTATTAACGGGAATAAAAACTTATTGGTCAATGTCCTATGAGTCTCAAATTTTAGTTAGTTATTTGAACTGACAAAAATGCAGACCACGTATCTTACTTTTTAAGGTACCTTACTACCCGAAGGGTGCCAACGGGGCCCTATTACTAAGCCTCCGCTGCCTGTCTGTCTGTCTGCCAGCAAGCTGTATCTCATGAACCGCAACAGGTAGCGAGTTGAAAGTCTATCGTCGCTATTACAACAAATAATAAAAAAACCGGCCAAGTGCGAGCCGGACTCGCGCACCGAGGGTTCCGTACTCGGGTATTCTGTCCGACATTTTGTACGTTAAATCAAAAACTATTATGCACAAAAATAAATGAAAATCTGTTTAAGAATGTACAGGTAAGGCCCATTTATATGATACCCCACTTGGTATAGTTATCTTACTTTGAAAATTAAAACACATTTTAATTTTTTTTTAATGATGTAACCACAAATTCACAGTTTTCGGATTTATTCCTTTACTTGTGCTATAAGACCTACCTACCTGCCAAATTTCATGATTCTAGGTCAACGGGAAGTACCCTATAGGTTTCTTGACAGACACGAACGGACGGACGGACGGACAGACAGACAAATAGACAGACAACAAAGTGATCCTATAAGGGTTCCGTTTTTTCCTTTTGAGGAACAGAACCTTAAAAACCAAGACAAAAGGTTTAAAAAGTACATATTGTTAGGTATATTATAATGTATTATGTTGTGTGAACCCTTCGTGTGTGGGTTCGACTCACACTTGACACATTTTTTTTCCCGGTGTGGTACGTTCTACGTTTTCACATAAACGTAAGCCGATGCCCTCAGGCCTTCGACCTTCGCTTCCCAAAAGCCCAGACGGGATAAGGGATAGGTGCAATGACCTCACAATTGGTTGGAATTAGAAAAAGCTACCGAAATTATAGGGTTACCACTCTCACCGCTTTTTGTCATACAATATTTTACTACACAGATTTTATGTTCCCCAGTTAGTTTCCTAAGTTCCTACTATTTTCCAATAGTACCAATAATAAATCGATACTTCCAATACTGTAGCTGGTGGAGAAAACGGAAGCACGAAAGACATTTCATATTTTAGCAGTGCGTTTAGAAACGAGGAAGGAATAGCTTCGTACGAGTCCGTGGAATTTCGTCTATGTTGGGGTGCTTACTTTATTTTAGAAACACTCGTTTTAAAACAATTAAACATTTTGTCATGTTTTGTTAGAAATAAAAAATGAGTGCCAGCCCTAAAATGATTGACAGTGACTTTTTTACCACAGGGACACCGAATCCGATTGTCCGTTGTAATTTTAATTACGCGAGTATTTTTTTGCTGTCAAAAATAGGAGCTATTAATAGAACTGACGAATCCCTGTCAGACTGCGTGACGCCAGCGGTTTACTGAACCCACCGAATTGTGACAAATGATCTTTAACAGGGCTCTCTCCGTCATTTACTCCATACAATCGTAGTTCCAATTTCATTTCATATTAAGCAACCAAAGTCCATGAAATTTTGCAGACATATTCTAGAAACTGTAATATCTGTAATAATATCTGTGCCTGTGGTGTTTTAGATTTCTCTAAAAATATGTACTTAGTTTTAAAATTACAGGTGCTCAAAGATTTGTATGTGAATTTTTAAGACCGCGTAACTTTGAAACCGAATATTTTAACAGAAATCTGGAAAACCACAGACAGATATTAGTTTCTAGAATATTTCTGCAAAATTTCATGGACTTTAGTTGCTTAATATTCAAATGAAATTGGAACTACGTTTGTATGCAGCGAGTGACGGAGAGACCCCTCATAATAGTAATTCCCACTATTTATATTGGCCTGGTAGTTTTGTGGTTAGCACAGGTCGATCAGCAAGCGATCAGGGATTCAAATTTCTGACAGAGATTATGGACACTACCCATAATATTATAAATGCGAAAGTGTGTTTGTTTGTTCGTTTATTGTTTTGTCCTTCAATCACGTCGTAACGGAGCAACGGATCGACGTGATTTTTTGCATAAGTATAGTTGAAGACCGGGAGAGTGACATAAGCTAATTTTTATCTCGGAAAATCGAAGAGTTTCCAACGGGATTTTTCGAAAACGAAATCCATGCGGAAGAAATCGGCGGACACCAGCTAAACAGTTGATAAAATGTTACAACCCTAGCGTCCGTGTTTGGGTCACCGACATTCTGAATATGTCCTTTAATCGGTCCAGTAGATTCGGAGCAAATTAACTGTTACAGATGGAAAACAGACAGACTAAAAACGCGTGATCCTAAAATGGTTCTGTTTTTTAATTCTAACACACTACGGAACCATAACAACGGAGGAGACTCGAAAAACCGCTATGCTAAATAAAGCTCAGTTTTAGATTTACGAGTAGAAAGAAGTCCGCTCTTCTGTACACAGGTGTGTGGTCACCTTTACTCGTTATTCTAATTCAAATTCTACTCGAAATACAAAAACTTCTATAAAAATATGTACAAGTATTTTTTCTCTGTTTTTTCGCCGATGTAGTTTTTTAACCAGACAGCTTGACGCCTCAAGTTTATCGACCTCGGCGTACGGTGATAAATAAGAGAACTTACCCAGCTCTTTCCATACCATCACGTTAGGGAACTTCTAACAAAGCGTCGAGGCTTTGACGTCATTGGCAGGCGGCAAATGTTAGTACATTTTGACGCAGGTAGTCTTATGGTAGCCCTATTTTTCTATGATTTCACGCTACCGTAGCCTAATATTTTACATATCGTCGATTCAAGGTCAAACCGAGAGTTCCCTCACTCTAATTCACTCTAGTTTGGTTCTCATTTAAATATTAACCAATCAAACTCAATGAAAGTAGACGCGTTCTAAAAACAAATTATCTGTGTCTGTGGTTTTCCAGATTTCCCTAAAAACGTGAAGTTTCAAAGTAACACGGGTTTAAAGATTCCTTTTAGGTCGTGTAAATTAACTCTACATTTTTATAGAAATCTGGAAAAATACAGACGCAGATATTAATTTCTAGAACGTGTTTATAAAAATTTCAACGAGTTTTATTGATTAATATTCAAATGAGAATTAAACTACGTTCGTTTGGATCAATGTGAAAGTGTTTAAATACCAACTTTGTTTGTTGACTTAAGTCATCAACCCATTTCCGCCCCACTACTGAGTACGGATCTCCTCTCAGAATGAGAAGGGTTTAGGCCATAGTCTGCCACGCTGGCCCAATGCGGATTGGCAGACTTCACACACCTTTGAGAACATGGAGAACTCTCAGGCATGTTTGTTGACTATCGATTTGATTTTTCGCATGGATTTAGTAAGGCCTGGAGAGTGACATAAGCTATCTGTCCATCCCGGAAAATCAAACAGTATAATAGAAAGTAATAATAATATGTGTGTAGTTTCAATCACGTTCAATGCATTAAATACAACGGGATCCGTCCGTCGTCCGTCCGTCTGTCAACGGGCTGTATCTCGTGAATCGTAATAGGTAGAGAATTGAAGTTTACGGAACCCTTTGTGTGCGAGCGTGACTCGCACTTGACCTTTCATTCTTGATTTTTCATCTCTTCCTTTACGTTTCAAAGCACTTTGGCTGTGGAAACCTACAGTTCTCTGCAGCAGACGTTGATAGTAATTGCCTGTCCGACAGCCGAGAGTAAATCTGGAATCACTTAAATAAATTGATAACTCGAAATTTAAAAAAACCCCTGACACAAAATCCTCTGTAAGAAAACTTTTTTACGATTAATACAAATTATTATGTGAGTACTTTAATTTTTTAACCCCTGACTCAAAAAGAGGGGTGTTATAAGTTTGACGTATGTATCTGTGTATCTGTCTGTGGCATCGTAGCTCCTAAACTAATGAACATATTTTAATTTAGTTTTTTTGTTTGAAAGGTGGCTTGATCGAGTGTTCTTAGCTATAATCCAAGAAAATCGTTTCAGCCGTTTGAGAGTTATCAGCTCTTTTCTAGTTACTGTAACCTTCACTTGTCGGGGGTGTTATAAAATTTTAATTTACACTTGTACTACATCCGATTTTCAAGCATTTGAAAGCATTTCAGCGTTGTTTTGAGGAGTAGGTAAGTAATTGTATGTCTGACACGAATAATTATTAAGTACCTACTTTCTGAGATAACTCGTAAACATACTCAGCCTCGATTTACTGCATTTCTTGGTAAGAAAAATGGGGTCGTTTTTTTTAAAGTCGCAAAAACATATATAATTTACGCATTGTTTATCCTCGTTTTACAACTATTTCATCAACATGCGCGATCGCGCTAAAAATGCTGGCATATTGGCTAACACCTCAAATAGTCTAAGAGCTACAGCAAAGTTATTGTTAAGTAGATGTTCGCCATACATGAATATTGTATTTTTTATGTACCTGACTGTATAATTTATGCCCTATGAATAAATAAACTTTCAGGATACATTATAAGGTTTATACATGAAAACATGTCAAAAACTCTGTTTTCTGTTAATATATCGAACTGCGTTTGCATTATCGTATAATTTGTTGAAGAGTAACTTGTTTGACATTTCATCAAATGTTGAAATCTGTAAATTACCTATATTCTGCAGTGCAAACAAAAATTCAACAAAATAACCTGTTATGAGATTCTTAATATACGACAACCTATGAAACAGTCACAGATTAATATTTATGGTCCAAACTTCAGAGCATAATAATTTCATAGTCTAAACTACATTGAAACATTGAATTTAAGAAGTCGTAAGTATAGGTATTTAAACGACAATAAAACACCTACTATAAATATAGTAACAAGGTAGGTTAAAATAACCTCTAGTATTAGGTACGAAATTATTGGGCAGAGAAAATCTTTATTGCAAATGAAAATTGAAGCCATTGGGTTCACTCATAAGAACGCACCAACTTCCGCGTTCATTTTCCTCTGTAATCCAATTTAAGAAAAGAATCCATTACTAAAATTGGACGAAATTTCAATATAAGAAAACCATTCTCACTTTATTTTCGCATGGAAACGTTAAAAAAAAAAGTAAAAATATTTTCGGCCGCATTCCTCAATAAATGAAATATGAAATTTCGCTTGACGAAACTGACGAAAGAGAGTGGCGCGAAAGAAAACGTCAAACCAGACAAATAGGAAATAGGTCATTACACGATCTGCTCTACTTTTGGACGATGTCAACGTGTCTTTAGCATGTCTCTTTATGATTTATGAATTCCTGGTGATCAGCTTGCTCTAAAACAATAAGCGCCTAAAAATATGAACTTTATTTTGGACTTGGATTTAGATCGCGAACTTCCGCTTGTCTCTTATTTTAATATCACACTAATATTATAAAGGCGAAAGTTTGTATGTGTGTGCGTGTGCGTGTGCGTGTGTGTGTGTGTGTGTGTGTGTGTGTGTGTGTGTGTGTGTGTGTGTGTGTATGTTTGACTACTGAATGAATTTGGCTGAAATTTGGAATGGAGATAGATAATATCCTGGATTAGCACATAGGCTACTTTTTATCCCGGAAAATCAAAGAGTTCTTACGGGATTTTAAAAAACCGAAATCCACGCGGGCGAAGCCGCGGGCATCTTCTAGTTTTATATAAAAAGTTTGTCTGAAGTTCTCATAAAATTGTGTAGGGCAATCAATAACTTTGGCTCTAGATTCTAGGATCTCCCTCGGCGAATTTATTGCTATTCAATTTAGTTTTGTTGGCATTAGCCATAAACTGCTAATTATTTTGTACGAGCGAAAGTTTTTAAAAGAGTCCTGTTGGGGTGCTCTTCATTTTTTTGCTGAGCTGTCTCAGAATACTATGCTAGAGACTATAATTAATTATTAAAGTCTACTTTACCGCCAAAATCATCAATTTCTGTGACCAGTTTTGTCTACAAGAGCAGGTGAACAGAACCGGTTAAATCCACGAAATAAAATTTTACAATATGGCAAAATAACTGAGATTACGATTGCATTTTTAATTTTGCCAGTTTGTTTGAATACGCTTTATGAAGCTAGTTTTAATTTCGAGCCTATTATTCATTTAAAATTATAACAGGGATTGACAAACTACGAGTTAAAAAGAAATTTAGATTAATTTTAAAGAGGACTAATCCGGTTCTGTTTCGCCAGCTCCTCAGGACGATATTAGTACTTATTTTATGAAAAATTAATATATTAATATCTTTATTCTACAGGCACATTATTATAAGTTGACAAGAATCAAATACCTATTGTTATTGGAAGCGTTGGCAGTCGGAGGAGGAAACAATGTCTTTGTTAAAGTTCACTTGGCAACATAATGCCTAGAGTTAGTGACAAGACGTAGATATTATCTATGTAAGTATATAAAAGCAGAAACTGGTTGATTGACCGATCAACCAATCAATTTGTGGCGCTGACTGTAACAAAAATTCTCTGTATATTTTTAATGTAAATAATAATAAATAAATAAATAAATAAATAAAAACGTACATCTCAAACTACAGCTGGGTCTAGAAACTTAAGATTTAGAACCTCTCTGGCGTATACTACAACTAAAAAAGGATTTTCAGAAACTTCACCAAGCGAACTCAGGATCCTTCAGCTAGCTCATAAAAACGAGAAAGTGATTAACTTATAAGCGTAGAGCGTTGGTGGGCTCTAGCTATAACATTATAGAGGACGCACTGAGAAAAAATTTGGAGAATTTCCAACATGAGGTTGTCTATGGATAACTTGCACTAAAAAAAAATTCCGATGAATTAACAACCTCCTCCTTTTTTCGAAGTCGGTTAGAAAGGGACTTAGAAAGGAGGATAGGATTTAGAAATTCGGGATCTCTAAAAAATTTAACACTACGAAGGTGAAGTCGTTAGAAAAACCAAAGTCACGCATAAAGAATTAATGTAGTTAATATCTAGGCGAGGTCTAGATAGGCCAGTAGGCAGCGAGGAAAGGCTAAGGACTAAATTAAGGTCGACTATTTTAAATAAAAAATATCGGTCAAGTGTGTATGTAATATTTACGTAGGTATATTTACATAGTGGAATACGTATTTTGAGATACTTTAATAAATAAATCTATTTATTTAGAAAAATATACTTTACTAGCCGATGCTCGCGACTTCGCCCGCGTGAATTTAGGTTTTTTGAAATCCCGTGGGAACTCTTTGATTTTCCGGGATAAAAAGTAGCCTATGTGCTAATCCAGGATATTATCTATCTCCATTCTGAATTTCAGCCAAATCCGTCCAGTGGTTTTTGCGTGAAGGAGTAACAAACATACACACACACACACACACACACACACACACACATACAAACTTTCGCCTTTATAATATTAGTGTGATTGATTTGGCCTATACCTCCGAAAAAGTAAAAATTATTGCATGGTGCTTGTTTGCAAATACAATTTCACTCAGGCTTCCACTCGTGCAGTTGTTTGTTATGGGAAAAAGTATTGTCTAGTATTAGTCTGGTATTTGTATAAATATTATGATTTGCACAAAAAAATCACATCATAAAATACAGGTCCAATATTAAAATATTCTAACGTCAGCTAGATTTTATCAATATTTAGTTTTTAGGATTTTTTAATGAAAATACGAACCTGTTTAAAGTTTTTTTTTAAATTCATTAAAGGCATACACTTGACTACAATGACACCTGATGGAAAGTGATGATGTGGCCTAAGATGGGACGCGTTTACCTGGTTTACTCTTGTTTTAAAGATATCTGGGTTATAATTGGTAGGAAACACAGATCGCCGAAGAGTATTTCAAACCTTTGTGCGTATGAGGAATGATGACACAAAATACATGGAACAAAAATTCGCCATCTCTGAGGCTATAATGACTGCGGCGTGAATGTCATTGAATGCATATTCCTTGTCGCTGATATGTTTAGACTTTAGACAGATTGGTTCCACGTGTAAATCGTTTACATAGCCACTAGGCATTGGAGCTAGGCATTTCCTGCAGCATTGTTCGAGTATCTACTTCAAAGGTACTATAGAGCAAGTACTTAGTGTACTTTCTCATGATTAGGTAATTACATATGAATCAACTCAACTGAGTAGTTCAACCGTTGAACAAGTGAGACTTTTTCCCAGTAGTTCATCTGCGCCTAAATCCTTTTAAGAGGGGTCTCTCCGTCACTCGCTTCATACAAACGTAGTTCCAATTTTATTTGAATATTAAGCAACCAAAGTCCATGAAATTTTGCAGACATATTCTAGAAACTGATATCTATATATGTGGTTTTCCAGATTTCTGTTAAAATATTCGGTTTCAAAGTTACGCGGTCACATACAAATCTTTGAGCCCCTGTAATTTTAAAACTACATAGTTTTAGAAAAATCTAAAACACCACAGACACAGATATTAGTTTCTAGAATATGTCTGCAAAATTTCATGGACTTTGGTTGCTTAATATTCAAATGAAATTGGAACTACGATTGTATGAAGCGAGTGACGGAGAGAGCCCTGTTAAGAGTTGAACTACTGGGGAAAAAAGTCTCACTAGTTCAACGGTTGATCTAACCAGTTGAACTATTGGGAACAAGCGATATCAATAACCTCGTCGCTGTAAAAAATACATATAATTTATATCTATTACCAATACCTAGAAATGAAGGAACCAATGGCACAAAACTAATTACTTATCATTCATGGGATACCTACAGTGGGTACAAGGATTTATGACACAATTGTCCTTACTTTTCAGGATTCCGAAGGATGCCAATGGGACCCTATTACCTTACTGCTATTACCAAACCTTGGGACCTGTCCGTCAGTCCGTCCGTCTGTGTGTTAGCGGGCTATACTCATGAGCCGTAATTTTCCTTGAGAGTTGAGATTGAGAGTTAAATTTTTCAGTGTGTATTTCTATTGCTGCTATAACAAAAAATAATAGAAATTTCAAAATGGCCACCATAAAAAATGTATGTAATCTTTTAGTACGAATTGTGACCGACAATTACAAAAATGACATAAGAGTTCCTGAAATTAATTTTGGAGAGCTCAATTATATAATTGAAATAGAGTAAGTATTACAGTCGTGAAGACTCGAAGCTTAGGAATATGGATGCTATGGAATCTTACTAAACTAATGATATGAAAACGTGTTAGTTTGTTGTTTTGTCCTTCAATCATGCCACAACAACGGAGCAACGCAGGATTTGCATGGAAAGTGGAGGCTACGTTTTATCCCGGAAAATCAAAGAGTTCTCACATGATTTTTTTAAAACCTGAATTCGCTTATAAACGAAGTTATAGGTATCATAGATATGTATAAATTTATCCAATGAGCCAGCTATTTTACTGACACAGGCATTCCAGTTTTATTAATTAGTAATTCTTTTCTAATTTTATCATACGGAACCCGTAATGCGGAAGCCCTTATTTTTCTAAATTACTTCATCATTATTTTAAAATAATTACTTCTAACCGGCAACTTCAATAGAAATAGGCGGAAAAAAATAATTGCATTTAATTTTAATGACGCAAACAGCTTCTGGGTTGCGATTAGACGGTAATATATCAAAGGAATGTGCAGATCGCGGTAAATCTTTGTGGTTTAGTTAATTTATTGTTAAAACATTATTCTTAAAGGTAAAATAAATTAAAAATAATAATATTTAATGTAGATTAATTAACCCGCAATGTGCCGCAACGCTTCCGCAACGCACGATGGAGTGCATACAGCAACAAGTGTAAATTAAAAATGTATAACACCCCCGACAAGTGAAGGTTTCACTAACTAGAAAAGAACTGATAACTTTCAAACAGCTGAACTGATTTTCTTGGATTATAGCTAAGAACACTCTCGATCAAGCCACCTTTCAAACAAAAAAAACTAAATTAAAATCGGTTCATTGGTTTAGGAGCTACGATGCCACAGACAGATACACAGATACACACGTCAAACTTTGAACACCCCTCTTTTTGGGTCGAGGGTTAAAAATATCAAATACCAATAGGGACGATGACTACTAGTCAAATCAGCGACTTTTCATCAAACGTCAAAACGCTCGCTTAGTATGGGAGCTTGTATGAAATACACAGATGTGTACACAGTTGTGTATCTTTTTTTAGTTAATTAGATAATTTCAAATGGTTAGCAAACTTAAAAACTAGCAGCGAAAGTGGATTTTACGAATTTTGGGGGAGCCTTTATTTAATAATAACTAAGAAATAATTAATTTTTGACCTAGGCATCATTCCCATTCAAAAAGAAAGTCCCCATTCACTAAACTCTCAACCGTTGGACCTAGAGGGCTAAAATGCACAGAGGTAAGAGGTTCCCTAGGTAGGCTTGATTTTTCCAAATTCCCACTGGAGCAAAGCTCCAGGGGGTCGTTGTTGTTAATATTATATTAACTTAAGTACAAAACTATATTAACACTAACTGATAAAGAAAATTGTAATCGAACCATACAAGCCTTGGACTCGTATACGAGGAAAACTCTACATCGATCAAACGAAGCCAATCCTGTAACCACTGACCTCTACTTATACAAGTACGCTGGACCTGCGATTGCTTATTTGTTTTTGAAGCAAATTGATTTTTGCCAGTTTGGCGCTGATAACAGCAGTAAGCGCACTGGGAATTAAATGTTAGTGATGAGAACTGTGTCAACATAAAGATTATTTGATACAAAATGTCAATTTTAGGTAATTCCCATTATAAGAACAATCTAGAGTCAATCCAACCTCCTTCCTAGAACTTTTCCTTTCAGCAAAGGTTGCCTGGTAGAGATTGCTCCAAGCAATAAGGCCGCCTTTGCACACAATTGTTTTTTTTTCTGTTTTCTTCTTACTGTGTTGTTATCCTTATATGTGTTTTTGTGTGCAATAAAGAGTTTCTATCTATCTATCTACTTATCTAGAGTGAGGCAACTCCCGATTTGATCCTGAATCGACGATTTGACAAATATTAGGCTATGGGTGACGTGAAGTTAAAGAAAAATAGGCTATTCATAGGCTACCTAGCGTTAAATGTGGGTATATTTGACGTCTGCCAGTGACGTCGAAGTCTCGACGTTTCCTAACTGTTATGAACTGTTCCAGTACGCTCGGTGGGACGCTTTCAATCAGCATTTTGAATATCATACCTCTTCCAGTGTACTTGTTGCCCATTTTAGTACCTAAGGGTAATACAATGTTACAGTTGATACATAGGATGTATATGAACGCTTGGTATATAAGATAAAAAGCCTTTGACTGCACGCGCGGCGCACGGCGGCTGTCTGCAATTCAATGTGCCACTGTCCTTTTCCGAGAAACGCCGGTGTTCATACAAAGCCGCTTAGAATTGACGGTCGACGTTTCCACTGCTCAAAGAACAAGTGTAAATTAAAAAGGAGATCATTCTAGCTCCATACATTTTTGGGCCTTTTCTGAAAGTGCCGGCCAACGAAAAAAAATGGTACGGATCGTTAGAACTAGCCATTTGGAGTAATAGTTGATATGGCAGAAAAGTTGTAGGATTGTTCTGAACCAAGATATACAGGGTCGAAGATTCGTCATTTTCATACATTTTATTGATTTCTAAAAGTGCTGGGAAACATAAAATAATGTTAGATATTGCTAGAACTAATGATTTGAAGCAATTTTCATTTTGACGCGAAGGCTGTGGGGCCTATTATATGTCGTGTTATACAAGGTATACAAAAAATGAATATACTTTGTATAAAATTGTAACCGATTTTATGATTTTGTTACTGTTTTGATTGTTTTATACGAATATGAATACACGTACAATTATTTTGACTCCCACGAAGTGCTGGATCAGCTGCAATGTGGACAAAATTCGTTTATACATACCTGGATTGTATGCGGCCTTGTAATACTAGGTGATCTCATCCAGCCATCTCCCAAACTTCTGCCACTGGGAATTGGGATATCTCCGGCGAGCTCTGTGATGAATGCACCATTTGGTTATATGTACTGTTCACCATAGTAACTTAGGTACGGGCTTGCTTCAGTCGATAGCTGCCCAAAGCAACCTGCGTCAATTCTTCTGTGAATCTAGGAAAGTCATTGAATGGAGGATGTTGGCTTCCATAGCCTGGAAATGAGCTCTCCTTCTATTATAATTACATATTGTTTGTGATAACAAGTTCTGCTGAACTGTTTTGCTCACTGACTGTTCATGGATTTCGTCAAGAAAATCACGTGCATGCACGTTGTTGTCTATCAGAACATGATAGCCGTTCAGCAATGCTGACAAAATCCTGAAATTATCGATCATGTTACTTAATGTCCGGTTACAAATCCTGAATAACCCTGAGTAAACAAAAATCTCTTCCAAAGCGGTCGTTAATCATTTACATTATCCAGCAGCAAATGGTAAAAAGTCTAGATTTATTGGCTTGGTCAGTAGTTAGCTGGGTTTTTTACTGATGTTTTGTTACTGGCATTTGTGCCACATAACCGCACACCTCAAGAAAGAAAGATTACCTCAAGATTGTTTATGGTATCTCTAAAACCATGGACTAAGATAAAAATCCAGTAAAAATCTTCTATATCATTTAAGGTATCATTTAAAGTTGCTGCAGCGTGTAGATTATTGTTCCATCGCAACAAATATAAAGGCTTTTAGTGGTTTCGGAACTTGTGGTTAGGGTATGATTTTCACTGGAAAAAGTAATTAGTGCTTTTCTGAAGATATATGTACATGCCTGTATCTGTCTGTACATGCCCTTTATAGATAGCCTTTCTTTCTTAAGGCATGCGGTTATGTGACACAAATGCTAGAAACAAAACATTTAAATGAAACCCAGCTAATTACTGACCAAACCAATAAATCTAAGCTTGTTAACATTTGCCGCTGGATGGTGGAAGTGATGAACAATTGCTTTAAAAGAGATTTTCGTTTGCTCAGGATTGATCAGAGTGACCGGGCATTAAGTAACGTGATCGATTATTTCAGGATCGCGGTAACA
The DNA here is from genome assembly GCF_905333055.1 of Maniola jurtina. NCBI lineage: Eukaryota > Metazoa > Arthropoda > Insecta > Lepidoptera > Nymphalidae > Maniola > Maniola jurtina. The sequence goes on along the minus strand of NC_060049.1, from coordinate 8,614,546 downwards.
TCGCTAAACAGCTATCATGTTCTGATAGACAATAACGTGTACTACAGACGTGATTTCCTTGACAAAATCCATGAACTGGTCAATGTGCAAAACAGTTTAGCAGAACTTGTTATCACACACAATAATTATAATAGAAGAAGAGCTCATTTCTAGGCTATGGAAGCCGACATTCTCCGTTCAATGACTTTCCTAGATTCACAGAAGAATCGAAGCAGGTTGCTTTGGGCAGCTATCGACTGAAGAAGGCCCGTAGTTACTTTGGTGAACAGTACTTATAACCAAATGGTGCATTCATCACAGAGCTCGCCGGAGATATCCCAGTGGCAGAAGTTTGGGAGATGGCTGGATGAGATCACCTAGTATTACAAGGCCGCATACAATCCAGGTATGTATAAACGAATTTTGTCCACATTGCGGCTGATCCAGCACTTCGTGGGAGTCAAAATAATTGTACGTGTATTCAAATTCGTCTAAAACAATCAGAACAGTAACAAAATCATAAAATCGGTTACAATTAATTATACAAAGTATATTCATTTTTTGTATACCTTGTATAACACGACATATAATGGCCCCACAGCCTTCGCGTCATGATGACAATTGCTTCAAATCATCAGTTCTAGCAATATCTAACATTATTGTATGTTTCCCAGCACTTTTAGAAATCAATAAAATGTATGAAAATGACGAATCTTCGACCCTGTATATCTTGGTTCAGAACAATCCTACAACTTTTCTGCCATATTAACTATTACTCCAAATGGCTAGTTCTAACGATCCGTACCATTTTTTTTCGTTGGCCGGCACTTTCAGAAAAGGCCCAAAAATAATGATCTCCTTTATAACATCCCCGACAAGTGAAGGTTATAATAACTAGAAAAGAGCTGATAACTTTCAAACGGCTGAACTGATTTCCTTGGATTATAGCTAAGAACACTCTCGATCAAGCCACCTTTCAAACAAAAAAAAACTAAATTAAAATCGGATCATTAGTTTAGGAGCTAGGATACCACAGACAGATAAACAGATACACACGTCAAACTTATAACACCCCTCTTTTTTTGGGTCGGGGTTTAAAAATAAACGTGGAAATGCTTAAATACGTTAAAGACGGACATTTATTAATTTCTTTTGTCTGCAACTTAATCATGAGACTTGTACTGGAGCAATAGTATCATACGGTACAGTGTTGTCGGTACCACACAATGGCCTAAGCGTGGCTTTTTACAGCCTAAAGTTTAACCGATTTTGATGAAATTAATATAAAGGTATAAGGTTAAGGGTATAAAGCTCGCTTACATCCCGGGGATCCGGGACTTTTTATCCCGGAAACTCAGAGTTCTTACGGGATTCTCAAAGGCCCATCCGTTTAATCGATCTACATGAAATTTGGTACAGAGGTAGCTTACATTCCCGGAAACTGACATAGGCAACTTTTTATCCCGGAAAATCAAAGAGTTCCCTCGGGACTTTTAGAAAACCTTAATCCACGCGGACGAATTAACGGGCGTCATCTAGTAGTATATCTCATAATGCAATGGAAACTCGCCCCGAGTGGGTATTTAGTTCAGTGGTTGTGGTGGTGCGGCAAGGCATTTTATATCCCTTGATTGATTACTGCAACTTCAGCCATTTAATAGTTGTTTATTTTCAATTAGCGAAGTTGCTTCCAGGTCATTAATTGCATTAAGTTCAACTTAATATACTTTGTTTTTCCTCAAGAAATATTGCTATTGAATGTGGTTTTTATACCTATTCTACTTTCTTACTTATAAGCTTCTCTTTATTACCCGACTACGGCAAAGCCAAAAGGAAGGGTTATAATTTTAGCAGTCTATGTAATTGTATGTACAAATTTCTTTTATCATGCTCGCTCGACTGCATACATCATTACACGTGTAGAAACAAACATTAATTTTTACTGATTAGTGTCTGTGGTTACTGAAGTCGGTTTTATTTATTTTTTTGAAAAATTTTCATCCTTATCTTGTGTTATTCTAAATAGTAGTTCTTGGTGGCACATACCTAGGTCGAAAAATGCACCACATGCATGCGAGGTGCATGCACATGCAACGCTCAGGCACCGCACCGCCAACGCAACGCATCTTGTGCATGTACTCACGTTCGCGTTGGTGTGATCACTGAGGTTGAAATCTATAGAGCGCACTTTGAATTAGCTTAGACTTAAGTTTCAATTAAAACGAGACGGATTCATGCCAGCGGTATAGCCCTGTCTCGTTTTAACAGCGTCTTAACAGGGCTCTCTCCGTCACTCGTTTCATACAATCGTAGTTCCAATTTCATTTGAATATTAAGCAACCAAAGTCCATGAAATTTTGCAGACATATTCTAGATCTGTGTCTGTGGTGTTTTAGATTTTTCTAAAAATATGTAGTTTTAAAATTACAGGGGCTCAAAGATTTGTATGAAATTTTCAAGACCGCGTAACTTTGAAACCGAATATTTTAACAGAAATCTGGAAAACCACAGACATAGATATTAGTTTCTAGAATATGTCAGCAAAATTTCATGGACTTTGGTTGCTTAATATTCAAATGAAATTGGAACTACGATTGTATGAAACGAGTTGAAACGAGTGACGGAGAGAGCCCTCTTAAATCTGAGCAAAGTCAAAGTGCGCTCTATAGCTGATCTCAGCCTGAGTCAGAAACTGTAGCCTATAATTGTGGTTCCCTTGCGGTTAAAGGTTATGCAACCGTTCGTGAGGTAAATGCGATTACTATGATTGTTCTGCTCAACGACTGTGTCAAACAATAAACATACAAGTGTTAATTAAAAATTTATAACACCCCCGACAAGTGAAGGTTACAGTAACTAGAAAAGAGCTGATAACTTTCAAACGGCTGAACCGATTTTATTGGATTATAGCTAAGAACACTCTCGATCAAGCCACCTTTCAAACAAACGAAAAAAGTTCATTAGTTTAGGAGCTAGGACGCCACAGACAGATACACGGATACACACGTCAAACTTAATATAACACGCCCCTTTTTTTGGTTCAGGGGTTAAAAAATTTAAGCCAGCAGGTAGGTATAAACTATAATATAAGATTCTTTCCATGTTCAAGCATAGTGTTCAAGCATTCTATCTATTCTACGTTTACATAAAGCGTATATTTATAACTTAGTTTCACTAAATACTTGCTTTCCCGAAGAGAAATATTCCAGCGCGTTGCATTAATCGATTCGCTTTCATCGACTTCCTACATCTAATCGATTTGTTTCGCCTTCAACAATGTCAAGGTTACACTACTTTTATGGCGCAACAGGTCTGAGACACGTTTTTACTTCGTTTATAGTTTCACTAGCTGACGCCCGCGACTTCGTCCGCGTTGATTTAGGTTTTACGAAATCCCGTGGGAACTCTTTGGTTTTCCGGGATAAAAAGTAGCCTATGTGCTAATCCAGGATATTATCTATCTCCATTCTGAATTTCAGCCAAATCCGTCCAGTAATTTTTGCGTGAAGGAGTAACAAACATACACACACACACACACACATAAACTTTCGCCTTTATAATATTATAGTGTGAGTACTGTCCATTTTTACTGGGTTCGGCTTCGCCTTGTGTTTTCTTTAATCTTTTTCACGGACTTTTTCGCCCTGTGTTTTGATCAGGACCTAAATAGTTATTATACTAAGTAACTCATGCATTAGTCTACTGAAGTATTTTAAATTTTGACCCTAGGAATCTTTCTAGTTTCTGATTTTTCTGCTAGGGCTTAGATTATTTATCTATACTAATATCAATAATATCTCAACGTGTTACCAATTAAGTACCATGCTCTCTGAGGCATAGAGTGCAGATCACACTAATATTATAAAGGAGAAAGTTTGTATGTGTGTGTGTGTGTGTGTGTGTGTGTGTGTGTGTATGTTTGTTACTCCTTCACGCAAAAACTATTGGACGGATTGGGCTGAAATTTAGAATGGAGATAGATTATACCCTGGATTAGCACATAGGCTACTTTTTATCCCGGAAAATCGAAACAGTTCCCACGGGAATTTTAAAAAACCTACATCCACGCGAACGAAGTCGCGGGTATCAGCTAGTAAAAATATATAAGTACCTTAAGGTTAAGGAAAACCTACATGCTAGGTGATCATAAAATCTATTGACATAAGTAGGTAGTTATTGCAGCATTGTTACACCATAATCATGCCCTTGGTTTTGTTAAATATGTACATCCTAACATATTGTTTAGGTACATAGCTGTACCGACTCATCTTCATTGCTGCCTACTCAAAACGAAATTATCACTTACGTCAGTCATTATCACATACCAAAAACATGGCGAGTCTTCTAACGAGAGCTGCGTATAATTTTAGATTATGTTATGGTTTGATGGTGTAATTCCTTTTCCGTGTTCAACTGGCCAGGTTTCGCGAAATCCGAACGTTTTTCAACCTTCGCGTATACAACCAGCTCGCGTATACTGAGCGCGCTTTTGCGATCAATTGAACTCGACCTTTATTTCTCGTTTATTCAATATACTAGTGCGATTATGTTTGTCTGTCTGTTATCTAGTAATTCACACGGGGCATATATGTCACCTAGAACGAAATCTAAGCACCCCGACTCCACACAGTCTTGTCTGTCTTACCCGTAGAGTGTTTTTGAAAAGCGTAAAGCCAGAACCTCGCGAAGCTGAATGAAGGGGCGGCGAAGCGAATCTTCTGGCGTAGCCCTTGTGAAAAACTTGATCTTTAGGGTACGATTTATTCCGAACATTTACGAACGCGTTAAATCAGCGGCCCGGCTAGCATGGGTAGTAGATAAAAATTATATCCCCCGATTATATCCACTGATGTCATAGAAATCTGGCTGGGATTTGTTTGTAACAGATCAATTAAAACCCTGTGTTCAATTGACGCTAGCTAGTGAGCACGGATTGGTTGAATTGTAAAACCCTTCGGGATAAAAAACTGATAACTATGCCCGTTTCAGGGATGCAAGCTATCTCCATCAAAATCGGTTAAATGGGATGGGCTGTGAAAAGGTAACAAACAGGCAGACACACTTTCGCATATATTATGTTAATAGTGTGGATTATTCACGCTAATTTTTTTAAATTCTTTTTTCAGGGTCTAGTGGATTTTCTTTTGATTGTTGAACTTTGCTCTTTACTACTTGAAAGATGTTTAGTTCATAAGCTAGGTTATCTAGAATTTACATACAATATATTTTAATATAAAAGTTTGCTACCGGTTTTGTGGATTTCGTAATTTATTTAAAGTAGGTAAGTATTTAAATTTTATATTTTTTGTTACAGGTACTTATGTGTTTGGATTTTTCATTCCACCCCAATTTTACGGGAAACTACACTAGAGCTAAAATTAGAGTAAGTTCAAGTCTTAAATACCTTACTATACTCGTATGTAACGCGGAATTCAGGTACTAATTTCGTATTAGTGGCGCTAAATAAATAGTTTCACGACATTAATTTCACTATCAATTGCACGTGTAAACGTCTAAATTCGTAATTTTGTATTAATTAAATAGACGTGCAATTCATAATGAAATTAATGTCGTGAAACTAATTTCGTGTCACTAATTTCGTAATGTAAATTCCGCTTAATATTTGATTCTTTATTGAATGTTCACCCCAAGCCAAAATCTTCACGCAAAGTGGGCATAGTCCTTTTCTAGTATAAAAATCATACAACCAGTGCACGTACACAGGGTGTCAGATCCACATTCAAGATGTAGGTATGGATTATTTTGACTACAAATTCAAATGTAATATAATAAGGCTGATTTTAGTCTCACGCTCACCGTCAGCGCTCATAGCTCAGCGCGTAGTTCATCAGCGCTGAGGCTCAGCGTGGCTCGTTTTAGTGTCGTACTGAACGTCTTACTGTACACACGGCGACAAAAATGTGGAGTGTATTAATTATTGCTGCTTTGTACTACCTATCCCAAAGGAATAGAAACCGGCGATTCGCCATGACTGTACACGCTGACTACATCCGTTCCGCTCGACACTAGAACGCTCATAGAAGGCAGAAGCGCTCGTGCAATGGTCAGCGCCGACAGCTACGCGGCGCGGACGCGCGGCGCGTGCGACCGCGTAGCTATCAGCGCTGACCACCATGCGCGCTGATAGCTACGCGTCTTTCAAAAACGCTTCCTATAAGTTTATACATCTCAGCCATCAGCGCCGACGGTGCGCGTGCGGTCGGCGTGAGACTAAAATCAGCCTAAGTGTAAATGTGATGCAGTTATTGTTTACGAAAGTTAGGTAGGCACTCTATCAGAAGTGTCCTATACAGTTATTGTAGGTACATCGTAAAACTGTGACAGTAGACAGGTATGAGTTTACACATGTAGTAGGTACCTATTTGCGCAAATACACAGTTCATGACAGGTTTATGTTTTTGTTTACTCATAACCCGCTTTATTATCGGAAAGAGCCGCTTGAGACGAGTAGGTATTGGCGATAAAACATAGAGATTACTACGAGGAAGTCACCAGGGTGTTATTAATCCTACTAACATTATAAATGTGAAAGTGTGGATGTTTGGATGTTTGTTACTCAATCACGCAAAAACTACTGGACGGATCTGGCTGAAATTTGGCATGGAGGTAGATTTTATACCCTGGATTAAGACATAGATCGACCTACTTCGCAAACCGCATATTGCGATTTGTATTGTACCTACCTACTGATTCAAACTCGTATCTGAATGCTCTCTGAAGTTATTTTTTTTATCCCGGAAAATCAAAGAGTTTTCGCGGGATTTTGAAAAACGTAAATCCACGCGGACGAAGTCGTGGGCATCAGCTAGTTAGATATAAAAGATAAAACATGCATTAATAAATGTCTATTGTTGTTGCTCGCTTTGTTTGGTGTGGTGTGTAATAAAATTGCAATATGACGTCGCACCTTTTGATGTGACATCAAAGGCGGTTGCGCACATGTTTTTTTTTTTTAATCACTATAGGCAAGCGCTTGACCACAATCACACCTGATGGAAAGTGATGATGTGGTCTAAGATGGGACGCGTTTACCTAGAAGGTACCTATATCGTAAAATTGTGGTATGTATAGTACGCGACAGGTTGAGGTGGTAATCAGGGTATGAGGCGGGGGGAGGGGCACACCTCGTACAC